>NC_052152.1:193762423-194062423 GCF_902713615.1 Scyliorhinus canicula
AATTTAGTCAACAGCAGCTACCAGTCAATTGACTTTTTCCAAACTTCACAACACAATATAGAAAATAGAATTCAAAAGAAAGTCAGCAAGGCCTCTCAAAGCATTTATATAGAAATGCGAGAACAATATTTCACATGGGCACAAACTGTACCCTGCGAGCACAGTATATAAATCTACTTGAGGCGGGGAATGTCATAAATACATACATAAATATTTCCACGTCAATCGTTAAGATTTGGAAGACAGCTTTGCCTTTGCGTGAGCTGCAAGCAATTGTGGATGCAAAGCTTTTGAAAAATTTTTTAATGTATCACTTAAGAAAAGAAACAAATAAAAGACTTGGATAAGTGTTCATGGGATCCACAACCTGATGATAAATAATCCATTGTGCATTACTGCAGGTGTCAATAACACTTCAGTTATTGAAAAGTCAGGATCCGAGACATATTTGGAAGTGACAGATGTGTTTTAAGCAGAGTATAGAGTTATGTCTAGCTCATTCATGACCTTTTGTCTTCAATGTCAGTGAACAGGTTTAAAAAAAATTAATTTAGAGTACCCAATTCTTTTTATTTCCAATTAAGGGGCAGTATAGTGTAGCCAATCCACCTACCCCGCACATCTTTTTGGGTTGTGGAGGTGAGACTCACGGAGTCCCGGGGAGAATGTGCAAACTCCACAGGGACAGTGACCCGGGGCTGAACCCAGGTCCTGCGCGCTCTCAGACAACAGTGCTAACCACTGCACCACCGTGCCGCCCTAATATCAGTGAACAGTTGACCAAAGACTCTGTCTCACATGGGATCCTCTTTGTGACATGTTACCACTGACCTCCCTTGCCCACCTTGATCAGGCCAGAGGGTAAATTCCGAGGCCATATAGCACAGATTTCTTAATGTACAATACGGTAAAGAAAAAAATCCGAGATGGACGGCTTACAGTTTGTGTTCTAAGACTAGTCATTAGAAGAGATAATCTTCAAGGTCAAGAACGTGGAGAACAGAAGTACCTATGAGTAAGTCAAGGAGAAACCCAATTTTAAAATTTATACTTTGATGTTTATTTTTCACTTTCTCACCTTTATCAGCTCCAGTTTTGATCAAATGGAAATAAGCTCTTGAAAGCTTGGAGCAGCATTGGTGGTTCAATGGTAGAATTTGCACCTGCCACGCAGGAGGCCCGGGTTCGATTCCCGGCCGATGCAAGGACGGCTGGTGTTTCATTGCAGGCAGCGCAGTAGCACAGTGGTTAGCACAATTGCTTCACAGCTCCAGGGTCCCAGGTTCGATTCCTGGCTCTGGTCACTGTCTGTGTGGAGTCTGCACATTCTCCCCGTGTCTGCGTGGGTTTCCTCCGGGTGCTCCGATTTCCTCCCACAGTCCAAAGATGTGCAGGTTAAGGGGATTGGCCGTGCTAAATTGCCCTTAGTGTCCAAAAAGGTTAGGTGGGGTTACTGGGTTACAGGGCTAGGGTAGAAGCATGGACTTAAGTAGGGTGCTCTTTCCAAGACCCGGTGCAGACTCGATGGGCCAAATAGCCTCCTTCGACACTGTAAATTGTATTCTATGATAAATGAAACTGATGTGGATTGGTTCAATCTTCATAGCAGTGTGGTAAAAGTCCTGTGAAAACAAAGTGCTAAATACTGAGTAAATAGCTGCGATGGAGAGCTTTGAGTAGAAGTGTATAAATAAATCAAGGTTCCCCTCGGAAAGGCAGGAGAGGGAGGAAAAAAGAACAAGGGTTAAACGTTGACTAGGACTTGTTTGTGGAAGACCCAAGTTCCATGTTTGCACAAACACAAAAATATTAACCCTTTCAGTTCACATTCTAGCCTGCCGCTGTGGCGATCATTTTAATCTTGTGTAAATTGTATCTGGAGTTATAGTGCACTAGTGGTCGAAGGCCAATAGTTGTAGAGTGTAAACCACAGCTGGTAAGACCCAAGTTACATTGAAGGACAATAAATGGCACTTTGCCGTCCAGGAGTAAATTCTGCATGTGTGTGTCCACTTGCATACTATTATTTTTAATGTTGGATTTGGTGCCTGATTTGTAATATTAACAAGACTCTGTGTTAAGCATTTAAGTGCATGGAAAATGCAACTGACAGCTTCAGCACTTTGCACACTGGAGTTATAATCCACCTGATGCCCTAAATCCAAGTGGTGTATTTCATTCCAGAGTCATGCAAGCCAGCATTTGCTTTGCGTTGACATGTAGTAACACTGCAGTCTAATGCCTCTAAACCCTCTTTTCAAAACTTCCATGGTTTCAGTTATAACATCTGGATAAAAAAGAACAATAGATCTTCTGAAGTGAAAACAGAGAACCTAATACAACCACAGGGCATGATCTCATTAATAGTAATGTCTAAATTAAAATGAAAACATGTTAGAATTTTAGAATTGCATTTTCTTGCTATAATGCACTGTTCAGGGAATGGGTGGCATAGTCGTTGCGAACATTTGTTTTTACCTCTGGGACTTGCGTTTCAATTGAATGCAGACAGATACGATCAACGTCTCTCGTTTAATTGGAAATAGTGGGAACCCAACCCAGGTCGGAAGCACAAAATAAATGGGTATGCCCAGAACACCATGATGAGACTGATCACAATAAATGAATTCTGTGTCCTAATGCTTAAGATGCAGCTTTCCTGACACTCGTCCCCGGGTATATTTAAGTGGGCAGTACAACTCTCGAATCAGGTTGTCAATCTGTAAAGTGAGAGTTGTCAGCCATTTCCAGTAGCCTCAAGCTATTTGGAGATCACGGGCAAAATTCTCCGAAGACCTGCGTGACGCCCATTTCCGGCGGGCAAAAGCGGTGCGGATGACTCCGGCGTCGGGGCCTTCTTTTAAGCCGTTAATCTCCGTTCCCAAAAGGGCCAGCAGCGGACTGACGCGATACGCGTCATTTTCACGCGTTGCGGAAGTGGCGCGTCGGGCGACATCATCAACGTCGCCCGGCGTTTGGGGGGGGAGTACCGGCGTTTGTGTGGGGGGGGGGAGAGGGGGGGAGAGGGAGGGGGGAGAGGGGGGGAGAGGGGGGGGAAGAGGGGGGGTTTGGGGGGTTTGGGGGGAGAGGGGGGGTTGGGGGGGGAGTATCGGCGTTTGTGTGGGGGGGAGAGGGGGGGGGAGAGGGGGGAGAGGGGGGAGAGAGGGGGAGAGGGGAGGGAGGGGGGGAGAGGGGAGAGGGGGGCAGAGGGGGGGGGAGAGAGTACCGGCGTTTGTGGGGGGGGGAGAGAGTACCGGCGTTTGTGGGGTGGTGGGGGGGGAGAGTACCGGCGTTTGTGGGGTGGTGGGGGGGAGAGAGTACCGGCGTTTGTGGGGTGGTGGTGTGGGGGGGAGAGAGTACTGGCGTTTGTGGGGTGGTGGTGGGGGGGGGGAGTGAGTACTGGCGTTTGTGGGGTGGTGGTGGTGGGGGGGGAGGGGTGGGGGTGGGTGGGGGGGTAGGGGTGGGGGGGGGTGGGGGGGGTGGGGGGGTGTGGGGGGTGTGGGGGGGGTAGGGGTGGGGGTGGTGTGGGAGGGTAGGGGGTGTGGGGGAGTGGGGGAGTGGGGGGTGT
Organism: Scyliorhinus canicula; assembly: GCF_902713615.1. NCBI lineage: Eukaryota > Metazoa > Chordata > Chondrichthyes > Carcharhiniformes > Scyliorhinidae > Scyliorhinus > Scyliorhinus canicula. Next base: position 193,765,992 of record NC_052152.1, read on the forward strand.
GGGGGTGGTAGGGGTGGGGGGGTGTGGGGGGTGGGGGGGGGTAGGGGTGGGGGGGTTGGGGGGGTGTGGGGGGTAGTGGTGGGGGGGTAGGGGTGGGGAGGGGTGGGGGGAGGGAGGGAGAGTACCGGCGTTTGTGGGGTGGTGGGGGGGAGAGAGTACCGGCGTTTGTGGGGTGGTGGGGGGGTAGGGGTGGGGGGGGGGGGGGTGGTGGTGGGGGGTGGGTGTAGGGGTGGTGGGAGGTGGGGGGGGTAGGGGTGGGGGGGAAGGGTGGGGGTGTGGGGGGGTGTGGGGGGTAGGGGTGGGGGGGTGTGGGGGGGGTGGTGGTGGGGGGGTAGAGGTGGTGGGAGGTGGGGGGGTAGGGGTGGGGGGAAGGGTGGGGGTGTGGGGGTGTGTGGGGGGTAGGGGTGGGGGATGTGGGGGGGTAGGGGGGTGTGGTGGTGTGGGGGGTGTGTGGGGGGGTAGGGGTGGGGGATGGGGGGTAGTGGTGGGGGGTTGGGGGGTGTGGGGAGGTAGGTGTGGGGGGGTAGGGGTGGGGGGGTGGAGGGGTGGGGGGGTGTGGGGGGGTAGGGGTGGGGAGGAGGGGGTCGGGATAGGGGGCAGCGGCGTGCAGAGGGGGGGGGGGCAACAGTGCGTTCGCCCCGGGAATCCATTGGATGGGGGCATCAGCAGATCTTCCTCAAGGCTCCCCTTCCTCCCAGCTGCCTTGTCTTTGTTTGAGAGAGAGAGAGAGAGAGAGAGGGAGATTGTGGGGACAACAGAGAGAGAGAGACAGAGAGGGGGAGTCCCATCCGTCCTCTGGCTGAGAGCAGGGCTTTGGTGAGTATATTGCAAGCTGCCTAAACCCAGGAATATTGCCTGGTTAGAATGCAGAGGGAAATGCTGGGATCCCGGGGTGGGAGATGTGTCTGGATTTGTCTATTTCAGCTTCAGCCTCTGCGATTTCAGGTCAGTTTCACAACAACAGGAAAACACGCGGAGAGAGAGGGAAAAACTTTTGGCAAAGTTTCTGGGTTCTGCCTTTATATATTCACAGCGCAGAAAGGGTTCTGCGCTGTGAATTATCAAGGCACCTTTTCTAATCCTGGGGAGAAACAACCTTTTGAAGGGTCTGAGGAAATAAGCAGGAATTTGGATTAATTCTGCCTCCCCACCCCCTGGGCTTCTTTCTCCTCCTTTCTCCTCCCTCCCCCTTTCTCCTCCCTCTCACTTTCCCCTCCCTCTCCCTTTCTTCTCTCTCCCCCTTTCTCCTCTCTCTCTCTCACATTCTCTTCATCCTGCCCTTTGTTCCAGAGCTATTTGATCCCCCTGTGCACTGGCACAGATTTACAGTGCGGTTAAGGTTCTGCGTTTACCCCAGGTGTGCCAGTGCACAGGGGGATCAAATAGCTCTGGAACAAAGGGCAGGATGAAGAGAATGTGAGAGAGAGAGAGGAGAGAAAGGGGGAGGGTGGAAAAGGGGGAGGGAGGAGAAAGGGGAGGGAGGAGAAAGGGGGAGGGAGGAGAAAGGGGGAGGGAGGAGAAAGGAGGAGAAAGAAGCCCAGGGGGTGGGGATGCAGAATTAATCCACATTCCTGCTTATTTCCTCAGACTCTTCAAAAGGTTGTTTCTCCCCAGGATTAGAAAAGGTGCCTTGATAATTCACAGCGCAGAACCCTTTCTGCGCTGTGAATTATAAAGGCAGAACCCAGAAACATTGCCAAAAGTTTTTCCCTCTCTCTCTCCGCGCGTTTTTCCTGTTGGTGTGAAACTGACCTGAAATCGCAGAGGCTGAAGCTGAAATAGACAAATCCAGACACATCTCCCACCCCGGGATCCCAGCATTTCCCTCTGCATTCTAACCAGGCAATATTCCTGGGTTTAGGCAGATTGCAATATACTCACCAAAGCCCTGCTCTCAGCTAGAGGACGGACGGGACTCCCTCTCTCTGTCTCTCTCTCTCTGTCTGTCCCCACAATCTCCCTCTCCCTCTCTCTGTCTCTCTCTCTGTCTGTCCCCACAATCTCCCTCTCTCTCTCTCTCTCTCTCAAACAAAGACAAGGCAGCTGGGAGGAAGGGGAGCCTTGAGGAAGATCTGCTGATGCCCCCATCCAATGGATGCCCGGGGCCAACGCACCGTTGCCCCCCGCCCTGCCCCCTACCCCATCCCCCTACCCCTACCCCCCCCACCCCTACCCCCCACCCCTACCCCCCACCATCATTAATGGTTGACGCCGTTATAAACCTACTGTGATTTTCGCCGACGTGACCCGTGGCCACGTCGGCGGGACTTCGGCCCATCCGGGCCGGAGATTTGTTGACAGTAAAAATTAAATGACATCCCGCCGGCGCCAGCTGTTCTCAGAGGCTGCCGGCGGGATTTGCACAACGCCGGTTTTTGGCCGCTCGGAAAATTCAAAACCCGGCGGGAGCGGGAATAACGTCGCCGCCGGCCGATTCTCCGACCCTGCGTGGGGTCGGAGAATTTCGCCCCACATATTTACTCCATGGTAGTTTGAAGACAGATTTTTAAAGTGCCATTGGATCACGTCGGAGCCTTTATAGACCTTTTAAATAAAGTCAAAGTACCCAATTCATTTTTTCCAATTAAGGGGCAATTTAGCGTGACCATTCCACCTACCCTGCACATCTTTTGGGTTATGAGGGTGAGACCCACGCAAACATGGGGAGAATGTGCAAACTCCACACAGGCAGTGAGCCGGTGCTGGGATCAAACCCGGCTGCTCAACACCATGAGGAAGCAGTGCTAACCACTGCCTCACCGTGCCGCCCGACCTTGTGGTGACTATAATGTTTTAGAAGTAACTGTTGCTCAGTTAAAATCGTAGCACAACCGGCAGTACAATTCAGATCTGCAAATGGTATATTGTACTCTTCAGTTACTGGTGACAAACCACGATGTAACCGTACATGTAGAGGCTATTCGGAGGTTATATGGAGGCTATATAGAGGTTATTCATGAAGATCTGCCTTTTGACCCTTGTCCCTCTCCTGAGGTGTGGTGATACTCAGGTTAAACAACCACCAGTCAGCTCTCCCCCTCAAAGGGGAAAACAGCCTCTGGTCATCTGTGACTATGATGACTTTACCTTATCTATGTAGAGGCAGTCCAGAATACCGCCCAGTCCATCACACGAACCTGCCTCCCATCCATTGATTCCATCTACACCTCCCGCTGCCGGGGGAAAGCAGGCAGCATAATCAAGGATCCCTCCCACCCGGCTTACTCACTTTTCCAACTTCTTCCATCGGGCAGGAGATTCAGAAGTCTGAGAACACGGACGAACAGACTCAAAAACAGCTTCTTCCCCACTGTCACCAGACTCCTAAATGACCCTCTTATGGACTGACCTCATTAACACTACACCCGTGTCTGCTTCATCCGATGCCAATGCTTATGTAGTACATTGTATATATTGTGGTGCCCTATTATGTATTCTCATGTATTTTCTTGAATTCTGTTTAATTCCCTTTTCTTCCCATGTACTGAATGATCTGTTGAGCTGCTTGCAGAAAAATACTTTTCACTGTACCTCGGTACACGTGACAATAAACAAATCCAATCCAATCCAGGCACATTATCAAATGTGTGATTTAATGTCCGACCCCATAAGGCCACCTTTTCCCTTTTTTTTTTGGCAGAATCACAGAATTGTTACAATGCCGAAGGCCATGCGGCCCATCGTGTCTGCACCCGCTCTCCAACAGAGCAGTTCACTTGGTGCCATTCCCCCACCTTCTCCAAGTAACCCTGCATACTCCTCCTCTTCAGATAACAGTCTAATTAGCTTCTGAATGCCTCAATTGAACCTGCTTCCACCACACTCTCAGGCACCACATACCAGACTCACTGCCTGAAGAAGTTTATTTCTCACATTGCTTTTGCTCCTCTAGCGAATTAGTTTGAATCTGTGCCCTCTCATTCTTGATCCTTTCATGAGTGGGAACGGCCTCTCCCCATCTACTCTGTCCAGACCCCTCACAATTTTGAACACCGCTATCAAATCTCCTCCCGGCCTTCTCTTCATGGAAAACAATTCCAACTTCTCCAATCTATCTTCATAGCGGAAGTTCATCATCTCTGGAACCAATCTTGTGAATCTTTTCTGCATCTCACCAATGCTTCTGCATCCTTCCTAAAGCACAGCACCCAGAGGACTTTACAACAAGCCAACAGCTCTTTACTAACCGCTGGCATTTGTTCCAACCCTGACCTTCTTGCAGTGGCAACGGAAAACTCTCAAAATGGACTGACCTGATCTTAATGGTGCAGAGGCTGTACTAGTATCCGAGGAGCATAGGTCCTGTGGAATGGCTGCATTATCAACTTTAGTTTTGTATTCTGTGCATGATGCTATTGGAAAGGTTTCAGCACTTATACCTTGACAAAGTATCATTAGAACATTATGTAGAGCTGTTGGCTCCCACAGGAAACTTGGCCACAAACTGCAGAAGCCTTTTACCTTTCCAGTCCAGGATATTTCTCATAACCACACAAAAGAGATTTACGTCTCTCAGAAAAAGAACTTTCACAACATGTCTTGCTCTACCCCTTTCATGTATTTCTATAAATAATCTTAACACCCTGTGACTCATTTTATTAAGACAGATCCTCATTAGCTACTATTGTTTAGTCCCTTTCTTCTCATGGTAATAGTTTCTTTGGTGCTGTTCCCTTCCATCCAGCGGAAGCTGAATCTTAACTCTTACAAACAGATGGGCTGGGATTATGTCATTGGCAAAATTGCATAAAAATTTGAAACGGGAACTTAACGCACCGTCAAACCCACCCGCTTCCAATTTGAACAGAGGAAGAGTGATGGACGATGAATCAATCCATTCATGGGAAGCGAGTTGGTCATTTAAATAACATAATGACGCTGTCTGCCTACACGTGAAAGACCATTCTTTATTTATCTAATTTCGGCCTTCTTTCCTAGACCTCAGGGAAACTCAGAAGCTGCAAGGCGGTGAGAAGGGCTAAATGTTTGAGGTAAATGCCGTTGCAGCTAAGCTTGCGGACCAGGTTCAACAAGCTCCCCAGTAAACCCATAATATTCTCAACTCCTCCATTGGTACCTCTAATCACTATTGGATCCACCGTCAATTACTACTTACCCTGCCGATCCCACATGCCCTATTGGTAACCATACCTCTCCCACCCCTGACCAAAGTCGGACCTTTAAAGCAATGGCTGGATCAGTGAGTGCCATGGTCCACACCCCACAAAAACTGGGATCGTCTCTGTAATTGGACATGTTGTCACTATCTGAATGTAACCCCCCCCCCCCATCCCATCCCATCCCCCCCCCCCCCCCCCCCCCCATCCCTGCTGTCACCATTTTCCTCTCCATAATCTCTCCCACTCCCCCAATATACCAACCTGCTCTCACAGGTTTTCACAGAACATACAGTGCAGAAGGAGGCCATTCGGCCCACCGAGTCTGCACCGACCCACTTTAAAGCCCTCACTTCCACCCTACCCCCGTAACCCAATAACCCCTCCTAACCTTTTTGGACACTAAGGGCAATTTATCATGGCCAATCCACCTAACCTGCACGTCTTTGGACGGTGAGAGGAAACCTGAGCACCTGGAGGAAACCCACGCAGACACGGGGAGAACGTGCAGACTCTGCACAAGACAGTGATCCAAGCCAGGAATCGAACCTGGGACCCTGGAGCTGTGAAGCCACAGTGCTAACCACTGTGCTACTGTGCTGTCCGTGCTTCGTTCACCTTCGGCAGGCTTCCTGTTGAAAAGGCCTCCAAATCTGCCAATCAGGCTGTCTGTGAATGGGGAAGCTGATGGAAACAAGCTCAAAGCAGCCTGCTGTTAAAATCTCCAGAACATTTGGAAAACGCGTTCCTCCGGGTTCCCCGACATCTCAACAGCGACCCCCACCTGGTCTTCACTTTCAGGCTAAACTCCATGTTCTTGATAGTATTTCTCAGAATCATGTTTTCTTTACCATGTGTGCCTTTTGATTCTTTTAATAGATTTTACATACACTTACACACTGTTTAACAATTTGGCAGCATAATGCTCGCAGGAACAATGTTGGTGCATCGAGCATCTTTCCATGATGTTCCTTGTGGTTACACACTTGCCTGAGTCATAAGGTTCCATTCCAGAGAGATTGAGCACGTACTCATAATCTAGTGCAGTACTGTGGGTGAATTTGCACGGTAGGGGGTGAGGTCTTTCAGATAAATTGTGAAGCCAAAGCTCCATCTGGCCTTTAAAATGACTGTAAAAGACCTCATTGTACTGTTTCAATGTACAGCAAGGCCATTCTCCCTGATGGCCAAGCCAATATTTATCCTTCAACCAATACCTGGTGATAGATTATATGCTCATTTATTTTGTTGCTGTTTGTGGGAGCTTGCTGTGCACAAATTGACAGCAGTAACTATGGCCGGAGCTTTCCAGCTGTTCTCGCTGGCAGTATCTTCCAGTCCCACCAGCGGCAAATCCCCACCCCAAGTTTCCTGGTGGTGGTGGGGGGAGGGAGGGGGAGGGAGGGGGAGGGGGGGGGGGGGGGGGGGGGGCAAAATCCTTTATTTTATCAAGCACTTTATGAAGCACTTTGTATCTCCTGAAAATTGGTGCGATCATACAGCCTCGCCGTGTCTGCCTTGGGAGATCTTGCACGTTTTGCGACGCTCAGGATGCCTCGAAAGATCCAACAACATCTCGCGAGGCGTCGCAATCTGGATCTCGCCTCATTGGGCGGGATCCAGATTTGCGTATCTAGGTGAGCAGTTAGCCTCACTTAAATATGTCAGCGCTGGAGATGCCCCGAGCCCAGGATCGAACACCTGAGCCTGGAAGACCTCGTCATGGTGCTGTTTAGCACTGCTCCACACAAACGAACCAGGCACAATGGCACCTGGAGAGTCTACAGCTATCAGAGCCCCCAGGCAGTCATGCTCTGGGCAGGCTAGGAACCTAGCACGTCCACTGACACCCAGGCTGGCAGGGGCACTGCCAGAGTTCCAAGTTACCCATGCTGGGGATAGGACCCGTGTGTGCCCTGCCCTTAGGAGGTGGAGGGATTGAGTACCTCCTGGCAACTAAACTGGGCCATTGGGGGTGGGGGTTTCCGGAGACCGACGTGGGGGCGAATCACGCCACGCCGCCATGGCACCCCCGCGATTCTCCCCCCTCCCAAAATGGCGTGTTGTGTTTTGCGAAACGCCGCTCGGAGAATCGCCGCTCGCCATTTTTCCCGGCAACCAGCGATTCTCCGGCCCGGATGGGCCAAGCGGCCTGACGACCCTGACCTGTTCACGCCGGCGTCAACCACACCTGGTCACTGCCGGCGTGAACATCGCGTGACAGGTAAGTGTGGAGCCTGTGGGGGGGGGCGGAGAGAGGATCAAGCACCACGGGCGTGCTCGTCAGATTTCTGGCCCGCGATCGGTGCCTACCGATCGTCGGGCTGGCGTCTCTTTCCCCTCCGCCACCCCGCAAGATCAAGCCGCCATGTCTTGCGGGGCAGCGGAGGGGAAGACGGCAACCACGCATGAGCGGGTTGGAGCCAGCCAACCTGCGCATGCACGGCTGACGTCACTTAGGCGCCGCCGGCCGCGTCATTCTCGCCGTGCCGCTTTGACGCAAGCGTCAAGGCCCGGCGCCCGAGATTCATGCAACGCCGCTCCTAGCCCCCCGGGGGGGAAAATATAGGGGGCGAGGAGTGGCCTACGACGCCGGAGTGAAACACCGCCCCCCACACGCCCCACACTTACCTGTCGCGCAATGTTCGCGCCGGCAGTGACCAGGTGTGGTTGCTGCCGACGGGAACTGGTCGGGGTCGTCAGTCCGCTCGGCCCATCCGGGCCGGAGAATCGCCGGTCGCCGGGAAAAACGGCGAGCGCCGATTCTACGAGCGGCGTGTTGCAAAACGCGACACGCCATTTTGGGGGGGTGGGAGAATTGTGGCGGGTGCCAGGGCGGCGTGGCGTGATTCGCCCGGCCCTCCCGCGATTCTCCCCCCCCCCCCGGCGTGGGGAGCAGAGAATCGTGGCCTTAGTCTCCCTTTGGGAGAATCGTGCCCTGTGTTTTTCCCATGAGATCATGCCCCTGAAATAAATGCACGTTTTTGTTTAGTGTTAGTTTTGAGATTCTGAGCATTTAGTTGAGGCAGAAGGATGTTGGCGTTTTGTTTCCTCAAGGTTCTTCCCCACCATTTCCTTACCAACTGTTTCTCTCTCTCATCCAATGTGCGGTTTAGGGGCGTGGATAGTCAGAGAAGGAGATCTTGCCGACGAGACTATGATTTTCATCAATAGTTTAAAATAGGATCATTTTCTTTCTCTCTCGATTTCTATTTGCACTAGAATAAGAAATTGGGAGAACTATCTCTGTTTTACCCTGTCGGCCAAAGCCAAAATTCCCCCTCACGCATTCTTACCCCTATTGTTTGCATATGCTAACTTAAAACCGGCAAAAATATTTCTGCCATATAAGAAATGATAATGCACAGAGTATATGGTTCCCATCACCGCTAGGTTTCCTGAATGTTCGCTTCCTTCATCATGGAGATAATTTGGGTCTGTCAGATTTGCAACTGATGGGCGGGATTCTCCGTTCCTGCGGCTAAATACCGACACAAGCAGAGAATCTGCGGGAGGTTCACATTAAACAAATCAACGCAAACCCCTCACCGATTCTGTGAAATGCCCACGGATCGCATTGAGAATGGCCGGGTCCTGGGCCGTGCATGCGCACAGCTGACGACCTGCAGTTGTCGCGTTGTACAACATGGCGCCGGATGTGCACAGACCCAACCCGCCATCCGCGACTCAACAACCCACCCCCTAGCCAACTCCTGGCCGCCCCCCCATGAGCCCGCTAGGCATCGCAGAAGCCCCCCTGGCCAGCGAATGGATTGCAGCCGTGTGTGCCGGTGTTGGACACAGTCCGTAGCCACCATGCTGGTTCACGATTTATGTGACCACACGGGTCCCGCGCTGTTGGGAACTCGGCCCATCGGGGGCGGAGCATTGCGGGTGGGCCAGCCGGTGAGGTGCCAACGGCATTGCGACTGTGCACGGTGCACGTCACGATGACGTTGTCTAGCAACTAGTCAATGCATTCTAAAATAATTAGCTTAGGCAGCGGTTTGTGGCAAATTTCCACATTGAAATTATTCCTCGATCAAGAGTTTTTTTTAAATCGCTGTCTTAATTATTTCTGTGAATATCTTCACTTTATATCTTCTCATGATCAATGAAAACCACCTTGTGAATCATATTTTAAAAATAATGAAGTAATTCAATGCATGTCTGAAAGGCCCCAATGGAAAATTGCTAGATTGAGACCATTGACAATTTTTGGTTAGTATCCTCTAACAATCTTGTATTCTTTGATGGATTGACTGGTATCATCTGGTTGGCGTGCCCTTTTTATTGAGTGTTGTGTCAGCCGACGTATTTTGTGTGGGTTTGTGGTGCGCTTTGGTAGATTTGTGGTGCAATTTAGATGCTGTATCTGCTGATTTATTTTACTGAGGTTTCTTCTGCATTTTGAATAATTTTGCAGGGAAAAAGTTGCCAAATAAAAGTAGCACCGTCGATACCGCAGCAACTTAACCTAACGTCAGTGGATTAACTCAGCCCATCAGCCTATCCTAAAAACAAGTCCTGTCATTCCTTTGAATGTCTATATGACATTACGTGACAAAGAAAAAACAAAGGGCTGGATTCTCCGATCGCCGACGCCGAAATCGCGTTCAGCGATCGGCCAGAGAATCCACTTTTACGCTAGAATCGGGGGCGACGCTGTTTTTCTGATGCTCTGCCCCCTCAAAAAAGGCATGCTCGAGGAGTACGCTACACTCCGTCGGGATGGCCTCACGACGTCACCTGAGGCCCTCCTCCGATGCTTCACCCCCGATGGGCCGAGTCTTCGACGGCGTGGGACATGTGTCCTCACAACTTCCGGAGACCTCGCATTATGGCTGCGGACTGTGTCCAATGCCGCCAAAGTCAGGGGGGGAGCCATCCCGCAGGCGGGGGGGCTTTGGCGGGCACTGGGAGGACCGGTGAGGGGTGGTCCGGGAGGTTACAGGGAGGCAGTTTATGGCAGGCCAGGTCCTCGCGTAGCCAACAGCATGCTGTACGGCACGGTCGCCGCAGGCTGCCGCCGTGCGCATGCGAGGCCGTGGGTCCGGCCATTCTGCGGCCGTATCCGCAGTTACGCGGCATGGCTGCGAGCCCCCCACTGGGCGGAGGATCTGAGCGGGGGCGACGCTGACTTTCTGCTCGTAAGACCAGACGCTCCTGCTGACATAGCCGCACAATCAAAGAATCCAGCCCAGAGTATTTAAATAGCGCCCATAATCTCAGAACGTTCAGCATGCTTTACAGCCAATGAAGTTGTTGTTTGTGAAGTCTAGTCACGGTTATCATGAAAGAAACCATGGCAGCCAATGAGTGAACAAGGAAGAATGCGATAATGATCAGGAAATCATTGTTTTCAGCAATCTTGGTCGAGGAGACAAATATTGGTTTGGAAATTGGGGTAAAATCTCCTGCTGTTTTTCAAATAATGTTATGGAATTATTTGGATCAATGTGAGGGGGCAGACCACCAGAAATCTCATCCAAACGATGGCGGCTCTTTCAATGCAGAAGCTTCTCAGTACTACACTGAGGCATAGAACATAGAACATAGAACAGTACAGCACAGAACAGGCCCTTCAGCCCTCGATGTTGTGCCGAGCAATGATCACCCTACTCAAACCCACGTATCCACCCTATACCCGTAACCCAACAACACCCCCCTTAACCTTACTTTTTAGTACACTACGGGCAATTTAGCATGGCCAATCCACCTAACCCGCACACCTTTGGACTGTGGGAGGAAACCGGAGCACCCGGAGGAAACCCACGCACACACGGGGAGGATGTGCAGACTCTGCACAGACAGTGACCCAGCCGGGAACCGAACCTGGGACCCTGGAGCTGTGAAGCATTTATGCTAACCACCATGCTACCGTGCTGCATGTTGTAAACTTTGAAGTCAAGTTTCTGGAGTTGGACTTGAGACCAAAGCATTGTGTGCTAGATCCATCATCTCACAACCGAAAGGAGAAAATAAAAGAGAGAAGCAGCAGCAGAGGACAAAGAGAAAGTGAGAAGAGAATTAAGAGCAGAGCAGAATCTGGGAAGGGAATGAGAGATACAGAGTGAAAAAAAAACGGAGACAGGGAGAACCAGTGACATGATAAATGACAATGACCGTCTTCTCCAACTTAGAACAGTACAGGCCCTTCGGCCCTCGATGTTGTGCCAAGCAATGATCACCCTACTCAAACCCACATATCCACCCTATACCCGTAACCCAACAACCCCCCCTTAACCTTACTTTTTTTAGGACACTATGGGCAATTTAGCATGGCCAATCTACCTAACCCGCACATCTTTGGACTGTGGGAGGAAACCGGAGCACCCGGAGGAAACCCACGCACACACGGGGAGGACGTGCAGACTCCGCACAGACAGTGACCCAGCCGGGAATCGAACCTGGGACCCTGGAGCTGTGAAGCATTTATGCTAACCACCATGCTACCATGCTGCCCCACAACTTGGCACAACTTGTAATGTGCAACATTACGAGCGATTGTTTTAGTTGTAAAAAAAAAACGAAAACCTAGTTTTATTCATCATAAGCTATTCCTATCTCACAAAGGGGAAACTCTAGAAGGGATAGGAGAAAAATATGTCGGGCCATATAAGATTGGGAGCACGACATAAGGTATTACAGGAAAAGGAAGGCACTCAGTACTGCATTTTTCTGTTTTAAAAAATGGAACGTTTCCAAAATGTTAGTCAGTACTTGTAAATCTGTTGGCAGTTGGCAGTAGCCATATTTAAATTCCAATCACTTTGTTGTCCATTTCAATCATTATTGCAAGACCTTTATCAACTGCAGTGCGCAAGTAGCAACATGAAATCATTGGCACGGTATTACCCAAAGCCGCGTTGTTAAGCTCGGTGAGCAGGAGTGTGTTTTCAGGCAGCGTGATTCATAGCAGGGCGGACTAAGCAAAAAGGATGGCAGTGATGGAACCATCAATTCAGCGAACACGTGTAGTTGGATCTGAACAGAGGCTTCAATACACTTACAACAGAGCCAGCCTATTCGTCGTTGAACTTCAGGTGAACTGGCAGGCTGGCTCTAAGGCACTGATCTTTATACATCGGTCCCAGGGGGAGGAGTCCTGGGCGGAGCCAAGGGAGGAGCCCAGTACAAACTCTCGCGTACTCCCAGAGCGACTCCCCCTGGTAGTCGGATAGTGCAACTGCACTTACAATGGTGGAAAGTGAACATATATACACAGAGTTATATTGGCAACTATATACAGCATTGATCTTACAACGGGTAGATAACGAACATATATACATGGAGTGATATTGGCAAATATATATAGTGTGAATCACATTCACCACAGGCAGTCATCATGGTCATTCTGATTTATCAGCTACGTTTCCTGATCCTTTCTGATTTCCTCACTCCATATTTTATTTTTAGATTAATTTCACCAGTAGGTTTCAAAACCTCAGGAATACCTTAACTCGCGGCTTTTCACAGCAACTTCATTGAAGCCTACTTGTGACAATAAGTGATTATTATTATTGTTAATTGGCTGATATTCAGTGAAGCTTCTGATAGCATGTCCAAGGCAATGGTCAGAGAACCATTCTGTTAGTCATTATTGCACCTCATCTCTATCCTGATGTCCCACAGGAATTTCCTTTGCATTGAAAAATTGGCAGATCACCACAACAGCGGACTGCGAGATAAATCTATTGAACTGAAAAATCAACAATAACAATAATATTGCTGAGAGACAGGATCTCAAAGAGTTTTGCCCTGTCTGTTCCTCCGGGGAGGTGGATTCAGCGGGGGCTGAATAGTCCGATCCTGAATCGCAGACTCTGCCACAGGTTTGGCAGGTGGTGCTTGATGAGGCTGGTGGGAATGCTCTAGATTCTATGCTCTCCTTCCAATGTTTATGCTTGGCCTTCGTGTATTCCACCTTACGATGCTCGAGGTGATTGGCATGATTGCGGATGCTTTTTCTCCAGTTTGCGGTTTCTAAGGCAAGTGAATCCCAGGTGTTGGTGGGGATGTTGCATTTATTTAGGGAGGCTTTCAGAGTGTTCTTGTAGTATTTCCTCTGCCCTCTGTGTGATCGCTTTCCATTGTGGAGTAGAGCACTTGTTTCAGGAGTCTTGTATCGAGCATGCAGGCAATGTGGACCCCATTCTGAGCTGGTCGAGCGTGACTAGTGCCTCGATACTGGGGATATTGGCCTGGGAGAGGACGCTCATGTTGGTACGCCTATCCTGCCAATGGATTTACAGGATTTTGCAGAGGCAGCGTTGGTGATATCTCTCCAAGGATTTGAGGTGTCTGCTGTACATTGTCCATGTTTCTGATGCATACAGGAGGGCGGGGACCATGGCTGCTCTGTAAACCCTCAGCTTAGTGCTGGATTTGAGGTCTCGGTCTTCGAATATTCTGTTCTTCAGACATCTGAAGACTGCGCTGGCGCATTAGAGTCAATGTTGGATTTCATCGTCAAGGTCTGCTCAAAGAGGAGGAGACTCCCGAGGTATGGGAAATTATCCACATTGTCCAAGGGATCACCATGGATATTGATGGTTGGGGGGCAATTTTGTGTGGTAGGAGCAGGGCTGATAGAGAATCTTGGTTTTCTGGTTGTTTAGTCTGAAGCCCATTCTCTCATTGCCTCGGTGAATTAGTCGATGATGGTTTGTAGCTTGACCTCTGAAAGCGAGCGCACACAGGCATCATCTGTGACTGCAGCTCGATGACAGAGGTTGGCATGGTCTTAGTTCTGGCCTGGAGGGTTGAACAGTTTCCTACTTGTCCAGTAGGTTAGCTGCACTCCAACAGGGTGATGGGGTGGAGTGTTGCTGCGAGGAAGATGCAGAAAAGCATTGGTGCAGTGAGGCGGCCTTGTTTGACTCCAGTTCGTACATGTATTGAGTCTGTGATTGTTGAGAATCATGACTTGCATGTCATTGTGGAGAAGGCAGAGAATGGTGACGAATTTCTGCGGGCAGCTGAATTTGAGGAGGATGCTCCACATTCCCTCACGGTTGGAAGAGTCGAAGCCTTTGCGAGATCGAAGAAGGCCATGCATAGAGGTTGATGCTGCTCCCTGCACTTTCCCTGGATTTGTTGCGTGCTGAAGATCATGTCCATTGAGCCTCTCGATGGGAGGAAGCCACACTGAGACTCAGGGAGGGGCACTTCAGCCACTGGGAGGAGGCAGTTAATGAGTATTCTCGAGATGATCTTTCCCGTGGCCGAGAGTAGGGAAATTCCTTTGTAATTTCCGCAGTTGGACCTGTCTCCTTTCTTAAGATGGTCAGTAGTAAGGTGTCTCTGAGATTACCTGGCATGGTCTCTCCCTTCCAGACGAGGATGATGAGGTTGTGGATTTTTGACAAGAGTGCATCTCCACCGCATTTCTGCGGGGATTCCATCTGCACCAGAGGCCTTGGTGTTCTTCAGCTGTTGGATGGCTTTTCCGACCTCACAGCGAGCTGGGGTTGTGCTGAGATGGTGGCGGGTAGTGTGTTGCGGGATGGTGTCAAGAGCAGTGTGTCGAAGGCTGTATCTTGATTGAGGAGGTCTCCGTAGTGCTCACTCCAGCAGGCATTGACTGCCTTTCTGTCTTTGATGAGTGCCTCTCCATTTCTGGCTCTCAGTGGGGTGGGTCCCTGAGTACTCGGACCATAGATGGCTTTGATTGTGCTGAAGAAGCCGTGCATATTGCGGTTGTCGGTGAGTTGCAGGGTTCCCTGCGCTCTTTCCACCCACAATCTGTTTTTTAGGTTGCGACTTCTTTATTACACCTTGGCCTTCAGTTGCCTGTCGGCTTGTTTCCTCACGCTCAAATTTTGGTGGAGCTGCTAGTTCAGGAATGGCTTGCGTTTGAAGTCAAGGAGATCCCTGATTTCCTGATCGTTCCCGTCAAACCAGTCTTGGTGTTTCTTGGTCGAGAGCACGAGGGTCCCCTCGCAGGTGCTGACTATGATGGCTTTTAAGGCTGACCAGGTGCTGTGGGCATTCTGGCTCATTGGTTGTCGCCAGATTCGCTGTGTGGCTTCAACTGAGTAGCTTTATCTTCTCCAGGTCTTTGTCTTGTACAGATCAGGACAAATGCAAAAATGCCAAATTTCAAACAATCACAACAATTTATGAGACAGGGGAAAACGGGTGCTGTTTGTCCGCAAATCATCTGATTGAGCAAGACATTATCATGAAGATAGCAACATGGCAATGCCTCGGCCAACGGCAATACCTTAATCAATCAGTGTCGACTTGCCAATCAATCAGCAGCTTTCTCTCCTGAGGTATAAATTTGGTGATTGTTTGGAATTTGCCATTCTTGTGTTTGTCTTAATGGGAGTAAGATGAAATGCCTCAGCAACATGTCTCTCTTTTCAGCAAGATTCAAGTTCTGTACTAATAAGCAACTATTTGAGTAACTATATAGCAGTGATACACTTTCATAGAATTTACAGTGCAGAAGGAGGCCATTCGGCCCATCGAGTCTGCACCGGCTCTTGGAAAGAGCACCCTACCGGAGGTCAACACCTCCACCTTATGCCCAGAACCCAGTAACCCCACCCAACACTAAGGGCAATTTTGGACACTAAGGGCAATTTATCATGGCCAATCCACCTAACCTGCACATCTTTGGACTGTGGGAGGAAACCGGAGCACCCGGAGGAAACCCACGCACACACGGGGAAGATGTGCAGACTCCACACAGACAGTTACCCAAGCCGGAATCGAACCTGGGACCCTGGAGCTGTAAAGCAATTGTGCTATCCACAAGGCTACCGTGCTGCCCTGTATTAGCCGAATGAAAAAAGAAAAATTTGTTCTGATCTTTTATAAATAACTTCTTGATGTGCAGTTTAATTTCTCAGAAATAAAGGAAGAGGAGTTACGCATGTTAGCTCGCCAGGATGTTTGACCAATAAATGAAATGCATGGCTGATATACAACCTAACTCCACGACGGGCTTTTGTCCCACGTCCATGAACAAAAATTGATCAACTGATCAATAAAATTAACTATCGATATAGCATCAATTGATGTTTGCAGGTGAGAGTTCCAAACATCTACCATCCATTCCATGTCTAAGTATTTCCGAATTTCACTCAGGAAATGTTTGACTCTAATTTTTCAGCACTGGCCCTTAGTCCATCTACTCTACATGTGCCCTTGAAGATCTTGAAAACTTCAATCAAACTAGCCCTTAAGCTTTGTTTGCCTAAATTTGTACTGTCCTATAATCTTTTCCAGGTTCCCAATGACTCAACACAACACAAGTGGTCTCATTGGACACCCCTGAAAACATTTGCTTGGGACTCTGTAGATTTGACTGGCTGTAGGCTGCATTAACTCCATAAGTTCAGACACATAATCAAGCAACTCATATACTTTGTGTGGATCTGAATGTGGCTAAACTCTTCCCATCAACCATTCAATTAAAAAAGACTGATTGAACTCAACTGCCAGCATTTATATTGCGCTAGACTGTGATATGCAGCTTATTTTCAAAATCCATAAGGGTCGTTATGCCTCCCCGATCAATTACCGTCATGGCTGCCAGGCAGTGCATGTTGGGTATCTCCTCAACATCTAAGTATCAGATCCTGTCCATGTACCAGTGTTCAAGCCATTGGCCCAGGTAAAATGTGTGCTGGCTGGAATTTCCAACCAGGGCCAGGATTCTCCCCTACCCGGCGGGGCGGGGGGTCCCGGCGTGTGGAGTGGCGTGAACCACTCCGGCGTCGGGCCTCCACAAAGATGCGGAATTCTCCACACCTTTAGGGGCTAAGCCCGCGCCGGAGTGGCTCCCGCTCCACCGGCTGGCGCGAACGGCCTTTGGTGCCCCGCCAGCCGGGGCCGATAGGCCTTCGCCGGCCGGCGGAAGTCCGCGCATGCGCCGGTGCGTCAGCGGTTGCTGATGTCATACTGGCACATGCGCAGGGGAGGGGGTCTCTTCCACCCCCGCCATGGTGAAGGCCATGGCGGAGGTGGAAGAAAAAGAGTGCCCCCACGGCACAGACCCGCCGGCCGATTGGTGGGCCCCGATCGCGGGCCAGGCCACCGTGTGGGCACCCCCCGGGGTCAAATCGTGGCGTGCCCCCCCCCCCCCCCCCCAGGACCCCGGAGCCCGCCCACACCGCCAATCTCGCCGGTACCAGAGGTGGTTTAAACCACGCCGACGGGAAAGGCCTGCCAGCGGCGGGACTTCAGCCCATCGCGGGCCGGAGAATCGCCGCGGGGGGCCCACCGACGGGCGCGGCGCGATTCCTGCCCCAGCCGAATCTCGGGGGACGGAGAATTCGGGACACGGCGGGGTCGGGATTGATGCCGGCCCCGGGCGATGGGGGGTCGGAGAATTCCGCCCTAGATCTTGAGACTTTCCATTCGAGGGTGGGAATTTGAGATGTTAACTGCTGGTCATAAAAGGGCGGCAGCAGTTTAAATGCCTCTTGTCCTTTCTCCATTGTGGTCGCACAGTATTAGTTGATGGTTATTGTCAGCAGGGCAAATTAAAAGAGGTTTTGTGCAGAGACCGCAGACAATGTTCCGTTCAAGCAGAGGGATGTTATTTTTTTCCTCCAAGACTGAACTAGGATGTGAAAGGCAGGTACTTGACAAGCTGGACAGGAGCAACCAATGCCAGCAGAACCTTGTGAAGGATTTAGGTGGAATGTCAAAGACAATTTAATAAAATCAAAAATGACATGGTAAGGTGATATAGGGTTGGATTTTCTGAACCCCACAGCCACGTGTTTCTTGGCGGTGCAGCGTTCACTGGCCGTCAGATTCTATACTCCCAACGCTTTCCAATGGGATTTCCCATCTAAGCCATCCCATGCCGCCAGGAAGCACCAGGGCGGGGGTGCGCTACTGGCCAGACCAGAGAATGCCAACAGCCGGGAAAGTCAGGCCACATTTCCACATCCTACTAAAACACTGCACCCTCGAAGATTGTAGCGTTGTCCTCACCCATTCATTAATTCTCTGACAGATTCCCAATTGTGACCTTCACAATGCGTTCTCTTTTCCAGCCCCAGCTTTCTAAATACAAGATTGCAGGACAGAAGCCCCGGATAATTTTCTCCATGTCCAGCCTCAGTGTGCTGTGTAATTCTGTCACAGGAAAAACAATGCAGTCTTGACTTACCCCATGAAAACATACTGTACCGTTAATTAGGCACACAGGTCTAAAAGTGAAGGTTTTCTAAGAATGAGAGCAGGCACGGTGGCACGGCGGTTCGCACTGCTGCCTCACAGCACCAGGGATCTGGTTTCAATTCTGGTCTTTGGTGACTGTGTGAAGTTTGTACATTCTCCCCGTGTGTGTGGGGATGTGCTCTGGCTTCTTCCCACAGTCTAAAGTTTTCAAGTTAGGTAGATTGGACAGGCTAAATTTCCCCTTAGTTAGTGTCCAAAGATGTGCAGGTTAACTGGGGTTACGGGTTTATAGGGGCATGGGCCTATGTAGAGTGCTCTTTAAGAGAGTCGGTGCAGAACTGATGGGCCGAATGGCTTCCTTCTACACGGGAAGGGTTCTATGGTCATATACTTTCCTCCCGATGATTGGAGAAAATATTAGCAGTTAACTGCAAAAAGTAACATGCTTACCAGAGGAAGTATCTTTTAGGCACTAAAATAATTTATTTTTCCCTCTCCAAAGGTTTCATTCATGCTTCCTATGGAACAACAGGCAGAATGTTACTGGCCCAGGTGAGGCTGCTCTGACTGTGGGACTGGGAAGCAGGTGGGACTAGAGGACGTTGGGCTGGTTGGCCCATGCATTCCCACCTCTGGCTGAACATGTTGGGTTGAAGTGGTAAGGGCTGCACACCAATCGGAGGCGAGTAGCCAATTTGCACGTGTAGATGTCCAGGCCTGAGCAGGTAGGATGCCACTGGGACCCTTCGCTGTGCCTGGCAAGACCCCACAGATAGTCAAAGTCCAGCAGCTGCAAGAAGGTATCTTGCCGGCAAATGGCCAAGAAGGTCTCCTGACATTCACCCACCATAATTGCAGGGATCAGCAAGATACTGCTGCTAGGATCAGACATGCATGATTACTGGGTGATTTCCTGCCTGCGCCAATTACTTCGAGGGACAGATTTAGTGCCCTGACCGACGGCAAGATTGGTAGTGGGGGGCATGTAATCAAGTGAGAAGCTGCCTTCCCATCTCCACCCTGATTAAGTCTGTGGTGGGTAGGTCCATTGACAGCCTTGCTGCCCCACTGCCAATTGAGGGCTATAAGTGGGAAGTTAATGCCCACTTAAGGGTCACATCAAGCCTCTGCTGGTATTAACCCAGCTGTGGGTAAGAGGCTTTTCTTGGGGGGCGCCTGGCAAGCAAACCTCTACAGGGTTGTTGGAAGGCTACTGGAAGGAATCGGGCCCCTCTTTCAAAGACACTCAGTGATTGAGGGACCTGTCATAGAGAAAGGGGGCCCCACTGAGACCACACCCCCTGCCCTTTCCTGTGGCCCCCACCATGCGACCCTTCCTCCTGCCATCCCTCAACTGTCGCAAGGGGTGCAGCGATGATCCAAAGGCTTGGCTTGGTGTAGTACTGCTAGCAGCCACCGCCTTTCTGGTGGCACTGCCATTCAATGGAGTTGCTGGTCTCTGATTGGCTCTTTTGCCCTTGGGTGCTTGACCCTGGGGAGGATCCACCGCATTCCTGTCCAGTACCTGATTAGCACTTAATTTGGCAAGCTTCCTAAAAGAGTAACGCCGTGCTGTCACCCCACTCCCAGCTGACAGGTAAGACTCCTGTTGCTTCCATTAAAACCAACCCTCCAAGTGCAGCACTTGGCTGTGCAGAACCTGTATTACCAGCGATGGATGTAAATAAACAGGGCAGGCAGATTAAAACCTTACAATGAACTTCCTGTATTATTACTCCTCACTATTGTTTCCCTGCAAAAAGAAAGGTGTACACGAAATTTACTTCACAAATATCCTTTCTACAGGTCATTATATAGAAATAGTAGAGACTTTTTACTGGGAAGATAAAGGCAATAACTTATATTCCTTGTTGCGCCCAGACCTGTGCGTTAGTTACATGATGGAAGAGCAAGATTTGCAAGTTTCACCACAGCACTGACAGAAGTGTATCTTGTTGCCGCATTTCCAACAGCACATAATGGATGCCTCTTAGTGCAGCAACATTAACTGTGGAGTCTAGGACTGGAGGGGCATAGAGGACACACCAGCCACAGAACAATCTACTACAGGCAGCAGATCTTCCTTAGGTTTCTGCCCAAAGACAAGTCTGACCCACAAAATCGCAATCTTCAGGATGGGTAGGGCAAGGGTGCATGTCGTGAATCCACCCCAGCCGGAACGGGGATTGTTGGTAATGATCTGGTCCACTCTAGCCATCCAATGAACTGAATTAACCAACAGACCACCAACCCCCTCCACCAAATATCACAGAACTGAACCATTTATGACCTGCATCGCTACACTTAAGTCGAAACCAAAGGCTTATTTTGCAATACATTCATTGTGTTATATTGTGCTGATAAAATAGTTGTTAATCATTAAAATTAATTGATAAAGGAAGAGTGACAGAATTCATGACAGTTGAAAACAATTTGACATGTAGCGGCATTCAACAATCCACTGCTAGTTGGCCAACTTTTTGTTGCAGATTTATTGTGTTATGGGCCAGCATTTAGAGAACCCCAAAATGTATCATGGAGATCACCTGACCCACGACTTTCACTAGAGTGTGGTATGGGGAGCACACGGCCCACTATCCAGGTATGGTGCTGCAGTATTACCTCATTGTTCACTCTCTTAGTACAATGCATCATTGCCAACAATGTCTGGCACATTTTCTTCACCTGCCAATATTCTTATGATAAACCTAAATAGGGTTGCATTGCATCAGCACATAAATGGTATGCAACCACGGCCCAAACATAATGCACATCAGTGCACATCCGCAAGGGAATACACACGCTACTTCTATGCTAAGGCAATCAAACTTGGCACAAACCTTTAAAGGCAAAGTAAGGATAGAACTGGCTCTCCTGCACAATGGCTGATGATATCTCTGCACAACCACTGTGCCCCAGCACTGATCAGATACAAGGATGCATATGCGGGGAACCATCATCATTATGCAAACGTTAAGTGCTAAAGATGCTTGGGGCAGTCAGTAGTGTCTCAGTTGCTTTCCATGATTAGTTTTGGCCAGAAACTGCATCTGAAAAATGCTGCATCATGAAAAAATCTTAATTTTGTTTGGTGAAAGAGTGAAGGGGTGAGCATGTAACTTTTGTATTGTCGTTAAAAAATCTATCCCAATAAAACCTTCTCAATGACACCCATATCCCCCGAATGAAGAAACTCCCTCCCTCGTCAACTTTTTCACATTGACCTGAACTTTACAGTGTTGGAGTGGTCACATGGCAGTCCTGGTATTGTGCAAAACTGGAGGCGAAGACATCGGTGGTGTCTCAACGTCGTCACGTGACATTAGGGTCGCCAGGCCTGTGCGGATGTCAGAAGGGGCCCTGCTGACAATTAAGGGTCAATTAATGGGGCAGCACGGTGGCACAGTGGTTATCACAGTTGCTTCACAGCTCCAGGGTCCCAGATCCGATGCCTGGCTTGGGTCACTGTCTGTACGGAGTCTGCACGTTCTACCCATGTCTGCGTGGGTTTCCTCCGGGTGCTCCGGTTTCCTCCCACAGTCCAAAGATGTGAGGATTAGGTGGATTTGCCATGATAAATTGCCCCTTAGTGTCCAAAGAGGTTGGGTGGGGCTACTGGGTTACGGGGATAGGGTGGAGGTGTTGACAACGGCGGGACCGGTCGGTACCACCGGAGGCCCGCCTCCGAAAAACACGCGGCGGGGTGGTCGGTAAATCCCACCCCATGTATACAAATGAATTTCAGCACATACCTGAAGCCTAATCCAACCAATGCAATTTCAGATGTATATTGGATGCAAATTCCCAATCGCATTCATACAAACGTCGACCCCACCTCTCCGCCTCCCTCACCCGAGCTGTACAAATTCACGTAGGGCGATTATGACCATGTCATGTTCCTCCAAATGTAAATGTCCAAAGTTTCAGAGGGTAATTCACGAAATGGGTGGATTCGCAGGCATAGTAATGTTGGGGTTAAAGCATAGTGACAGAAATAGAGTGAGCCTGCTGCTTGCTAGCTCACCCAGCACAGAAATATATGGTTATGACACTGGACTAGCAACTCAGAGATCATGAGTTCAAATTCTACTATGACAAGTTGTGAAATTGAATTCAATAAATCAGGTAATTTATGATCTAGCACCAGGAAAATGACCATTAAAGTTCGAAGATTATTGTAAAAACTCAACTGGTTCACTAGCGTCCGACAGAGAAAGGAACATGCTACCCTCTACACAGTCTGGCCCACACATAACTCCTGTTACACACGATCTGTCATTGGATCACGATGGCATCCGGAGTGGCTTCGCAATTCACTGCACATTGAGCAACTGCTACTGAGTTTTAGGTATCACCCCGCATCCCCAGACTAGGACGAGACTCGAGCAATCGCATGAAGGTGGGGGCTTCCGTCTAAATTGTCAGAGCTGTCCCACAGGATAGGAAAGCAACACGAGCCTCACTGAATCGTATTTATGGAATTGTATCTATCAGTGAACGCTGAACCTCTTTCATCACCATCCCAGGGTGTGACCTGTTCCACTACCAGGGTAGACGCATCAGAGGTGACAGTCAGCTTTATATAATTAGGTGAATTTAGCCTTTGGAATCCCCAAAATCGATTCTGAAATCATGAATTCCATGTTTGAAGGTCGGACAAAGGCCAAGAAAATGCGGTCATGATTAGTATGAAAATTGCTTATTGTCACGAGTAGGCTTCAATGAAGTTACTGTGAAAAGCCCCTAGTCACCACATTCCGGCGCCTGTCCGGGGAGGCTGGTACGGGAATTGAACCGTGCTGCTGGCCTGCTTGGTCTGCTTTAAAAGCCAGCGATTTAGCCTGGTGAGCTAAACCAGCCCCTATTTACCGGTATTTACCGATACCTCTGTGCGTGCAAGCCTATTCTGGGTATGGGTCCTGCCTGGGTTTCCAGCCATTCACACCATCTTCCACAAAGAGCCGACATGTGGCAGAACAGCCATAAGCTGGGTTTTTCTGACGCCTCGGTAGCGGGTTTTCCGGCAGCAGATGCAGCAATCCATTGACCGCTGGCGGGATCTTCTGGTCCTGCCAAAATCTATGGGCGTTTGGCTCACCTGCCCTCCGTGGGAGAAGGTGCCCCAAAGGTGGGATTTTTCATTTCCAGGGGCGAATACAAATTGGAGTCAGGCCAGGTGAACCAGGTAATAAGTCGGAGACAGCCACAAGGATACATGGTGAGGCTTCGCTGTGAACCTAGAAATCCAGTAGCCTTTCTGAAACACCTGAGCTCCAGATGGAAACATGCTTTGATTGACAGCTCTGGCTCTCTGATCTCTGCTGTCAATATCACAATATTTACTTATACAAGGTGAAATGGCTCCGAGGCTTTGGGCTCTGTTATTGGTATTTTAAAGGGTCTGGATGATTGAAATTTTTATTGCCCTGTTATGAAATGATATATTTTTAACATAATGGAAAGTAATAAATTTATGATTTTTATTCAATCATTTTTTTACACCTCCCACTGTCACTATAGAGTTCATTTGTTCTATACAGTGTATAGTAGATCAATGCATGTGGAAACATCATGGTTTGGCATGAGGTCAATGCGGGCAGGTGGAAGGGACATAGCTTGGAATAAGAGGCATGAGGGGCCTTAGGGGAGGGGAGGGGAGGGGCATAGCCAGGCACAGGTGGCATGAGAGGCCATGGGGAGTTGGGCGGAGTGGTACAACTTGACATGGGCATCATGAGGGTCCATGAGGGACGTTGGAGGGACAGAGCTTGGCATGAGGGGCATGAAGGGCCATCTGGGTGGGTGAAGTATGCCTTGGTATACGGGCATGAGGAGAACCTTTTAAATTCACCTTTTAAAAAAGAAATTGGGTGGGATTCTCCGAGCCTCCACGGGACAAAATTGTTTTCTGCACAGGGCGGAGAATGGGCGTCAAATCCAAGATCGGGGTCCGCGCTGCTCCTGTGATTCTCCGGTCCCAGTCCGATTCTCCAATGGAGAATCACCGACACTCGCGCAAGCGCAGTCCACGTGGCGCTGGTCGGGGGCCATTGAAACAAGCCCCCGCGGCAATTCACCGAGTGCAGCTGGCCGAGTTCCCGACGGCATGGTTGTCTCATGGTTCCACTCGTCGGGAACTCTGCGTGGCGACTGCGGACTCAATCCGCGGACGCCCTGGTCGGGGGGGGGGGGGGGCAGGGCAATCATTCACGGAGGGTCCCTCCAGGATAGCCAGGCTACCAATCGGGGGCCACTGATCCGCGACTGCGCACGATCTTGGGGGGGGGGGGGGGGGGGGGGGCTATGTTTTCGGTGCCAGTCTGCACTGCGGGTCGGCCATGTCGCGCAGGGTGGCCGACGCAGGCCGCCCCGACCGGAAGTGCAGGGTCCCGTATCGACATCCGTAGCTGCGAGGAGCACTCCGGGGCCCTGCCAGCCCCCTGCAAATTGGTTAATCACCTTGGACTTTCTCCAGGCAAGTCCAGAGTGATTTGCGCGCGTTTTTTCACGGGCGTGGGGACATAGCCCCATTATTGGAGAATCCCACCCATTGACCCGGGGTCATGACTCCCCTGAGGGGCCGTGAATCACGGCTCTTTAAAAACCTGGCCCAACTCCATGAAAGTTGAGGAGGAGTAGGACATAGCTATTCCTGCCCTGGTGCCAGCCACATTGGGACCGCTTTTAACCCCAATCAGAGCTCACCTGGTAAAGGGAGACAGTGTGGGAATAGGCCCGGATCGGAACCAGCCCTTCATGTTTAAAGGACTCCCAGGTCATCCCAATTCAGTGGGGATCCAGCCCCAATGTTCACTTTGTTTCTTAAAAATACTCGTAATAAGAAACTTAATTTTCCTTGTTGGTGAACAATTTATTCTGACTGAACTTTTGTTGTGCATTTCTTGAAAAGGTTTGCCCATTCCACTGCCACATATAAATTGGATTGAATTTGGATTTGGATTTTATTTATTGTCACGTGTACCGAGGTACAGTAAAAAGTATTTTTCTGCGAGCAGCGCAACAGATCATTAAGTACATGAAAAGAAAAGAAAAGAAAATACATAATAGGGTAACACAAGGTACACAATGTAACTACATAAACACCAGCATCGGGTGAAGCATAGAGGGGTGTAGTGTTAATCAGGTCAGTCCATAAGAGAGTCGTTTAGGAGTCTGGTAACAGCGGGGAAGAAGCTGTTTTTGAGTCTGTTTGTGTGCGTTCTGACTTTTGTATCTCCTGCCTGATGGAAGAAGTTGGAAAAGTGAGTAAGCCGGGTGGGAGGGCTCTCTGATTATGCTGCCCGCTTTCCCCAGGCAGCGGGAGCTGTAGATGGAGTCAATGGATGGGAGGCAGGTTCGTGTGATGGATTGAGCTGTGTTCACGACTCTCTGTAGTTTCTTGCGGTCTAGGGCTGAGCAGTTGCCATACCAGGCTGTGATGCAGCCAGAGAGGATGCTTTCTATGGTGCATCTGTAAACGTTGATCAGAGTTAATGTGGACACGCCAAATTTGCTTAGTTTCGGAGGACGTATAGGCGCTGTTGTGCTTTCTTGGTAGTAGCGTCGATGTGGGTGGAGCAGACAGATTTTTGGAGATGTGTACCCCTAGAAATTTGAAACTGCTAACCATCTCCACCTCGGCCCTGTTGATGCTGACAGGGGTGTGTACAGTACAAATAATATTTGTATTTTCTTCTATCTAAGCGCTGAAGTAATATGAAAGGAGAAACACTATGAGCAAATTCTGACTGGTTCATTTTTATATTTTACTTGTTATAGATTAACATTACTCGAAGCCACTTGTAGTTAAATCACAAGCCTGTTTTACTTCAATAGGTTGTTTCTTCCAAGGAGCCAACACTTGCACAATGGGCTGAATGGTCTCCTTTAGTACTGAATTATTCTATGGATCAATTAACTGCTCTGCAAAAACAGAATGTTAAATGTAAAGACCGTCATAAACACTTTATTCAGTAAAGGAGGAAACTGGAGCCCTAATCTTTCACATAGTTAATTAAATACTTTAATAGTGCATTTTTTGAGGTTTTCCCTAATGGAAAGTGCGTTCTCCCACTTGCAAAACATAATTTACTGCTCAAAGAGTAAACTTCATTTTGTGCAAACCACACCAAAGTTGGAACAGGCAGAAAGAACAACCCCACCCCCACCACCTTCTCTCAATCAAGCAGCTCACAGCGTCACCTCTATCCCTCAACAAACACAGATGTACTGTTTATAATGTGCCAAGGTCTTTACAATTTCCAAACCTCAGTTAGACTGTGAAAGGAATGAGACAGTGAAAGTGTTTATCTCGTAGTTATAGTCCAATGATTAAGTGAATGTTTACAGATGTTTACACTGCACAGACTAACGTGTCTCTTGGGTAGTATCACAGCTTCACTTTGAACAAGACCAGCTCAG
Organism: Scyliorhinus canicula; assembly: GCF_902713615.1. Classification (NCBI taxonomy): domain Eukaryota; kingdom Metazoa; phylum Chordata; class Chondrichthyes; order Carcharhiniformes; family Scyliorhinidae; genus Scyliorhinus; species Scyliorhinus canicula. The sequence goes on from NC_052152.1 coordinate 193,792,679, forward strand.
GCTGAAAGAGTTCAGTTGTGGAAGACATGTTGAGTGAATGCCCTTTCTTTATTTTTGGATAAATTCTGTTGGGAGCCTCCGCTCTCCTGCATTGTATAACATTGATTTATTTTTATGATTTCTTCAGCTTTAAAGCACTTACAATTGATCGCTTTTCGATGCTTTCCTTACATTATACGTTTGTCCGAATAAACATTTATTTATTTACATGATTATCCATGAATGCCTCTTCTGGGGCAATGTTTCCCTGCAAGTAATATTATATTGTTTATTCCATTTTATCTCTGCCAAAAGCAATGATGTCACTGTAAAATATAGTTTTAGAATCTAATTATATTGTATTTTTTGAGCAACAGTCAATAAATATTGATCAAACATCATAAATCTTAATGTGAAGCATAATGCTGGACTTTATTCATGTACTGGACAGGATTCACCAAAGCAGAACAAGGGAAATAGGGCCAAGTATACCATGTCTAACCCCCAATCCCTGTCTTTAATTTGTGCTACCACAACACATTCAAACAAACTTAGGCTGGGACTTTCCGGCCCGTCATGGCGGGAGCCGCCGCAGGAGATTTGGCGCAACTGAACGATACCAGCGGCGAGTGTGGCCAGAAAATCTAACTTTCACCTTGACGGGTATCAGTTCTGTCCAGAGTGATGATGTTCTAACTCTGAATCTGAAATATTCAGGTTTGTAAAATCAAATATTTAAAATTTTCCATTTTAAATGTGTCCTTGTTGAAAAGATTGAAGATGTTTCGTATAACTTCCAATCGACATGCTCCCTTTTTGTTTGTAAATTGGTAGGTGCCTGAGTTTCCTCCGGGCTCTCCGATTTCCTCCCACCAGTCCCAAAAGGCTTAGAACATAGAACATTACAGCGCAGTACGGGCCCTTCGGCCCTCGATGTTGCGCCGACCTGTGAAACCATCTGAAGCCTATCTGACCTACACTATTCCATTTTCATCCATATGTCTATCCAGTGACCACTTAAATGCCCTTAAAGTTGGCGAGTCTACTACTGTTGCAGGCAGGGCGTTCCACACCCCTACTACTCTCTGAGTAAAGAAACTGCCTCTGACATCTGTCCTATATCTACCACCCTGTTAGGTGAATTTGGCATTCTGAATTCTCCCACAGTGTACCTGAGCAGGTGCTGGAATGTGGCGACTAGGGGCTTTTCACACTAACGTCATTGCAATGTAAGCCTACTTGTGACACTAATAAAGATTACTTTAATCACTTGTAAAGCCAAGCTGGCCCCAAAGGTCACCAGCAAATTATGCCCATTGGAAGCAAAACATTCTCTCTATCCCCATCATTAATTCTCCCCACCATCAATTGCAAGGTTACCACATTTTAAAATCCATTGGCATTTTAGCAGTGCAACTCCCAAGTTGCAGGTAAGTAGCGCATTGCAGTGGCTTGAAAACCATGAGCACAGTCTTTTATAAGACAAGGAAGTTTAATGAATGCAGTAACAAGTTTAGGGGGCAGAAAATCAGCAAAAACATTTCTCACCTTGGCCTGATTGCCAGGCACCCAGAATGAAGAGTTCACGTTTGGCTTGTCCCATTTTTGAAGCCTGGAGACATGGCAGATGCATCCAAAGAAGGAGGCAGTCAAAGAAAGCTCAAAATTTTAGTGAGATCAAATTCTCTTGACAGAAAAGACGCAAAGGAAAGAAAGATTATGAAATGAAAATCGCTTATTGTCACGAGTAGGCTTCAATGAAGTTACTGTGAAAAGCCCCTAGTCGCCACATTCCGGCGCCTGTCCGGGGAGACTGGTACGGGAATTATTGTGTATCAATGGGAGGAAATTACGAATAAACTTGAAGAAGCATTTAGATGGGCACTTGAAATACCAGAGCACACAAGACCAAGTGCTGGAAAATGGGATTAGAATAAATAAGTGTTTGATGGCCGGGCAGGCACAATGGGCCAAACGGCCTCTTCCTGTACTGCATAACTCTAAATTACTTGTTTTGACAGGAAAATAAGGACCATTTTAACTACTGATGATTCATCTTCCTGGATCAGTGCAATTTTGGGCAGCCCAGTTGACAACAAACCTGGTGGAAAATTGGGCACAGTGGATACGGGGAATCTCAGGCGGGGACGGCCCGAGGTGACAGCGGCCCACAATATTCTTGTGGAGCCATGAGGAGAATTCCTGCTCTTCCTGGCCCCACGTAGCTATCTACCTTTTTGGGGGTAACTTCACCGTGATCGCCAGGGTTCACTGAGCAGAATGTACAAGCTCTATCCATTGCTCTTGAAAAGTTGCACCCTATTATGTATAGAACTCTATTGCATGGATTAGGGTGGCTTACCTGATCCAGACAGTCAACTGGGTTACCCAGAGGAGAGGCAGAGTTCAAAGGTCAGCAAATTGGAAACTGTCCAGTAATTTAAATTGCTACTGTTGTGTGGGGCGAGGTAAAATAACTGCAAACGCATCCTCCAGGTCCCTGCAAACAATTAGAATAAAGATAGACAACATCATAATATATTTCTTAGACACGCTAGCATTTAAGCCTTTTGTAAATAATACATATAATTACTGTAAAGTAATTACATAGATCATACTTAGCTTGTGATTATAAGCTTGAAAGAAATATAATGGCTGTACAAAATTAGTGTTAAATGCTAATATTTTGAAACATATTCTACAAACGTGTGAAATTACTCGGTCCACTATTCTAATGAAGGTGTTAAATAAACAGGTTACTATTTATTAATATGAACAAATAATCTACATAGAAATGTTCTGATGATATTATATTGCATTGATATTACATTGATTCTAAAGTTTTAATTTGAAATAGTTCACAAAGAAAAGTATTCAATGCTTTGCAGAACAGAAGTAAAACTAGACCAGAACATGTTCGGCGGTATTGGAAAACTCGATTGGGCGGGAAATCGGGCATCAGACAAGAATCGTGACCAGCACCCGGGCGCCCGACAGAATGGCATGCTCCAGTGGCTCGACAGCAGTGTCAATGCGATCTAATCCGCATGTACAGTAAACTCCGTTGGCACACCAGCAACGGGTCTGACCTGATATTCTCCGGGGCTCCCGTGGTGTGCTGACTCCATCGGGAGGAATTATCGACGGCGATTTTCACTTATGATTTTAAAAATTGGAAAACAGGCGCCGTGGCTGCTGAGGGAAGGGGGGGGGGGGGTGTGCGGAAAGTGTCCCACATCACCATAGTGTGCCGACAGTTGTGCATCTGGCCGAGGGACTTCTGCCAGGGCCAGGGACAGTAGCGGGTGGTTGGCCAGGTTGTGGCCCGTGGGGTCGGGTTGGATGGAGACGGAACACCATTGCGCAGCCTTCAAGGCAACCATGTAGTTGCACACGCCACTGACTGCCCACTGTGAACTTTGTACATTGGGTCGTTTGGGTGTCCCGCCAACAACACGGTAGCACGGTAGCATTGCGGATAGCACAATCGCTTCACAGCTCCAGGGTCCCAGGTTCGATTCCGGCTTGGGTCACTGTCTGTGCGGAGTCTGCACATCCTCCCCGTGTGTGCGTGGGTTTCCTCCGGGTGCTCCGGTTTCCTCCCACAGTCCAAAGATGTGCAGGTTAGGTGGATTGACCATGATAAATTGCCCTTAGTGTCCAAAATTGCCCTTAGTGTTGGGTGGGGTTACTGGGTTATAGGGATAGGGTGGAGGTGTTAACCTTGGGTAGGGTGCTCTTTCCAGGAGCCGGTGCAGACTCGATGGGCCGAATGGCCTCCTTCTGCACTGTAAATTGAATGATGAACACCTCCCAGATATCCTCGGCCCCAGCTGACCCATCAACGGGATGGGCATTCTCCAGCGCAATCAGTGCCATCCTGTTTACTGAAATGAGTGTGTGTGGGGAGTGGAATGCAAATATGTGGCTGCAGTCTGTCAGCCTCTCAAGTGCTAATCAAGTGGGAAAATGCCCAGGGGGCCAGAGTTGAAGGAACTCAGGGAGCTCAAAGGTTGGCAGCACTGGAGCAGGTGAGACAGATGGCGGGAGGGGCGATGGGCGTGGAAGCCGTGAAGTGATTCCAACACAAGGGTGAGAATATTAAAGTTAATATGTTTCTGGAGCAAGGGATTGTTGTGATATGATGTATATTGTTACATCCAGCTGAGGAGAGGTTGAATGGCTTCGCTTTTTGCCTTCCCCTTGTTTGATCACAACAGGTTACTTTTTTGTTTGAAAATGATATACCTGCCAGTTCAATGAGCACTCAACTGTTTATGGTCTGTGGTCGCAAAAGAACGAATGGGACAAGTTTTCTTCAGTTTAACAAAGAAAGAGATTTATCAGATTTCAACTAATCTAAGTTAAATAATAAAATTTATATTGACTTTCACACGCATGCTCACACATTGACACAATACACTCAAAATTTATACACACACCAATACAGATTTTGAAGTGGGGAAGGGCAGGTTGGTCAAATTAGAGTTAATTGAAAAAATTGGAAAAGAGTATACAGTCTGTAGTTCATAGAATCTTAGAACCCCTACAGTGCAGGAGGAGCACATCAAGTCTGCTTTGACCCTCCAAAGAAGCACCTTGTCTAACCCCCCCCCCCCCTCCCCCATCCCTCCCCTCCCCACGCCATCCCTGCAACCCTACTTAACCTTTGGTCACTAAGGGCAATTTAATATGGTCAATCCACCTAACCTGCACATCTTTGGATGTGGGAGGAAACTCTAGCACCCGCAGCAGATAGACAGACATGTATACTTTGCTTCCTAATTAACATTATTTGCATATAGTCCCATCTTCAAATAAAGAACCAATATTATTGTTTTACCAATTCTTCTCATCTGACTAGTCCATTTATGCTGAAGAGAAGTATGTAACATGGTGGCAGCATGGTTTCAAAGATTTAATAGAGAAGAATGCAAGTCTCAGTCCTTCTCCATCCAGCAGATTAACAACTGACTTGAAAGTGAAACAACTATAGAATTGAAGTTGTTCAGCAGCTCTACAGGAATCCAACATATATCTTTGTTCTGAGATCATGCGAGGCAGCAGGCCATGTCCACAAGTAGTATTTTTTCTGAGGCCTTCCGGTCTCAACATCGAATTCAACAACTTCAGATGATTAGCTCACCTCGACCCATTTGTTTTCATCCCATTTCATTTTAACTGTCTTTTACCATTTCTTTCATTCTTAATATATACTTAACCCCCCCCCCCCAATCTTATCCACCTTTCCTTAACCTTTCTCCTCTTTGCTTCCCCCTTCCCCTCCCCCCACATCTACAGTTCATCCTCCGGCGTTAGTTTCCCTGCTGTTTGACCTTGCGCATATTTTGTTCTCTCTGGGAACTGCCATTAACACTCTTTCCCCTTGGTTTCTGTGGCCATTAGCACCCGGTTTCCCTGGGTTTCTGTGGCTATGACTCATCTTTCAGTATAAATATTTCCCACTTTCTATGTCTGTTAGCTTTGACAAAGAGTCATCGGACTCGAAACATTAGCTCTTTTCTCTCCCTGCGGATGCTGCCAGACCTTCTGAGATTTTCCAGCATTTTCTCTTTTGTTTCAGATTCCAGCATCCGCAATAATTTGCTTTTATCTAGTATTTTTTCTTATAGGATTTTCACATTAACTTCATTGCAGTGTAATGTAAGCCTATTTGTGACACTAATAAAGATTATTATTATAGTATTCAAATTTGTTAGAGCGTAATCAGTCTAAATTCACCTGCTGCAAAGTTAAAGCAGGAACAGCTGATTCTGGAAGGTCTAACTTTATGCAAATCACACAGACAAGAGAGACTCCATTACTGCTGCTTATTGTACCTACAGGAGGTCAGGGGCAGTTAAAATACTGTCGATTGGGATGGGAAGAAAATGTCTGTCCAATAACAGCTCGTAACAGCTAGAAGAAGCTTGTCACTGTTTCATTTGACTTTTGAAGTCTGCAGTTTCTACTTGCACCTAAAAAAACACTGTTTTGTGACGGATCTTCAGTTTACCTGGGAAAAATCAGGAAGAACTCAACATTGCAGTCAAGCAGTAACCCATCACCAGCATGTCGGTGGACACTAAGGGTACTGCAACTCAGAGCTAAGTTCAGCTGAGCAGAACTATAAAAGAAAAGCTGGATAGCCATGCTGTTTTGGATAAGGGTCTAAAACCCTGCATAAAGCTAAAAGGGGCAGCAGGGTAGCATGGTGGTTAGCATAAATGCTTCACAGCTCCAGGGTCCCAGGTTCGATTCCCGGCTGGGTCACTGTCTGTGTGGAGTCTGCACGTCCTCCCCCTGTGTGCGTGGGTTTCCTCCGGGTGCTCCGGTTTCCTCCCACAGTCCAAAGATGTGGGGGTTAGGTGGATTGGCCGTGATAAATTGTCCGTAGTGTCCTAATAAAAGTAAGGTTAAGGGGGGGTTGTTGGGTTACAGGTATAGGGTGGATACGTGGGTTTGAGTAGGGTGATCATGGCTCGGCACAACATTGAGGGCCGAAGGGCCTGTTCTGTGCTGTACTGTTCTAATTCTAATTCTAATGACCAAAACATTTCCAATGCTCAATTGGAAGGCAGCGGACCTCCTGTCTGAGTTTACTTGGTTCTGACAAAACCTTTGTTTGTTTGCTTGTTTTGTTTATTGCCACGTGTACCGAGGTACAGTGAAAAGTATTTTTCTGCGAGCAGCTCAACAGATCATTAAGTACATGAAAATAAAATAAAATACATAATAGGCCAACGCAAGGTACACAATGTAACTACATAACACCGGCATCAGGGGAAGCCTACAGGGGTATAGTGTTAATCAGGTCAGTCCATAAGAGGGTCTTTTAGGAGTCTGGCAACAGCGGGGAAGAAGCTGTTTTTGAGTCTGATCATGTGTGTGTTCCCAGACTTTTGTATCTCTTGGAGCTATCTTTTCGAGTCCAACACTCAACTAATGGCACTTAGAATCCAACAGAAGTTGTCGGTATATGTTTGAAACCTAGATCGTATCAAGTAGGAACACCAGCTGGCATGATGTTACAATGAATCCGATTCCAAATCAGAACAATACCACAACCAGTAATGTTGTTATGGATCACTTCGGGATAAATGGGTCTTTCTTGGGGGGAATGGAAAGTTATAACAAGTGGCGTGTCACAGGGATCAATGCTGGGGCCTCAAATATTTACAATCTACATCGATGGCGTGGATGAAGGGACCCAATGTTTGGTAGCTAAATTTACAGATGATACCAAGATAGATAGGAAAGTAAGTTGCCAAGAGAAGATAGCTTGCAAAGGGATAGAGACAGAAAAGCAGTGTCCTCTTAAAATGGAGAAAGATTGCAGAACTCAGTGCTACAGAGGGATCTGGGTGTCCTGGTACAGGAATCACCAAAGGTTAGTATACAAGTGATTAGGAAGGCAAATGGGATGTTGGTGTTTATTGCAAGGGGAATTGAATAGAAAAGTAGGAAAGTTTTACTGCAGTTGTATGAAACCACATGCACTTTCTCTCTCCTTGTTTGTAAAAATATATAATTGCATTAGAAGAAGTTCAAAGAAGGGTCACTCGACTCATTCCTGGTATGATGGGTGTATCGTATGAAGAAATGTTGTACAGGCTGAGCCAATACTCACTGGAGTTTAGAAGAATGAGAAATTATCTTATTGAATCATTTAAGATCCGTTGGGAACTTGATAGGGCAGGTATCGGGAAGATGTTTCCACCGATAGGAGAGACTAGAAACAGTGACACAGTTTAAGGATATGAGGCCTACCAATTACGACGAAGATAAGGAGAAATATTTTGTCTGACAGAATCATCAACGTGTGGAATTCTCTTCCCCAGAGAGCAGTGGAGGCTGGGTCATTGAATTTATTCAAGGCAAAGTTAGACAGGTTTAAAACAGACAAGGGTAGCAAGCGTTGTGCGACCAGGTCAGCCATGATCTTATTGAGCGGTGGAGCAGGTTAGAAGGGCTGAATGGCCTTCCCTAGCTCCTAAATCCTATGTCCCCATGTTGCTATGCGAACAGAACACAGTCTAAGCTGCAACAGAAACACAACACCTCCAACCAGCACTCTGAAAATATACAGCAGCCTCCAGCAATAATCACCATAAATAACTCTGGACGGATAGCTAAACTGCCCATACATTTCAGAGACTTGTAAAATTTATTGCTTTCCAGCACATGATGTTATTTTCTTTTGCTGTCATGGTAATAGTTTTTTTTTAAAGTAAACCTTTAGTTAGAAAAAAAAGACCAACATTGTGATATGGTGCATATTTGCCTTTAAAGAAGCATCTTAAATTACTGTCAACTACTACCACCTCGACAGGATGTGATGTCCCAGTCCCCTGACTTATATTCATTCATTCGACAGTAGCAGATGGTAGGAGTTAGCTATGTGTATTCAGCCTCCAAGTTAACATTATTTATATGTAGTCATATCTTCAAATAAGGAGCCCATATTATTATTTTGCCAACCCTGGTCACTATGATTTGTCTGTTTACTTTGAAGGGAAGAAGGTAACATAATGCAAGACAACGAGCAAAGGGCCGATAGATTTCCCTATGTGCAGCCCGCATCAAAATCAAGTCCTGAACTCTTCATCCCAAATTATGCAGTGCAAGTGGCTGGAAATGCAAACTAGGCCTTTTTGCAATTGTTCAATGCATTGAATGCTTCCATTCTGGCTGCTTCTGTTTTTTGTCCATTATCGTTGCTGCCACCAAGGGATGCAGAGGAACTTTAATATGAATTTCAGTGGGTGAAATCAATTATTAGCCAGCAATCATAGACGGCTCCGATACCCCCGTCAAAGGAGAACAATAATTTATTCTTCCTATTGTAGAGCTTCCTCTTCTCCTTGAGTTATCTGTCCAAAGGCAGGTCCACTCTCAGCACCTCCACCTCCTCCATGGATAGGACAAGGATAGATCCTGGGCAGAATTCTCTGATCCTGAGGCTAAGTGTTGACGACGGCGTCAACAGGCCCCCAGGAGCAGTAATTGTGCGGCGTCAAATGGGCACCACAGGTCTGCACATGCGTGCTGCGGCCGGCGCAAATGCATGCATGTGCGGTGGCTTCCTTCGCCGCATCGGTCCCGACACAACATAGCGTAGGGCTACAGGGAGCGGTGCGGGGCAAAAGAGGCCCCAAGCTCGAGAGGCCGGCCCAACGATCGGTAGGCCCCTATCGCAGCCCCCCCCCCCCCCCCCCCCGCCAGGCCGCCCCCGATGCATGCTGTGGTCCCGCCGGTTAAGACCACACGTGGACGCCGCTGGTGGGACCCGGATTTTTTTGCCTGGATGGAGAATCGCCGGGGGGGGGGGGGGGGGGGGGGGGGGCGCGTAGAGCAGCCCCTGACTGGCGCCGCGCCAACCGAGCCAGCGCCAAAGGCGCCGATTCTCCGCTCACCGGAGAATCAGCGGACCGGCGTCAGGGCGGCGTTGCGCGATTCGCACCCGGCCCTGGCAATTCTCCAGCTCGATGTGGGCTGAGAGAATCCCGCCCTTCAAATCCACTCCAGCCGGATCTGAACCCTCTGCTGTTGGCACCAATTTGATCCACACCGACCACTTAGTCAACTGAGTCAGCCAGCCCTCCAAGGAGTCCACATGGTTGTGGCAACATATACTTTAACGAGCATGTTGTAACCTGGAACTATGGCTATCGATGGTGGAGGTTCCAATTCCTTCCCATCGCATGGTTGACCTGACCAGGAATCTCTCCTGCTCTGACCACCTGACATTGCCAAATGCTGGAAGGATTGTTAAATTGACACGCAGTCTGTTTGGCCATATTGCAAATACACCTGCCTTGGTTCGCAAGTCCAGGAATGGGATCTGAAGTCAAAGCTTCTGGCTCAGGGACAGCGCCACTAGTCACTGCACCACAGGACCTCCTATCGGACTTCTTCCATGGGAATATACGTCAGAAACTCAGGCCCAGAGGTCAGTGCATTGTACAAATATATGTTTTCCGGCACCCCCCACAGAAGTCAACTTTCACCGGTAGTTTCCCCGTCGGTGGGGTGGGCGAGCCATGTGCTTTTGATGGTGCTATAAGATCCCACCGGTGGCCTACGACTCACCGCATCTGCCCTGGGAAAACCTGCCCATGGGGTGGTGAGGGACAGAACGTCCATTGCCAATGAATGGGAAATCATGTCAACTTCATACCATGCCTAAAACTTCAATAAGCACTCTCGCCGGGAATGTTTACCTCCATGTTTAAATTCCTGATATGCATGGAAAACTCTGCGCTATAAATGCTAAATCATCAATTTTTTTCTTATTCTTTTATTTACGGATCTGAATTTGAATCCAACTCAAGCAGGGGTGATGAGATTTGTCTCTGTTGCCGTCTATTTCTTTTTCTTTCCCTCTCTCCCTTTCTCTCTCTGGGGACAAGTCAGAGTTCCTTGGTGTTTTGGAAATTGGACCTTAAGAAACTGATGGATACCAAATTAAATCCAAGACAAAGGAGAGGTAAAAATAGTCTGATGATCTATGAGGATGCACTATATTGACCTAGATGATGGATCCAGCTGCATAACTTGATCACAATTTATTTTAATCTCCCGCCTTCTTATGGAGCATTCAATGACCAATCAACGTATATTTTAAGATATCAATTCCCAAAGTCGATTTAATCAGGTTGAAAACAAAGGGTTTGCATTCACGTGTGAAACTGGCATCAATCCAAAAGAGGAGGAACAGTCTCTCCTTTCTCGCAGCTTGTCTCAGTAGATGGTGTTCAACAATTTTCTCTAACAATTCAGGCTCCTTGTGGGCGCAGAGTGAGCACAATTTGGGCTGAATAATTGGAGGGTGGGCGGGCATGATAATGAATTTGGGGGGGAAAAACCTATTTCCATTTTGTGGAACCCTACCTGGGCCCACTCCTGAAATGAAATGAAAATCGCTTATTGTCACAAGTAGGCTTCAAATGAAGTTACTGTGAAAAGCCCCTAGTCGCCACATTCCGGTGCCTGTTCGGGGAGGCTGGTACGGGAATTGAACTCGTGCTGCTGGTCTGCCTTGGTCTGCTTTAAAAGCCAGCTATTTAGCCCTGTGCTAAACCAGCCCCTCCACCCAATCCTAGTAACCCCACCTAACCTGCGCATCTTTGGACACCAAAGGGCAATTTTAGCATGGCCAACCCGCCTAATCTGTATATCCTTGGAGTGTGAGGGGGAAACAGGAGCATCCAGAGGAAATGCACGCAAACAGGGGGAGAACATGCAAACTTCACACAGACAGGTCACTCAAGGCTGGAATTGAACCCGGGTCCCTGGCAGTGTGAGGCAGCAGTGCTATCCACTGCGCCACCATGCCTATATTACATATTTAATATTGGAAGCTGGACAACGTGTCTAACTGACCAGCATTTTTACCCCACTTGTCATCAGCGAACACTCGTGAATGGCAATTCAGGTGAAACTGAAAAATCAACTGGTTTGGATGACTGCAGAGTATTAAACCCAGTATCTAAGCCCCGGGTCAATTAAACCAGTCTGCACTTGTGTTAGATGAGACTTTCTGAAATATTGTATAACAAATATGCAAGACTGCCTGTGAAGTCATTGCTTGGTAATGATTATGAAGCTTGTTTGAATGAGGTTTGTACCAACTTGTAAACTGAGTAAATAAAAACATCATTGAGACAACCGCTAGTCAACCACTAGTCTGACTAGCTGTATAATCTACTTGCCTCCTGTCTCTTCTGACTTAACCAAGGCTGGCTTTGTTGGACAAGATCCCACCCTAGTATAATTATCTGGATTAAAGCCATTGCAGCCATCACGTCTTGCCTTGGATTTGCCTGCCTCAAAGCTTTCAGTTTTATTCAATCCCTTAAGAAGTTAACTAACAGCCCTTTGCTAAAATATATAGTTGGGACCAATACAAGTGGGTTCGAGCTACATTTTGAACTTGTTTAAACTCAGGCCATTTGAACTCGGAACAGAAAATTTATTCACACATCTGGTAGCCAGCTGCCACTTTTTTTTTTCAAAAAAAGGTCAGAGAGATGATGCAAAGAATTATAGGCCTGTTAGCTTCACATAAGCGAGCAGTGACATTTTATAAGACTATCATTCGAAGAATCCTCAAGGACAGCGAATGAAGGCCTAAAATGGTCTTAACTTATGTGTCCTGACCTCCAAAATACAGAAATCCAGAACATTTCAATAGAGAAATAGAGCAGTCAGACCACTAAACCTGTGTCTGTGATTTTCTACACATGAGCCACCGAGCCTAACCCCAATCACCAGCTTGGACTGACACTATAATGCTTCATTTTCAAGCAACTATTTAATTTCCCTTTTAAGATAATTTATAGGATCTGCTCGAGCAATGGCCCATGGCAGATAGTTCCACATTCTGAAGTAGCTCTGTCCTGAGACATCTCCTTTCTCACCGCTCCTTCATATGTTTTTCCATGATTATCTGAAAATGTTGAGCCTCTCATTACTGGATCGCTAAGCAGTGGAAGCAATTTGTCACTGTTCATTTCACTATGTCTATTCAGAATCTTGAAGGCGGTTTCTCTCCTTGTGACCTCAATTTTTATTCCAATTTTTAAAACAAAATATGACCCAGCCCGTTTGGCTATCTCACTTGTGCTGTCACGTTCCAAGCCATTTGCAAAGCGACAGCACTGCAAAATGCCACTTTCTTTGCACCATTAAATGCATTGAGCCATGCGAGCCAAGTTGACCATTGGCATGTCAGAGGTTGGCACTCCACACCTCATGGACAGTGTGAGGATAATGGCTGCAACTTAGAGGTCAGCCGCTGCTTTAAAAAAAAACATTAATAAACATTTAAAAACCAACTGCGATGTTTATTGTGAATAAAATGCTTGAGGTCAGGGAAACGGCCAGTGTTTCTGAACAAAAGTCAAAAACAACATCAAGTCAGAGTCAAGGCAATAATTCCTAAGTAATGTTGGGTTAGGGGAGCAATTATTTTAGGATGCATCATAGTGAATGAGGATAGACCACCTTGATGTTCAGGACCTACCCAGTGCTGTTCACCCAGAAGAGAATTACTGCTAAAGTAAAAGATTAGGGAAAATGAATGGTTGAGATGAGTGAAATGCTGCTGATCAGCATTCCAGTTATTATGTCGCCTGAAGACAGGTAGCACTGTAGATGACGCAGGTTCAGCATGGTTTGTTCAGATTTAAAGCCATAAGTGCAGATTGTTACTTATTCGGTTTACACTTGAGTGTATGAAATTTGGGAAGGGATAGACCGTATGGCCCATCAAGTCTGCTTCAACGTTCTGTAGATCAAGGTTGATCTTTGACCTCAACTCCACCTCCCCACCCAATCTCCCCTGATTCCCTTAAACTCGAACAATATATCAATCCCAGCCTCATTTATACTTAACAATTCAGCGTATACAGCCCTTTTGAGCAGAGAATTCCAAACTTTCAGAGTGAAGAAATTACTCGTCTCAGTTTTCCATTCTAGATTCTCCAGGGCAGGGGAAACAGTTATAAACCTTGTCAAGCCATCTCAGAACATTTTTTATTTAATGAGTTCACCTCTGTATCTTCAAAGCTCCTCAGGGTTTCGCCCCATTGTACTCAATTGCTCCTCATAGGCCAACCATCCCATCCTAGGAATCCCATCTTGTGAACATGCATTGCACCCTGCCCCCCCCCCCCCCCCCCCCCACCAGCCCAGGAAAGTGAGCGAGAGAGTTCAAAGGGTCCATTTTGAAGGTCAGGCAGTGAGGAACAATGGAAGTGGTAACATCTTGAGGCAGGGTTCCCCAAATGCACAAAACACAACCCAATCCCCCCCCCCCCCACCTTTTCGGGGGCTGGATTCTCTGTTACAGGGACTATGTGGTCTTTTACGCCATAAGAACGGGCTTCAAAAGGCCACATATTCACGGCCCTGCACCCGTCGTGAAGCTCGCTGCTCCAGCTACAGATATGGGCCCCCGCACCTCTGGGTCAGAGGCCATTCATGCGCACGATGGCGGCTTCCAGCGGTCGCGCCGTGCTCCATGGCAAACTCAGACCGCGGAGCTGGACCGCGGAAATAATGCCTCTGATTGGCCGCGTGCCAGGCCCGGACGGCCCACACAATAAAGGCCCAGTCCCATATGAGGACCCCCCCTGCCCTCCGATCGGCCCGCCCCCGACCATGGCGGCCGCGGACTGATTCCGCAGCCGCCTCATGAATTTCCTGAACGGCTGGGGTCATATTAGAAATACGCCGGTTGGGGGTGGAGAATAGCGAGGCAGGCCTCAAGCAATGGCTGCAGGTGGTTGATACGCGGCGCGGTATACACCCTGAGTGATGAGACCATCAATTCACGCGACATGTGGTTAGGAGTGAACAGTGGTTTTAATCGTCTTACAGCAGAGCCTGCCTGTGACGAGATAAACTCCAGATGAACTGGCAGGCAGGCTCTCAGCATCAACCTTTATACATCCGGTTAAGGGGAGGAGCCATGGGTGGAGCCATGGGCGGAGCCAAGGGTGGAGCCCAGTACAAGCTCCTCATCTTCCCCTATGGGTAGAGCCGTGCAACTACACGTGATCCAATACAAGATACAGGCTCAACACATGTTGTACAATACAGTGTGGATTATTAGTATTTATAATTCACCACATTAACCCCCTGTAAAAAAAATCAAGTCCGGTAGGGGTGATGGTTTACAGATTGAGTCTGTCCGGTGGTCGAGTTATCCGTTGTGATCGGCGGAGCACCGGGGTTGCAGCCCCTTCTGGTGGCTGCATGATCACCGTTGGTTGGGGTACGATGGCGGACTCCGGGGGTGATTCTATCCGAGCTTCGTACCCGTCTGGTTCGACTGGGGAGTGGGGCACTGGAAGCTTGCGGGTGCGGACACGCAGAACATGTGTAGCGAATTGGTAGGCGCGGGAGCGTGGGGCGCCGCGAATTGGGTGGGATGTCGTGTGAGGGGTACCTCGGCGGTGGCAGTGGTGGGGTTTGATCCTGCAGGCGCTAGGTCCCGGAGGGATACAGTGTCCTGACGGCCGTCAGGGTACTCTATGAAGGCATATTGGGGGTTCGAGTGGAGTAGAAGCACTCTTTCTACGAGTGGGTCAGTTTTGTGTGCCCTGACGTGATTCCGGAGGAGTACTGGGTCCGGTGTCTTCAACCATGCCGGGAGCGAGGCCCCTGTGGTAGTGCCCCTGGAAAAGATAAAGAGTCGCTCGTGAGTGGTCTGGTTGGTGGCGGTACATAAGAGGGACCTAATAGCATGGAGCACGTCTGGGAGGACTTCCTGCCAATGGGAGATCGGGAGATTCCTGGACTGGAGGGTCAGTAGAACGGTCTTCCAGACCGTCGCATTCTCCCTCTCCACCTGCCCGTTCCCCTTGAGGTTATAGCTGGTAGTCCTGCTCGAGGCGATGCCCTTGTCGAGCAGGTACTGACGCAGCTCGTCACTCATAAAGGACGAAACCCGATCGCTGTGTACATAGCTGGGGAAACCAAACAGGGTGAAGATACTATGCAGGGTCCTAATGACTGTGTGGGAGGTCATATCGGGGCACGGGATAGCAAAAGGAACTCGTCAATGACATTCAGGAAGTACACATTCCGGTTAGTCGAGGGGAGTGGCCCTTTGAAATCGATAGCGAGGCGTTCAAAGGGGCTAGAAGCCTTGACCAGGTGGGCCCTGTCTGGTCTGTAGAAATGCGGTTTGCACTCCGAGAAGATCGGGCAATCCCTGGTGACGGCTTTTACCTCCTCAGTGGAGAAAGGCAGATTTCGGGCTTTGACGTAGTGGGCGAGCCGGGTGACCCCCGGGTGGCAGAGGTCATTATGGATGGCTTTTAAGCAGTCTCTCTGCGTGCTGGAGTACCTGCCGCGGGACAGGGCATCTGGGGGCTCGTTGAACTTTCCCGTTCGATACATAATATCGTATTTGTAGGTGGAGAGTATGATCCTCCACCTCAGAATTTAATCATTTTTAATTTTGCCCCTTTGCAAGTTGTCAAACATGAAGGCAACCGATCTTTGGTCGGTGATGAGGGTGAACCTCCTACCTGCGAGGTAGTGCCTCCAGTGACGTACAGCCTCCACAATGGCTTATGCTTCTTTCTCGACCGAGGAGTGTCGAAGTTCCGAAGCGGAGAGGGTTCGGGAGAAAAATGCGACTGGTCTCCCTGCCTGATTTAATGTGGCTGCAAGAACTACCTCTGAGGCATCGCTCTCAACCTGGAAAGGAGACGGATTCATCCACCACCCGCATGGCCACCTTGGCGATGTCCTCCTTGATGCAGTTGAAGGCCTGGCGAGCCTCAGCCGACAGCGGGAAAAGTGTGGCCTTAAATAGTGGGCGGGCTTTGTCCGCATATTGAGGGACCCACTGGGCATAGTATGAAAAGAATCCCAAGCACCGTTTGAGGGCCCTGGGTCAATGAGGGAGAGGGAGTTCTAAGAGGGGGCGCATACGGTCCGGGTCGGGGCCCAGGACTCCGTTTTCCACGACATAGCCGAGGATGGCTTCCCTGGTCGTGCGGAAAACGCATTTCTCCATGTTGTAAGTGGGGTTGAGTTTCTGGGCCGTCTGGAGAAATCGATGGAGGTTGGCATTGTGGCCTGCTGGTCATAGCCGCAGATGGTGTCGTTATCCAAGTACGGAAACGTGGCCCGCAGCCCGTACTGGTCCACAATTCTGTCCATTGCTTGTTGGAACACCGAGACCCCGTTCGTGACGCCAAAGGGAACCCGGAGGAAATGGAAGGGGTGGCCATCGGCCTCGAACGCCGTGTAGTGGTGGTCCTCCGGGCGGATTGGGAGCTGGTGGTATGCAGACTTCAGATCCACCGTGGAGAAAATACGATACTGGGCGATCTGATTCACCATGTCTGCAATCCTCGGGAGGGGATACGCATCGAGGAGCGTAAACCGATTAATGGTCTGACTATAGTCCACGACCATGCAGAATCTTTCCCCGGTCTTGACGACCACCACCTGAGCCCTCCAGGGGCTGTTACTGGCCTCTATGACCCCCTCACGTAGGAGCCTCCGGACCTCGGTTCTGATAAACACCCTGTCTGCAGGCTGTACCGCCTGCTGCGAGTGGCTCCGGGTTTGCAGTCCGGAGTGAGATTGGCAAAGAGTGGAGGGGGAAGACTCGCTGCATGGCTAGGCTGCAGATGGTGAGTGGGGGTAGGGGTCCGCCGAAGCTGAGGGTGAGAGTTTTGAGGTTACACTGGAAGTCGAGTCCCAGTAAGAGTGGGGTGTAGATGTCAGGCAGGACGTATAGTTGAAAATTAGAGTAACTAGCGCCTTGGATCGTTAGGGTCACGACAGTGCGCCCTTGGATGTGAACAGAATGGGAGCCCGAAGCGAGGGAGATAGTTTGCCGTGCAGGAAAAACAGGGAGCGAACAGCGTCTTACCAGATCTGGGTGTACAAAGCTCTCGGTGCTCCCGGAGTCAAAGAGGCACGGTGTACTGTACCCGTTGACTTGAACGGTCGTCATTGAGTTGCGGAGGTGTTTTGGACGCGACTGGTCCAACGTGACTGCGCCGAGTTGCGGGTAGTCGGCGGCTCACTCCGCTGTGTTGGGGTGGCCCCGTGGTGAATGCCCGCTGAGGTCGCAGTCTTTGATCAGATTTTCTGAATTTGGAGAGGATGGAGCCCAAGATGGCCGCCCCCGTGGATCGCACGTGGCGGGCGGCGAGGAAGATGGCATCCAAGATGGCGGCCCCCATGAGTCGCACGTGGTCGCCCGCGTGGTGGGGGTCCTACCTGCATTCCCTTTGTGGACAATGGGCGGGTTTCTCCATCCCATCGTACCAGATTTCGGGATTCTCCGTTTCGCTGGCTGGTCAATGGGGTTTCCCATTGTTTCCGCATTCCCATGCCGTCAGGAAACCCCCGGGCTGCGGACAAAGTAGAGAACCCGGACGACCGAGAATTCAGTCCCTTGTATCTTCCCCACTGAGCTGATCAACAAACTTGGATACTTTACACTCGGCCCCTTCATCTAAGTCATTGAAGCTGACTGTAAATCGTTGAGACCCCAACATTGATTTTTCAGGCATTCTACTAGCAAGAAGCTGAAAGTGAACTGAAGTTCCTGCTCTCCATTCTCTTAAACTTGTCCTTTATCTATGCTAACATATTAACCCCATCTCCATGACCGTCTACCTTGTGCAACACCCTTTTCTTGGCACCTTATCTATCAAAGGCCTGTCGAAAATCCAAATTTACCACATCCACATATTTGTCAGAGGCATGTAAATAAGACACATAGGTATAGACCTCACACTGGACTGGTGCAAGTACATCTTGTTTAATTGAGAGAGAAAACACAACTAAGTGAGCCTGAAATATGTGACTTGAATATGGCTTGAATAGTAATAGCAGCACGGTAGCACAGTGGTTAGCACTATGGCTTCACAGCGCCAGGATCCCAGGTTCGATTCCTGGCTTGGGTTGCTGTCTGTGCAGAGTCTGCACGGTCTCCCCCGTGTCGGCGTGGGTTTCCTTCGGGTGCTCCGGTTTCCGTCCACAAGTCCTGAAAGACGTGCTGTTCGGTAATTTGGACATTCGGAATTCTCCCTCCGTGTACCCGAACAGGTGCCGGACTGCTGTGACTAGGGGATTCTCACAGTAACTTCATTACAGTGTTAATGTGAGCCTACTTGTGACAATAAAGAGTATTAATTTACAATACGAAAGAAGGTTATTCAGTACGTGTGCTTGTGTCGGTGTTTTCATTAATCTGGTAAAGTCAGGCAGAATTATGGATGTGGAATCCCTCTGTGAATTGTGTCATTGAAAGCGAAAAGCACAGTGTACCTGAGACCTGAGGGACAGGTTCTTTTGGAATCGGGCGTTATTCGGAGCGATGTAGAACCTCGGCTAACAGACAATAGTTCAGGAAGATAAAAGACCAGGTAAAGAACAAATATAGTGATGGGGTGACGTCAAGAAGAGTCATTGAGTTTTATAGCACAGAAAGGCCCATTGTGTCTGCGCCAGCCATCCAACGCTTCAAATCCTATTTTCCAGCACTTGGTCCAGAGCATTGTAAGCTATTGTGTTTTAAATGCTCATCTAAATGCTTCTTAAATGTTATGAGGGTTCCTGCTCTACCACCCTTCCAGCCAGTGAGTTCCAGATTCCCACCACCCTCTGGGTGAAAACCTCACAACCCCTCTGAACATCCTACGCCATACCTTAAACCTATCTGCCTGGTGATTGACCCCCCCACTAACAGGAAAGGTACTTTCCTATCGACCCTATCTATGTCCCTCAAAATTGTGTGCACCTCAATCAGTTCCCTCCCCCCCCACCTTAGCTTTCTCTACTCTAAGGAAATCAACCTCAACCAAACGGTAGCATAGTGGTTAGCATCAATGCTTTACAGCTCCAGGGTCCCAGGTTCGGTTCCCGGCTGGGTCGCTGTCTGTGCGGAGTTTGCACGCCCTCCCTGTGTGTGCGTGGGTTTCCTCTGGGTGCTCCGGTTTCCTCCCACAGTCCAAAGATGTGCGGGTTGGGTGGATTGGCCATGATAAATTGCCCGTAGTGTCCAAAAAAGTAAGGTTAGGGGGGAGTTGTTGGGTTACGGGTATAGGGTGGATATGTGAGTTTGAGTAGGGTGATCATGGCTCGGCACAACATTGAGGGCCGAAGGGCCTGTTCTGTGCTGTACTGTTCTAAAAAAATTTTTAAAAACCAGCCTCTCTTCATAGCTGAAATGCTCCAGCCCAGGCAACATCCCGGTGTATCATCTCAGCACCTTTTCTAGTGCAATCACATTCACAGCATGGATTTAAAAACTGACAGATGCAGTGATTGAATTCACATTAGGTTGGCCAAAACCATCTAAGGTACACTTCAACAAGGTCTGTCATACGTCTTGCTCATCTTATTTGGGCCAATGCAATTGAGAGACGTAGGGTGCGATTCTCCGGCCTCGTCGCGTTGTCGCTCAAGCGAAACAAGGCCGGTGATTGGCAGGAGAGGCCAAAAATGGGAAACCGCACCAGGCGCCAAACAGTTTGCGATGCAACCAACCTGCTCACAAGGCGAAATCGGGATCTCGCCGTAGCATGGCCAGAAACCAATTATCACAACTTAAGCCGTATTGCCATATAATTAACGAGAGTCACCCCATATCCAACGGCCTCCCGTCATTCAGCCGCCTCCCCAGCAAGAGGTCACGCTGGTGCCCATTAGTACGCCTTTTGAAAAATGTGAGACTAGAGGAAGGGCTTCTGTGGGGAGCTGAGGAGGTGGGTAGCCATCTTTGCTCACAGGTAAAGAGCCTAGCTGCCCCAGTGCTCAGCGGGGAGTGGGGGACCCTCCATAGAGGTGAGCCACCATGGGAGGATGGAGGGGGGGGGTGACAACCGGGGGACAACCATTCGCAACACCATAGTGTCAACACTGGGTCGTGTGTCTCTGCCCGTCTGCCCCCACCGGCCACCCTAACACCCCACCGACTGCCGGGGCCTCTGGCCATGAGCTTAAGGCCAATACAAGTGGATTCCTGTGGGTGGGGGGCCATGTAGCAAGTGGGAGTCATTGCCAATCACACCTTGATGTCTGGACACTGGACTTGAATACTTTGTGCGGCAACACCACACACGCAGCAGCCAACATCTGAACACCCAAGGGGTGGGACACAGCTCCAGGGACATGTCCACGGCTGGAGGGTGGGTAAGTGCCCCGGGGAGGGGGAGATGCCTGGAGAGATGGGCCAATGGCTCAGAGGTTGGCCAGCATCGGGGCAGAATGTGACAGAGGCATCATACTGGTTGTGCATAACAGCGTTTATTGTGTGTAATACTTCCCCACTCTCCCAATGTTGCCGTCCTCCTCCCGCCAATCCCCACAACCCCTACGTACCCCTACACCAGATCCCCCCTCCCCCAGTGCCCTCAGTGATCCTCGATGTGGTTGGCCCTCCTAGCTATACCACTACGTCTAGGTGTGTCCCCAGGATGCACATCAGAGGTGGAGGCAGCTGTGATGATATGCATAAAGCAATTCTGTACATAATGTTATGCATGACCTCCAACCAATAGGTGGCAGTGTAGACCCACCACGTGACCCTGTGGCTGCGGAGTTGGGAGTAGATTGTGTTGGAGGATAGAGGTATTTTGCAGTAGCTCTACAATAGTTAATTAGTGTAAGTAATTTATTATTTTATTTATCCTAGTTTTCTTTATCACACAGTTGTTGCACAATAAATTATTTAATCTAGATGTTCTGGAGTTCATCATTCACTTCAGCCAGACTACAGAACATGACATGGTACCAGGTATGATGATTTACTAAGAACTCGAAGATGCTGCACCAAGAAATCTGAACCTCTAAAGATAACTTTGAAGGAAAAGAAAGAAAATGCAGATTTTGCTACTAACCTTGCTAGCTACTGGCATCTGATGCTCAACATGCGGTAAAACTTTGAAGCCTGGGATGGAAGGCATCAAGGCACCTCAACAGCTTCAGATTACCGGTAATGCAGACGTGAATTTGAGGGTGTTTAAGCATGTTGCAGTCCTTGGTCTGCAGGCACAGCCCGATAAGAGGCATATCACGTTGCTGCTCACTGTAGCAGGTCCTCAAGCAATTCAAATTGAAAACGAGGTTGACAGCAAAGGCTTCAACGAAGTTCGTACACAATTCGATCGCCATTGCTTCCCTAAAAACTTGAAACCTTTGGGCGGCACAGTGGTTAGCACTGTTGCTTCCCAGCTCAAGGGTCCCAAGTTCAATTCCCGGCTTGTGTCACTGTCTGGCCGGAGTCTGCATGTTCTCCACGTGGCTGCGTGGGTTTCTCTACGAGAGTTCTGGTTTCCTCTCACAATTCCCGAAATACGTGCTTGTTAGGTGAATTGAACATTCTGAATTCTCCCTCAGTGTACCCGAGCAGGCACCGGAATGTGAAGACTCGGGGCTTTTCACAGTAACTTCAGTGCAGTGGTGTTAATGTAAGCCTACTTGTGACAATAATAAAGATTATTATTATTCCGGACACGCACCCAGAATGTGGGAGAGGCATTCGATGGCTTCCTCACTGACTTGCCATTGAAGGCGCCATCGTGCAACTTCAGCACACTCCAGTCAACAATGATACGCGATCAAATAGCTTTCGGGATCTCCAATAATAAAATGCATGAGCGGCTTCTAAGGGAAACAGACCTGCAACTCGAAAGTGCCATTCAAATATGTCACGCTAGTGAGCTTGCAGTGCAACAGATCAGCGCATTGATTCTCCGGCATTTTGGCGCCAAGGCAGAAGAGGCAGCAGACACCGTTAGCGTGGTGACGCAGCCAAATAAGAAATGCGCTCACAGTGCAGGCGGCCATTTTGAGCAGCAGACCCAATCCTCCATTTTATGTCCGCGCTGTGGCAAAAGGTATTTGCCACGGCAATGCCCTGCTTATGGAAAAACATTTGCCAACTGTAATGGCAGAAATCATTTTGCAACTCAGTATTATTCCTGGAAGAGGCCTGAACAAACCAAGAGTATCAGCGCATTGATGAAGTGTGCCTAGAGGACACATTCTTTGCAGACATGATGAATACGTGGCTTGAGAGATGGTGCAGGAGGGAGGGGTTCAGATTTTTGGGACATTGGAACCGGTTCTGGGGGCGGTGGGACCATTACACATTAGATGGTCTACACCTGGGCAGGACTGGAACCAATGTCCTAGGGGGTGCTTTTGCTAACACTGTAGGGGAGGTTTTAAACTACTGTGGCAGGGGGAATGGGAACCAGATTAGGAAGTTAGAGGTCAGTAAAGAGGCAGCAACTAAAGCCAGTAAAGTACTACATAATAAACTCAATGCGACTAAGGGGAAGAGTAGACAGGGAAGAGATGATGAATGCAAAGGGACAGGTGGTCTCAGGTGCATTTGATCTAATGCGAGAAGTGTAGCAAGTAAAGCAGATGAATTTAGGGCTTGGATTAGTACCTGGGAATATGATGTTATTGGTATTACTGAGACTTGGTTGAAGGATGGGCAAGACTGGCAAATAAATATCCCAGTGTATAGATGCTTCAGGAGGGTTAGAGAGGGGAGGTAAAAGGGGTGGAGCAGTTGACATGAGATCAGAGATGATATCATAGCTGTGATTAAGGAGGGCACGATGGAGGATTCGAGCACTGAGGCAATATGGGTAGAGCAAAGAAGTAGGAAGGGTGCAGTAACACTGTTGCGACTTTACTACAGGCCTCCCAAAAGCGAGCGTGAAGTAGAGGTACAAATATGTAGACAGATTATAGAAAAATGTAGGAGCAATAGGGTCGTTGTGATGGGAGATTTTAACTTCCCCAACATTGAATGGGACTCATGTAGTGTTGGAGGCGTAGATGGAGCAGAATTTGTAAGGAGCATCCAGGAGAGTTTTTTTAGAGCAGTCTGTAAATAGTCCAACTCGGGAAGGGACCATACTGGGCCTGGTATTGGGGAATGATCCCGGCCAGGTGGTTGAAGTTTCAGTCGGTGATTACTTTGGGAATAGCGATCACAATTCCGTAAGTTTTAGAATACTCATGGACAAAGACGAGAGTGGTCCTAAAGGCAGAGCAAGAGGGAATGACTGCCTTGGGTGCCATTAAGCATATTGAAGCCCCTACTGGCTGGTCTGTGAAAAGAAGCGCAAAGGAGACTTCAGAATCTGCATGGATCCAAACAATTTGAATCTCAATGTTAAAAGGGAACACTACCCTTTCCCAAAAAGGGAGGAGATAACGGGTGAAATGGCAACAGCAACCTATTTCAGCAAATTGTACTTGTCACAAGGCTTCTGGCAACTTAAGCTAGACAAAGAGAGCACAAAGTTGTGCACGTTCAACACATCCTTTGGGAGATATTGCTTTTTAAGAATGCCAGTTGGCATCATTTCGACTTGAGATCTTTCATTGTGCCATGGAACATATAGTTGAAGGAATTCTGGAGATCCGTATGTCTGTGGACAGCATAATTACTTGGAGGTCGAGCCGGGAAGAGCATGATAGACGGCTTCTCAACGTCCCAAAAAGTATCAAGAAAAATAGTCTGAAGTTGAACAGGGTCAAATGTCAAGTCGGTGTGCACACCGCATCACATTCCTAGGAGACAAGCTGTCCACAGAAGGGGTGGGATTCTCCGACCCCCCCACTGGGCCGGAGAATCGCCGGGGGCTGGCGTGGATCCTGCCCCGCCGCCCCGACGCCGGTTGCTGGATTCTCCGGCGCCGGTTTTTCAGCGGGGGTGGGAATTGCGTCGTGCCAGTCGGGGGCTGTTGGCAGTGGCCCGTCCCGGCGATCCTCCGCTCCACGATGGGCCGAGTGGCCACCGGTTTTCGGCCAGTGCCACCAGCATAAATCAAACAAGGTCCTTACCAGCGGGACCTGGCTCTGCGGGCAGCCTGCAGAGTCCTCGGGGTCGGGGGGGGGGGGGGGGGGGGGGGGGGGGGGCGGGCGGGGATCTGGCCCCACGGTGACCTGGCCTGCGATCGGGGCCCACCGATCCGTGGGCGGGCCTGTGCCATGGGGGCACTCTTTCCCTCTGTGCCGGCCGGTGTAACGGTCCACCATGGCTGGCGCAGAGAAGAACCCCCCTGCGCATGCGCTGTGATCACGACAGCACCCGCTGGCGCTCCCGTGCATGTGCCAACTCGTGCCAGCTGGCAGAGGCCCTTCGGCACCGGTTAGCGCGGCACCAAGCCCTTCGGCGCCGGAGTGGTTCATGCCACTCCTCGCCGCCGGTACGGCCCGCCCAGCTGGTTAGGGGAGAATCCTGCCCAAGGTGTTCAGCCCGATCAAGTACCGATATGGGCAATTCGGCAGAAGCCGTGCCGTATGGATATAAAAGGCATTTTAAGAATGCAAGACATGATCAATGTTATGGGCAAATTCATTCCAACTTGGCAGCCAAAACAGCATATCTGAGGGAGACCATAACGAAAGATGTACCAATACAGTGGTCCAGCAGCCATGAACAGGAGTGACAGGCATTGCAGGTTCCGAAACCTTGTGACCCAGCAAAAAATACAAAAATCGCAACTGATGCTTCACAGGATGGTTTGGGGCGGTCCTACTCCAACATGATCTGGAAGGAGACTGACATCCATTGGCGTATGCATCCAGGGCGATATCTGACACTGAATGAAGATACGCACAAATCCAGAAAGAATACCTCAGGCTCATTAATGGGCTAACAAAATTGCATGATTATGTATATGGACTTCCAACCTTCATTGTGGAGATTGACCACAGGCCACTGGTCAAAATAAAATCTTAGCGAGATGTCACCGAGGATTCAGCGAATGATCATGAAGTTGCAGCGGTATGATTTTGAGTTCGCGTACATGCCAGGTAAACATCTTGTTGTGGCTGGCAGACTTTCCAGAGCCACTGGCAATGAGGAACCACTCCAGCTGGATGAGGACGTACAGATCCACGTAAACCTGGTGAAAGAGTCTCTGTCAGTATCTGGCAACAAATCAAAAATCATTAAAGATGAAACTGCCAAGGACACCTGCTGCAGAAAGTGAGAAAGCATCTTCATGAAGTTTCTACAATGTATGAGCCGTGACGTGAATGGATTTTTTCTGCGGGATCAGCGGATTGTGATTCCTCGGGCGCTACAGTCAATGATCATCATGAGGCTGCATGAAGGGAACTTGAGGATGGAAAAGTGCAAGCAGAGAGTCAGGGAGGCAGTCTGTTGGCCTGGGATCAACCGTGACATTGAGCTGATGGTGGATAAATGTGAAACATGCCTGAGATTTCAGCGCAGGCAGAGCAAGGAACCTATGCAGATGTGCGGGACAGGCATGGATCTTTTCCATTTAAATGAAAAAGACTACCTTCTGGTCATAGACTGTGGGCAGGATTCTCCGTGAATCAGCGCAATGGCCCGAACCTGGCGGCAAAAACGGCGCCAATGACTCCATCGTCAGACCCCCTGGAACGTCACGAATTCTCCGGCCAGCACGATCCAGGATGGCCACGAGCCAGGGACAGACCCGGAGCACTAGGCAGATGACGCCCCCATCGAGTGCGAGTGTGGCGATGCCGGCGGGCCAGACCCAGCGACAAAGGGGGCAGCCACACGAACAGGCCTCCGACACAGCCGACCCAGGACACACCTACCTAGGACACACCTACCCAGGACACACCCACCCAGGACTCTGACGCCCAGGACACTGAATCCCAGGACACGGACGCCCAGGACACTGACACCCAGGACACTGACGCCCAGGACACTGACCCCCAGGACACTGACGCACAGGACACTGACACCCAGGATACTGACACCCAGGACACTGACACCCAGGACACTGACACCCAGGACACTGACGCCCAGGACACTGACCCCCAGGACACTGACGCACAGGACACTGACACCCAGGACACTGACACCCAGGACACTGACACCCAGGACACTGACACCCAGGACACTGACGCCCAGGACACTGACGCCCAGGACACTGACGCCCAGGACACTGACGCCCAGGACACTGACCCCCAGGACACTGACACCCAGGACACTGACACCCAGGACACTGACACCCAGGACACTGACGCACAGGACACTGCCGCCCAGGACACTGACGCACAGGACACTGACGCACAGGATACTGACACCCAAGACACCGACGGCGAGGACACCGACGCACAGGACTCTACCACACACGACACCCACGCACAGGGGACTGATGGACAAGAATCACCACTCCAGGGGACCCTGGACATCGGGTCAGATGAGGAGCATGCCATTACGCCACTGCTATCCCCTACACTCTCCACCATCACAGAGACACTCACCTCGGTTGGGCACTTTAACGATGAGGCATCTGGGACACTAACTGATGCGCACAACACAGCCGCCCCGGTACAGCAGGTGGAAGCTGGAGCAGCCGAGGGGCCGGGCGATCAGAGGGCAGCCCGGCGCAAGCAACCATCTGTTGCCCAGACGGGTCCCGGACACTGAGCAAGTTGGCACGGGTGCAGGGCACAGATTAGTTATAGAGGCTAGGGCACGTGTCTGAACTGTTTGTTATTAAAATCACTTTCACACCTACAGAAGCTGCCTTTGTGCTCTGTCTGATGTATGCGGGGGTGTGGTGTGAGGTGAGCGCCAGTGTGTGTGTGTGAGGGGTGATAGAACATCAGCCTCAGGTGAGTGTGTCTCCCCCTCGTCCCGGGTCGCCCTCGCCATCCCCCCGGGCAGACAACGGGACCTAGCGCTGCAGTGTCACAGCCGCATGCAGGGACGGTCTGGGTGGAGGGTGGTACTGTGGCCATGGGTCAGACATTGTCCAACGATGTGGAGCCCAGAGCTCATTGCAGAGCGGGTTGTCATAATCGTCCATGGCCTGCGATAGACACGCTTCCACCGGCGACAGTGTGAGCCCGGCCCGTTGTGCTGCAGGTGGATGTGCAATGGAGGGGTGGTGTGCATACGGGTGGGGAGAGGGGGTTGGTGGTGAGTGGATGGTCTGTCACTGCAGGGATGCATCGGTGCACCGATGTCTGCGAGATGCCGGACAGGTCCCCACTCGGCGCCTGAAATGACCCTGTGGCATAAAGGTTCAGGGCCACCATAACCTTGACGGCCACGGAGAGTGGGTGTCCTTCCCCAGTGCCATGCGGTGGCAGGTGTGCCATCAGGTGGCAGATATGGGCGACGGTTTCCTGGCTCATCCGGAGTCTCCTCCTGCATGCCTGGTCCGTGAGGTCCTGGTACGATGAGCGGGGCCGGTACACACGGGGCCTCATCGGGCGTCTCCCTGGCACCACTACCTCCTCCTCCTCCTGTCGGGCACGTGGGCTCCAGCCTTGGCGTCTGCCACCTGCCTCCCTGCAGCACGCTCCTCTGCGGCAGCCTCCGCCGCCTCCCTGGCCGCCATGGCCGCCAACATCGCTGGGTGATGACCTGCAGGGAGTGCTGGGTGGGGGTGGGGGGGGATTGACAACATGTCATCATTGCCCATAACCTCCCCCCTGCATGGTCGTGACTGTTGGAAGCTGGCATTGGGCCAGGTGGACACCCTCCCCAAACAATCGCCCTCCCATCCCGGGCACGCCCCCTCCCCACCCCTCCTCACCATGCACCCTCTCCACCCCGGTATGCGCCCTCTCCTCCCCAGCACTCGCACCCCCCTCCCCATCACGCGCCCCTCCCTTCCCAGCACGTGCCCTCTCCTCCCCAGCATGCGCCCCCCAAGACCCCCACCACCACCCTCCCCAAAAACCCCCCCTCTGCACACTCCAACGGGTCCTGCACCCCCCACCCCCCACCCCCAACTGCGGCCGTGCCATCACTTCTCCTGTGGCTGCCCCATGACGAGAACTACCTCCGCCCTGGCCAGCGTCAACCAGCACGACTGTTTGGCGCCGTTAAATAGGTGGTTTGATTTACATAGACCACGCCGGTGGGACTTTGGCCCATCCGGCCCAGAGAATTCGGGAGGCCCTGGGGCCCATTGCGTCGCCCCGGTCCTCGCCATTCTCCGAGGCGGGTGGCGCGATTCACGTCGATGGGATTTTTGGTGGGCCGCAGAATTTGGCAGCCGGCAGAGGTGGGATTCACAATCCCCCCCCCCCCCCCCCCCGGCGATTCTCTGACCTGGCGGGGGGTCGGAGAATCCCGCCCTATTTCTCTAACTACTCGGAAATTCTACGGCAAGATGCGTCATTAAGAATGCCAAAGAAATTTTTGCGCGCCACGGCATTCCGAATGTGGTCATGAGCGATAATGGTTGTTGTTTTAACTGCTGTGAGTGGACTGAAATTGCCCGGCAGAATGATTTCCAACATGTTACCTCGTCCGCTCTACCCTCAGTCGAGCAGCAAGGCTGAAAAGGGCATGAATATCGTTAAGCAGCTCCTAGACAGTCGCGATGATACCTATCTTGCGCTCCTCCATTATCGTTCAGCACCACTAGTCAATGGGCTCTCGCCTGCTTAGATGCTGATGAGCAGACAACTGTGAACGACTTTAACTTGTTTTCCTCATGAGCCATTAGCAAGACAAGTGACTTCTCAGAAAAGGAGGCAGAAGTGATTCTATAATAGATCTGCCAAAAGACTTCAACCTCTGCAGCCAGAGGACACGGTGAGATTAGAAGACTCCAAAGGAAATAGATGATCTAAACAGGCGAAGGTACTGCAACAAGCAGGTCCAAATTCGTATCTAATTGTTACGGATGAAGGTGCATTCGTGAGAAGGAACAGAAGAGCGTTGCTCAAAGTACGGCAACTGTTTGTGATGCAACCACCAGAAGAAGCAGGCAACAGTCCTAAAACATCCGAGGAACATACGGAACAAATACAACAAGAGGATAATACATCAATACACGAAGAACATCAAACTCAAGCAACAAGCACCAAAGTGCCGGCAAGTTCAGCAGACACTGAGAAGGGCTACAAGGATAAGGCGCGAGACAGAAAGACTGAACTTGTGACAGACAGTAATAATTCTAAACATGTAGGTAGTATGGACGGCACGGTAGCACAGTGGTTAGCACTGTTGCTTTGCCGTGCCAAGGACCTGGGTTAAATTCCCGGGTTGGGTTAATGTCTGTGTCCAAAAAAGAGTAGGTGCGGTTACGGGGATAGGGTGGAGGTGTGGGGATAGGATGGAGGTGTGAGTTTGGGTAGGGTGCTCTTTCCAAGGGCCAGTGCAGACTCGATGGGGTGAATGGCCTCCTTCTGCACTGTAAATTCTATGATCTATACGCCTATTTGTGACACTAATAAAGATTATTACTATTATATCATGGTGTAATGTAAAAATAATTTCATTTTCCAAAGGAAAGGAGATATGATAATATGCATAAAATAATTCTGTACACAACGATCTCCGACCACTAGGTGGCAGTGTAAACCCACCACGTGACCCTGTGGCTGGGGAGTTGGGAGTAGGTCATGTTGGGGGATCGAGGCATTTTGCATTAGCTCTACAATAGTTAATTAGTGTTAGTAGTTTGCTATTTTATTTATCCTAGTTATCTTTATCACACAGTTGTTTCATGATAAATTATTTAAACTAGATATTCTGCAGTTCATCATTCACTTCGGCCAGTTTACAGAACATGACAGCAGCCAGCTGCTTACCTCATTCCAGTTCGAGCCCCGGCTGCCCCTGCACCATCTGCTCTGCCAGCCCTGGTGGTTCTCCGATGCCTGCACCATCATGCTGATGCCCTGGGCGATGCTCCTCAGTGACTGGGACATGCTCTGCAGTGCCTCGGCAATGCCGACTCCGACTGGGACAAGCTCCACAGCCCCTCTACCATTCCCATCTGAGAGCGAGACATGTCCCGGAGAACCTCATCAAGGTCAGCCTTGACCTCAAGGTGACATCCCCCAGTGAGTCGGACATGCTGCCGAGACCCTCAGCCATGGCGCAACTCCTTGAACACCTTCACTAATGGTGCCAAAGTCTTGCAACAGGCTCTCCACTGTGCTCGCCACCCTAGCAGTGCTGGCCTCAGTGCCGCACATTGCCGGAGACATCTCGTGCGCCTGTAGCCTCTGGGACTCTTCCAAGCGGCAATGGACCTGCTGGAGTGTCGCTGACATTCCCCTGTGAATGTCCCAGCTTCTCCCTAACGTCGCCGTCAGCTCCAGGATGGCCTGTTCCACGGACTCAGCATCAGACTGGGACCCAGCTGGGTCATGGGATCCAGCAGACCTCACACTGCTGTCTCACCTGGGGGTTCCTGCCTCCACCTGATGTGCATCATTAGCAGTGTGGTGCTCACCAGATTGTACCTCAGAAGCCTGACCATTAACATTTCCCACCAAGGTGCGTGTATCTGCACTTGACCATGTCTTCCTCAGAGCTCTGCTCCATGGTATTCCCCCGGAAGGCAGGAGTCGGTGCCATCCGGAATGGGCCGGCGCCACCGGGGAACTGTGGGAGAATGGACATGTGGTCAGTTGGAGGGATGGGTCAGTCAGCAAGGGAATAATAACTCACATTTGACAGGTCCTCTGGTTGGGGCCTGGTGGGCAGCGCCAGCCCTAGGGCTGCTGGCGCCCCGGGCAAGCTAACTTCGGCGCCCTTGGGGGGGGGCCTGGGGGGGGGGGGCTGGGGGGGGCGGGGCCTGGGGGGGGCTGGGGGGGGCCTGGGGGGGCCTGGGGGGGGCCTTGAGGGGGGCCTGGGGGGGCGGGGCCGGGGGGGCCGGGGCCGGGGGGGCGAGGCCGAGGGGGGGGCCGAGGGGGGGGCGGACCCGAGGGGGGGCGGACCCGAAGGGGGGGCGGACCCGAGGGCGGGGTGGGGGGGCGGGCCCGAGGGGGGGGGCGGGGGGGGGGACCGAGTGGGGGGGGGGGGGGGGGGGGGGGGGGGGGGTGGGGGGGGGGGGGGGGGGGGGACCGAGGGGGGGCGGGGGGGGGGACCGAGGGGGGGGCCGCCCTGGGGGAGGGCGGCCACCACGCATGCGCTGGTTGGCACCGGCCCAACTGCGCATGCGCGGGAACCGAGTCTCTGGCGCCCCCTAGCACATGGCGCCCCGGGCGACTGCCCAAGTTGCCGGTGCCTTGAGCCGGCCCTGCTGGTGGGTCTGCGCCTCTGCGTTATCCGCCTACCTCCTTTTTGGTGACCGCTATGTCCTCGGCTACCCCCGTCACCTCCAGAGCTCGCTTCTCGAAGGTGGTGAGGATATTTATGTCCGGCACACCATCAGCAGTCTGCGCCCTCTACCGCCGATTGTGAGGGAGCTTTTCCTGAGGAGAAACAGAGAGGGCATGATTAGCCACACATGTGGTTCACAGTGGTGGCAGAGGGGGGCGGTTGTGTGGAGGAAGGGTTGGGGGGGTGAAGGGAGAAGGGGAATGGAGATGGGTTGGGATCGCATGGAGAGTTTGGGGTGTAGACGCTTGCGTGGGGGCACAAAGATCTCGGGGAGGGGTGGGGGGTGTGGGGGTTGTTGGTGTCTACTCACTTGTGCTGCCCGGTGTAGGTCATTAACCTTTCTCTGGCACACAGGAGGCCAGTCCTCCTGTCACACTCCCGATGCTCATAGCCGCAGCCACCTCATCCCAGGCAGCACTGGCTGCCCCGTGGCTCACCCTCTGGGACCCTCGGGGGAACAGGACATCCCTCCTGGCCTCCACCGCGTCCAGCAGCCACCCTGGGTCAGCAACCCCGAATCTTGGGGTCGGTGTACTGGGTGCCATTCCTGCGAGCTGGCTGGGGGTGGCTGAGTAAGTGCAGCTTAAGTGCTGCTCGACCTTGTTAGCGGGGGGCCAGCGAGGGTGGTGCCGGTGAATCAGCTGACGAGCCTTCATTTACGTCTGGAAACATGCGGGGCCTCGTTAAGTGGACCAATTAATGCTGAATAGCGTTACCGGCCTCGCTGGGTTGAGCACCGGGAAGCTCATCGCAGTTCCCGCTCGCTACAACACTTCGAAATCTTTCCAGAGAATTGCACTCATAGAAACGGCCTCAGTACAGGCCATACGAAAAAAGACAACAATTTATAAGAATTCGGCACACAGGAACCATGGACTGACCTTAAAGGAGCCGAGCTACAGCTCACTGTGGACTGATATAGACAAGCTTCACTTTATATTAACATGACATTGACTTTAAACTAAATGCATCATTATGAACTAGTACCAGTCTGGCTGATACTCGTTCTGTAGATACATGCAACACTCTCTAGTGGCACAGCTTCAATCTCATTCAAGAGGACCCCAGTACAGACATGTTCAGAAGCAACAAACCTCACTATAGATTGGCACACAAACTCCATATGATGGGAGATGGCGGCGTAGTTTCACTAATGGCTAATGCTCTGGAGACACAGGTTCAAATCCCACCATGGCAGCAGGTGTAATTCAAATTAGTTTAATAAACTTAGAGTATAAAGGTAGTCCCATAATCTTATCAGGACAGCTATCATCAATTGTTGTTAGTACCCATCTGGTTTACTGAAGCCGTATTGAGAAGGAAATCTGCCATCCTTGCCAGGTCTGACCTACATGTGAATCATGACCCTTAAATGTCCTCTGAAGTGATGGAGCTTTAAGCCACTTAGTTCAAGGGCAATTGGTTCCAATTCTAATTCTCTTCCCACACCTAAAGTGCACAAGGGCAGGCATTTGTCTGTTTCCATAACTAGTAGTACCCAGAATAGGTTGGTAGTTTGTCACTAGGGGTTTATAACTTGAGGGATGGCACTCGACATCAAGTGTGGCTGACCAGAGTCTTTTTCGCTCTTACCACCAGCCATTGGAGTGTTTGGAAGGGTTTGCAAGTTGACACTCTCAACCTGTTTGACCGCATTGTGAACGCACCTTCCTTGGCCACCCAGGGCTTCTGGTTCCGAGGTAGGGATGTGGAATTAAGTTAGAGCTGCACTTCTCATTCTTCACTGTAACCAGGTCCTGGCCTAGCAGATTCAGGCCTCATATGGTTAACGCTGCCCTGACCTCACTCTTCATACCTCACAAGTGTCCAAAACGAGTGCAGTGCTGGTAGGATTTCTTTTTTTTCACGGACCTTGTTCTATTTCTGGAGTGGTGGCCCTCAGTAAGAAGTGTTGTTTTTGGCACTCAATGTACTGCTTTATTTGCACCATCTCGAAGCTCACCCTCTTATATTTTAAGCCTTAAAGGTTCTCTTGGCAGTGTTAGCAGATGAATGGACATTTAAAATAAACTGACCAACACCTCAGTTCAAAAATGGGGCAAAAGTGATGTTCAGCCATAATTGCTCGTGGAGTTCTGGTTTCTTTTAGAATTAGAAGGTGTTAAAGCAGCCTCTGCCATTGGAAAAAGAGCGGTATTTGGAGGGGGTGGCTTTGCTATGAGAAGAATATTTATTTTCAATAAATTAGTTCCCGGCTCTTGGAGTAACTGAGCCTGGACTGTCATGAGTGGGGGATTACCGGGATCAAAGTATGCTGAATAGCGTAACCAATGGAAAAAATGTCAGTTTGGCATCATCATCCCTCACCATAATGAACATATGAAATGTAGCAATTATGATAATGGGAACATTTACAACAATTATGGGTCTTCTGGAGTTTTATGATCGTCTGCATATAATACGTATTTGTGTAAAGTTATGGAAAAATACTTGTCAGTGTGACATCTGTCCCACAGTGCAATAGACCTTACTTTAGGAGCGGTGCCAATCATAAGAGGGAATGTTGAGTCGTATTTGTAATAATTGCACTGTACAGTCTGTACCCCAGCACTTATTTTTCTCATATTGTGCCATCATATCGGGAGTAGCGCACACACCCCTCATCATGTCTAACTGTGGCTTTGACTTAAACATGTGTTGCATGTTAAACCCTCTGCGCTGGAATACAATAATGTGGATATGATATCGAGTGAGTAAGCAAACATTTTATTCCTCCACATTTTGCGATTTATTTTCTCCCTGTCTTTCACTTCTCCCTTTATGGACACAAGCACGTGCTCACAATTCTTCTATCCTCATCTCGCAAGGTTTGGAACTTGGTCTTGGGCTTTTACTAATCCCCGCTGAGGTGCAGACTGGATGGTGCAATTATTACAGGAGTGTCTCAACATGGGCTCTGATGATAGTCTCAGCTGTGGCTCAGTTGGGAGCACTTTTGCTTCTGAGTCAGAAGGTTGTAAGTTCAACGTCTTCCAAGGAGACTTGAGTAAATATAAGTTGGCACTCCGGTGCAGTATAGAGGGAGTTCTGCACACTCAGAGGGGCTATCTTTTGAATGAGTCATTAAATTGACATACCCATCTGCTTCCACCAGTCAATATAAAAGATTCCGTGATGCTATTTCAAAGAAGAGCAGGGGGGGTACATTCACCTTGCATCCTGTCAATATTTATCCATCAATCATCAGGAGAAATGACAAGGTAATCTGGCAGTTGTTAATGGAAGTCTGCTGTGTTAAAAAAATGGATGCTGCATTCTATAGAATCATAGAGTGGTTCCAGTCGTGTATCTGCTGACTCTCTGTGAGATCAATTCACCTGAAGCCACTTTAATGCCATTTCCCAACGTTCCTGCCTCCTGGAAAACAATCATTTTGTGGTACAGTTTATTACTTCGCCAAGACAAGGCATCCCCACCACATTACTTTCGACTGCCATGTTGACAAAATAATAATTTGTAACATGCACCTTACTCAGCATAATGGTTGCGATTTAATGGCCACACTGGGCCTGAAAAGCAGCCCCCGTGGCACAGCGTGGCCAATAAAATCCAGGAGAGCCCACTCCCGGGATCGACCCGGCTCGCAACACCTTACAAATCTCTCGAGACGTTACGATGTGAATTTCACCTCTTGTGGACGGCATAATTTTTTAGCAAATCTGAATATTAGAGCGAGACAAATAGTCTCACTTTAATGTGCAGGGTCTTGAGTTACCTGATGGGTGGGATCTATCTCCCTTGCCTTGGAGACTTGGCTGAGTGCCATTCAGTATTGATCTCCACAAACGGGGACCAGATGGAAAGGCACTTGTGGGGGTGTCCCAGGGGATTGGAAGCCCCAATGGTGCAGAATGGCACCCTGGCACTGCTGGTGCCACCCGGATACCCTGGCATTGCCAGTCTGGCACCCTGGCAGTTCCAACTTCGCACCCTGACAGCGCCACCTGGCTACAAGCCTGGCACTGCCAAGGTGTCCAGGTGGCACTGCCAGCTGGGAAGGGCACTGCAAGGGTGCCAAATTGGTACTGCCAAACTGGCATTTTTGAACAGCTACGATTGGCCCTGGGGCGCCCTGTGCGGGTGTAGGGCAGGCTGACCCTCGCATACTGCATTAGGTGTTGGGGGTCGGTTTGGGGGCCTCGGAGATCGGGACGGCATTTAAAAATGGCGTCCCAATCTAGCGCTATACTGTGGTATTCGGGCAAGCAGAGCTCCCCACTGTACAACGGGGCTATGTTCCCCGCTGAGGCCCTTTTACAATGCAAGTCGCGTTTTATAACCTTGCGTTTCTGATGCTGTGAGCACCAGGAAACACACAGCTAAACACACTCACTATGGGACTTTGATCCCATTTTGCTAAATCGTGCCCAAAATCTCACTGTGATCTGGATTTGAGAAATCACGGAAGATGAAAAGCTCTCTATTTTTCTTATGCATGACTTTAACTGCACTAATATTTAAGAAATTACTATTTGTGCTTCCATGGATCTTTACAGGGTAAGCCAAAGAAAGTTCTTCTCTGAATCTCACTATTCTTCCACTCTGATCTTTCTTTTGCTCTTTGCTTCAATTTTACTCTCATTAAATCTTATTTTT
Organism: Scyliorhinus canicula; assembly: GCF_902713615.1. NCBI lineage: Eukaryota > Metazoa > Chordata > Chondrichthyes > Carcharhiniformes > Scyliorhinidae > Scyliorhinus > Scyliorhinus canicula. The sequence continues at coordinate 193,828,878 of NC_052152.1, forward strand.
GTTGCTCTCTTAGACCTCTTCTTTTCATTTTTTCTTTTCATTTTTCCAGAAGAAAGATAGTTGTAGGTGTAATTGTGAATCGTGTAGGGACTGGAAGCTGCCAGATGTGGCATAAGCGAAAGAGATGCGGTACCAGACAGTGGAGTTCAGTAGAAGATAGGTCAGAGCTAACATCTGGAGCTCTGAGGTCTTGAATGCCGGGAGATTTCAGTCGAGGACTGGTAAGTTACTCTATGATCTTGAATGGGGTGAAGATCAGCCCAAGTTGATAAAATACTTGGGAGAGAGCAGTAATGGAGAAGAGAATAGAAACCTTTGACAAAGGGTCATCTGGACTCGAAACGTTCGCTCTTTGCTCTCCCTACAGATGCTGCCAGACCTGCTGAGATTTTCCAGCATTTTCTCCCTGGGTTCACATTTTAGTATCTGCAGTAATTTGCTTTTATTATAGAATAAAAACCTCAGTGTTCCCTAAAATTGAATCATTTCATATGAAAATGATTGGTCTGTGGTGATATAATAATAATCTTTATTAGTGTCACAAATAGGCTTACATTAACACTGCAATTAAGTTGTTGTGAAAATCCCCTAGTCGCCACATTTCCGGCGCCTGTTCGGGTACACCGAGGGAGAATTCAGAATGTCCAAATTACCTAACAGCACATCTTTCAGGACTTGTGGGAGGAAACCGGAGCACTCAGAGGAAACCCACGCAGACACGGGGAGAACGTGCAGACTCCACACAGACAGTGACCCAAGCCGGGAATCGAACCTGGGACCCTGCCGCTGTGAAGCAACAGTGCTAAGCACCATATATGTATTTCACAGACTGATGTTTGGCTTCTAATAGGTCTGTGGCATTATATGGTTAAGTACGGAAGAACACAGCAATGTTGGCCATTCTTGATTGGTAATAGATTGGAGCTGACATGTATTAAAGGCAAGTAAGATGAGAAATTTCGAAAGGGTCCTTGAGCGCAGACCCGCAGCTGAAGAGGGAATTTCCAACCATTCACTGAATAGACTCTTAATCACATTCCACATCCATTTACATGTCTAAGATAAATACCCACGTTATCTATGGATCTAAGTTTCACTGTGGCAACTTACATGTGTCACCAAAGGAACTTGCGATGTCGAGAGGCAAAGCATCTGGGTTATTTAAAGATGGCTTTATATAAACAAGTAAAGTCAGTGTAGAACCCATCACCTCATAAAGAAGCATGTTAAGATAGCGGTGGTCTGCCCTGCTTCAAAGTGTTGCGCCATGCACTTGATAGTGTACCCATTACTACCAACCCAATGAGTTCCAAACTGTGCCACCATTGGGAAGAACAAAGTAGATCTCAGGAATAAGCCCAGGGAGAGAAAGGGAAAATCAGCTTGAGGGAGACAATGATTGCCAAGAAATTATGATCTTAGACATAGAATTTACAGTGCAGAAGGAGGCCATTCAGCCCATCGAGTCTGCACCGGCTCTTGGAAAGAGCACCCTACCCAAGGTCAACACCTCCACCCTATCCCCATAATCCAATAACCCCACACAACACTAAGGGCAATTTTGGACACTAAGGGCAATTTATCATGGCCAATCCACCTAACCTGCACATCTTTGGACTGTGGGAGAAGCACCCGGAGGAAACCCACGCAGACACGGGGAGGATGTGCAGACTCCGCACAGACAGTGACCCAAGCCGGAATCGAACCTGGGACCCTGGAGCTGTGAAGCGATTGTGCTATCCACAATGCTACCGTGCTGCCCTATTCATGGTTCTGGAACGTGGCTGAACATTTTATAAAAGATCGGAATCAGAGTAGGGATTTCCTTGGGTTGTTCCATTGGAATGGAATAATAATAAGAGCATTTGTGAAGAGTTCCTCCTTCAGCTGCAAGTGCAATGGTGTTAAAAATGAACAGGGTGGCCCTTTCACTCAGAATATTAAACAGGGGAAACTCTCACCAGTATATTTATGATATTATTCCACATTGAAAGAAGGGAAGTACTTAATTTTCTCCTCGGAAAAGCTCCCAGGCTATTTGTGCAATGCGGCCTCACCAAACACAGAGACCAGTTCCAATCATTTCAATTCAATCCATCCTTCAATGAAGGGGTGTTATCATCCCCATGGGGAATCATAAATCACAATAACCAAATTTGTTGAATGATCCCCAAATGGAGAAATTATGAACAAGATTCCATTGTTTGTAGCTGTTACTTTAACACAAATCGCAACCAACTTAAATTAAGTGTTAATGAGCGGGCAAATTATATTTCAAATAAAAAGGTAAATTTCATTTTAAATAGTCAACACAACAAAGATACGTCTCACACAAGTGTTTGCATCACTACCCATACAAATATTTATTTATCTTTATTGTCATGCAGTGTGAATCACATGGCACAGTATTGCAAACATCAAAATAAGACAATAGAAATATAATGGTGTGAATTCTCCACCTCCCCAGCCACACGTTCCTCGGTGGCGCGCCATCGCCGGCAGTGGAATTCTCTATTTCCGCTGCTGGCCAATGCGGTTTCCCATTGCGGCAATCCCACGCCGCCGGTAAACCCACGGGCGGGGTTGCGCTGCCAGCGGAACAGAGAATCCCGCCGGCAGAGTATTCATCTCACTATGTTTCAAATAAGTCTTCTAAAAGTCACAACATTTTCAGCATTCACGACGAAATCAGGCAAAGCATTCCAAGCATCATCAATTCTCTGTGAAATTTATCTTATGAATATCAAGATGTGAACCAAATAACTTTTCAGGCTTAGAGATATTAAGACCAAACTTCAACTAAATCATAAATCAATCTTCTCTTTAAAGATTGTAATTCAGGAATTCTCAAAGGCTCCTCATAAGGTATTTCCCTCATGCCTTTGCACTTTGCACTTTCTCTATGAGCTGTATATCTGTCTGAAATTGTGGATTCCAAACTGTGGACGCATACTCCAGATGTGGGTGTACCAGCTGCTTACAGAGTTTAAGATAAACATGAACATCCTGACTCAAAAAGGATGCGTTCACCACTCGTAAAACACTTTCTGCCCGCTGTACTGCTTGAGCCACATGATTCGTAAGTTTCAAATGACTTGTAACCATCACACCCAAATCCTTTCCAATGGTTGAATGTGCTGAAGGCTGGCCATCGATATGATACTGTGGCCAAAGTGGAGAACTGAACAATCTGTCACATTAAAGGTAGGTTGCCACACGTTGGACACTGCGCCATAGTAGAGAATTCACTCTGGAGAAGGGCATTTGAGATGCCCTGGATTATTTTTCTTAACTTCCAAATTAATTTTAATGTCTTCCACGTATTTCAGAACTGTGTTGTGTTGAATCGGGCTATCAATGTCACTAACAGAAAACAAAAATAAAACAGGCCCCAGGATACTCCCATGAGGGACTCCAGAAATCATGGGCGGGATTCTCCGCCCCCCCCGCTCCCCCGCCTCCCTCCTCCCTCCCCCCCCCCCCCCCCCCGGGCCGGGCCGGAGAATCGCCGGGAGGGAGGGCGGCGTCAATCCCGCCCCGACGCCGGCTGCCGGATTTTTCGGCGGGGGGGGGGGGGGGGGGGGGAAATTGCGTCAGGCCGGTCGGGAGCCGTTGGTAGTGGCCCCCCACCTCGGCGATCCTCTGCTCCGCAATGGGCCAAGTGGCTGTCCGTTTTCAGCCAGTCCCGCCAGCATAAATCAAACAAGGTCCTCACCGGTGGGACCTGGCTCTGTGGGAGGCCTGCGGATTCCTCGGGGGGGGACGTGGGGGGATCAGGCACTGGGGGTGCCTCCACGGTGGCCTGGCCCGCAATTGGAGCCCACCGATCCACGGGCGGGCCTGTGCCGTGGGGCACTCTTTCCCTCCGCGCCGGCTGCTGCAAACGTCTGCCATGGCCGGCGCAGAGAAGAACCCCCCTGCGCATGCGGTGGATCACGCCAGCACACGCTGGCATCCCGCGCATGCGGCAACTCGCGCCGGCCAGCAGAGGCCCTTCGGCGCCGATTGACGCGGTGCCAACCCCGCCGTGCCGGCCTAGTCCCTGAAGGTGCGGCGAATTCCGCACCTTCCGTGCGGCCCGACGCTGGAGTGGTTCACGCCACTCCTCGCCGCCGGTATGGCCCACCCCACCGGTTAGGGGAGAATCCCGGACATCATGTGTTGGATTAGATAGTTGCCCATTAAGAGTGTCCAACAAAAATGATTTTATCCACTGGTAAAGTTTGTCTTTAATCCCCAATGCAGATCGCTTTTGAAAAATTCAAGTAAATTGAATCAAACCACTGGCCTCTGTCAACTTCTAAAAATCCAAGTGACTATGAGGCACACAAACCCCCAGTGATGAAATCAAACTGGTCGCCCCCCAATAAGACCACGCTTCATCCAAATGGTCTCTACAACACAAGATTCCATTAACTATCCAATGTGGCAAGTCAAACTGACCGGCCGAAAGTGCTCAGCATCCTTTCTGCTCCCTGTTATTAAAAGATAGGTACAACAAGAGCAGTTTTCCATTCTTTAGGTGTTTCTCCGTCTTTCAAACAATGTTTAAATAAATGACAAAGCAGACGCAATTAAATGAAAATAAAACCTCTTTTCAGAAAGTTATCCTGTCTAATCCAGGAGAGGCAGAACTCTTGCATTTGAATAGCATTTGTGGCACTACGCAGCAACACAGTTTAAAAATATACTGCTCTTTATACATGCAGGACAGGTCAGGTATCCTATCCAAAAAACACTTGCACCTTTGAGTTTCATGGGTATTATTACCAGCAAGGCGCACTTCTACAAAGCCTCTCTCCCGCAGATCATTTAAGTCCTGATGGCGTAACGTTCCAGAGATCCTTTTTCAACTGACAAATCAATTCAGTTCAAAACGTTGAGTTCGACAGCTTTAGATTGTGACCTACCTCCTGCACGTCAAACCCCTTTTTAAAAAATATCTCATGCATGTATTGCCCCAGTGCACCCTCTCCCACCAACTCCTCCTCCTCCCACACCAGCCACCTGTCTTTTGTTCTTAAAATTGCTACATTTTGTTGCAACCCCTTGCAGCTACACTTTAATATCTGACACAATCTCCTTCTCTTCAGTTCTGACAAAGAGCCAAAAGGACTCGAGATATTAACTCTGCTTTCTCTCATTACAGATTCTGCCAGACCTGTTGAGTTTCTCCAGCATTTTCTGTTTCACACACCAGTTCACAGCTTGGCCATTTCTAAAGAAACACCCAGTTCTTTTGTTTCCCCTCACCACTCCCTAAGCTTTCCAGATTGTAGACCTTTTTAGCCAGCTTGCACGGTACCTCCCAGAGCGTCAGTCTCATTTCCTGTCAAACAGAGAAACTGACCTCTTTTGTGAGTGATTTGCTTCCCTTTCTCTGCCTTTCTCTTTCTGTCTCTGTCCACTTACTCTTTGGGCGCGATTCTCCCAAAACGGGAGAAATCGTAAGGCTGGCGTCAAACCCGGGCGGGTTTGACGCCAGCGCGCCCCTTCCCGACCGGGAACCGATTCTGGTCCCCGGTCGGGGCTAGCAGCCCGACGCCGCAAGCTCCGGCATCACGGGCTTAACGAATTTCGTTAAGCCCGCTTGCCGGAGTTAGCGCTGGCTGACGCGTCATATGACGTCAGCCGCGCATGCGCGGATTGGAAGACTCCAACCCGCGCATGCGCGGATGACGTCATCGCGTATTTGTGTGAAACCCGCGCATGCGCGGGCCGGGATGCCCCTCAGCCGCCCCGCGAATGGATACTGCGGGGCGGCGGAAGGACAAATAGTGCGCGGGCATCGGGCCCGCTACCCGCGATCGGTGCCCACCGATCGCGGGCCCATGGCACCCTTGGCACGGCCGTGGTATAAAAAGCGAGTTGTTCCCGCCGTTTTTACGAACGGCCAGACCAGGTGTGTTTGCCGTTCGAAAAAACAGCGTAAAGGGCTGGGACTTCGGCCCATCGAACAGCTGTGAATCGCTGCCGGCCGTAAAAAAACGGCGGCAGCGATTCATGTCGGGAGTTGGGCGGGGGGGGGGGGGGGGTGGGGAGAATAGCGGGAGGGCGGGAAAAATGTCGGGAAGGCCCTCCCGCTATTCTCCGACCCGTCGTGGGGGTCGGAGAATTTCGCCCTTTGTGTCTGCTGATCATAGATCATAGATCATAGAATTTACAGTGCAGAAGGAGGCAATTCGACCCATCGAGTCCGCACGGCCCTTGAAAAGAGCACCCTACCCAAGTTCCACACCTCCACCCTATCCCCATAACCCAGTAACCCAACCCAACACTAAGGGCAATTTTGGACACTCTGGGCAATTTAGCACGGCCAATCCACCTAACCCGCACATCTTTGGACTGTGGGAGGAAACCGGAGCACCCGGAGGAAACCCACGCACACACGTGGAGAATGTGCAGACTCCGCACAGACAGTGACCCAAGCCGGGGATCGAACCTGGGACCCTGGAGCTGTGAAGCAATTGTGCTAACCACTGTGCTACCGTGCTGCCCTATCAAGCAGGCTCCATTACGGAGGTGAGCTCCTTTTTCAATTTTCCTATATTCCTTGTACCCGACTGCTCCAATAGCCTCGGGCATAGAACCAGGGAAAACCATCCCCTATGTTTTAAGGGACATTGTTGGTTTCTTTTTTTTAATATAAGTTATTTGGGAATCCTTTTTTCATTTGTTTACAATTCAGCGGTGTAAACCCTTTTTAATCACATTCTTACTTGGCTTGTGCTGGGCATCATGATGAAAATTAAGCTTGATTATTCTGACTTTTTTCCTTCTCCAAACAAAAAGCCTTTTCAAAACACTTTCTAATCGAGACAGTGTCCCTTTAGTGCTACAAACATGCTTTCAAATCTGGAAGGAACTAAGATAAGCATGAGATGTATATATCTGTATTGACATAAATAAAAATTCCAAATTCTTTATTAACCATTGATTTGTTATTTGATTTCCGTTTTTTTCCTTCTTTCTCCTTTTCCCGCCCATTCCCTCTCACAATATCTTGCATCTCCATTATTCTTCATGTGGACTTTTGAGAATGTGAATTTATCACAGCTTGCCCACCCCCTCCTCCCTTTATTGACCCTCACCTCAAGTCATCGGCCTACTTAAGCCAGAATCTATTTTCGTATTCACTCCTCTTCCCCCCCCCCCCCCCCCCCCCCCCCCCCCGCCCCTGCTGCTCTGCTAAAGCAACGAGACCGACGGCAATGCTATTTGAATGCAATAAGCAGCCAAAGTCTGAAGAAGTGACAGGAGCATAAGTGTGACATTTGCTGGCAAGCTCATATACATAGGTAATGGAGTCAACTCAGTGGGACTGAGACAGACTGACTCTCTCATCGTGAGAAGGGGCCAACTTTATCAGCTGGGCACAGATCTGCATGATGTTAATGTTACTGCTCAAGACATGCACACTCTGTGGGAGACAGGCACAGAAGCTAATTGAAGCTCCCGGAGTAAAGACTGGTAAAACCTGGGGATCAATTGCTCATGAGCACGAATCCGTTATTAAAGATAAATCGTCGACAGCCCAGAAATTATTGTGTTCCTGTTTGTTTAAGCTCTTTGAAGGTAGCTTGCTGAATCCATGAATGAAAGTAAAGCTGGTTTTCACACACGCCCTGCTTTGTGGAGAGATCAAATTTAGTCAGTGCCCATTGATCTGAATTTCATTTGGTCTTCCCAACATAGACATTCACTGAACTCTGAACTAAGATGTTTAACTGGGCAGAGTCATGTTACCTGCGTTTTGGGATGTATCGGTCACAACAGACCTGGGAAAGGAGGCAAACTGTTGTTGTTTTAGTCAAAACATCCTGTGAATCTCCATTCACCTATGTTGATGCTCATGGTGCTAGTTTCAACCGTTCAAAATGACAAAATACTTCAACAAATTCACATCAAATTCTACCTCGTGCGAATCAGCTTGATACTCTTAAAGTTTATGACTGACGGAAAACAATCAAGCCCATTGTGGTAACTGTGTGGGAATTACTGCTCTGGAGCATGGCCCATTGCTGGATAGAGACAGGTTTAATTGTGCTGAATCATTGAACAAAACAGAGCAAAAGTTGTGCCCAAGGCCCATGCATTAGGCCCTTGATATGGGCAAATCAGGGTCAAGCACCTGTTTGAGACCCCATTGGCAAAGCTTGATCCCCCTAAATGCGGCCAGCATCAAGCCTACTGCATCTAAGAAAATGTGGTCTATCTGTGTCTTAACCAATCGTATTTAAAGGGGCCTGGAGGCCTCAGTCAAACAGGGCTTTTATTTTTAATGTTTACCTGAACGCGGAGATAAAGGACTCTTGTCGATCCCAGGTTTTCAAATAACCTGTTTTTGTTTTCACTTCCTTTGAACACGTTCACTTAATAGCGAGTTTGTTTATCGAGATTGTGAAAAACATAGGCTGTTTAAACTGAGAGGGATATTCGAAACAGGAGGTCATTGGATGAAATCTCCAGTAATATGTTCAACTAGATTTGGCAGTCCTATAAGTTAAATCGACATATGAATGTGACATGGTAAGTCGCATGGTGTCAGCATTATTTTGTTATTTATTGATTTTGCACAATTTTAATGGACAGGGTTCACTGAAAAATAAGGGAAATGCAGTTGTCATGATATGCAAACATGCAACCAATGAACACTCAGAATAGGGCACAACCAATGGGGAGTCAGGACACTCAAGAGGCGACATCACCTGTAGCCACCGAAGTTTGCCATTTCCCTGAATACAAAATGGAGGAACGCAAAGCATATAGGATAAAATGGACAACGTTTGCAGCGCCAGCAGGCTGCACCAAGCAGGTGTGGATTCTGTCTGCTAAGAAAGCAGACAGCACCGAAACGAACATTCCGCATACTAATAAGGCAATCACCGGGATAATTAGCATGTTTATGGAACGATTCCAGATACAATGGACACAAATGGGGAAGCAACTGCAACATTGTAAAGGATACCAGACACTCAGGCGCCAACAGGGTTCGAAAACAAAGAGCCTGAGAGCCCGCCCAGTAGCCAAGGAACAGCCTCAGTATTGGGGGGGATTCAAACATATCGATTGGGAAGAGGCCCAATCGATTCCAAGCAGGTAAGGGAGTCCGCCCAAAGGGGCTCAGATCCCTGGGACCTATAAAGGACAGGTCCCACACATGGTTCAGTCTTCTTGTCCAGCCCTCCTCTCTCTTTGACCAGCACTCCTCCGTGGACCAGCACCTCGACCAGCTTTTGCCAAGAAAACCCTGAAGGAGAGAGAGAGAGGTTCGGACAGCAGCCGCCAGCAAGTAAGTGTCTCACAACGATCGCTACCAGAGATAGACACTCCTGACCCCTTTGAACTTATACCAACCTGAAGTCTGCAGACCAGAGCAGAGCAAGAGGCCTTGTTCCCTGACCCGGAAGTTCCTTCGAGATAAGTATTAATTTATTTAGCGGTAGGAATAGCTTAATCCTTTTAGCGTGTGCATAGGTAGTTTTTATAATTGTATTATAATAAACTCAGTTGTTTGAACTTACTAATTGGTGTATGGTTTTATTGCTTTGAACTTCACCTTGAACTTGTGGTGGTATCTTAACGATACCTGGCGACTCCAGTGCTAAGTAAAGAAACAGAGCCAAATTGAGTGTTAAGCACACTCACCCAGAACGACCAACACACCACAAGGGGGCATGACATAAACACTATAAAAGGGATGAGGTACTCACACCCTGCCTCTTTCCACAGACAGACATCTAGAGAGTTAGACAGGGTTGATCAGCAGCATCACATCCCAGCACGTGGCTTAGAGCAAGCTGGTACAGTTAGACCGAGTTACTACAGTTGGATTAGCAGAGAGTCGAACTCATTTTAGAAATGTCTTACTAGGGCAGCACGGTGGCCTAGTGGTTAGCACAGCTGCCTCACGGCGCTGAGGTCCCAGGTTCGATCCCGGCTCTGGGTCACTGTCCGTGTGGAGTTTGCACATTCTCCCCGTGTTAGCGTGGGTTTCACCCCCACAACCCAAAAATGTGCAGAGTAGGTGGATTGGCCACACTAAATTGCCCCTTAATTGGAAAAAATAATTGGATAATCTAAATTTAAAAAAAAAAAGAAATGTCTTACTGGTTCAATAAACACGTTGAACTCATTTCAGAGACTGGAGCACCCTTTAGTTAAGACTGCATCAAGTAGCAGCCTGTGTTATCCGTAGCAGCATAACCCAACAGCAGTGAGTGGAAGGGGGGGCGGTGGGAGGGTGGGGGGGGGAGGGGGGGGGGGGGGGGGGTGGTGCGGGGATGAGGTAGGGAGAATTTTCCTTCTCGCTTCTATCCCAGTGACTTTTAAACCTGAAAATTGAGCAGTATCAATAGACAGCTCCAAAGATTGTGATTATTAGGAGATTAGCTGACACTACCTTGGTCATTGCCACCCAATTCATTTGACCCACGGGATATTAAACTGCCATGAGAAATCTTAAGAATGAACACTTTATGTATAACAATCATTTTGTTTTGGAAACGACATCTGCAAGAGACATAAGGGTTACATCAGCTAGCATTACACCGTGGGCGGGACCGGGAAATTTAAAGATCAGAAAGAATTCCATTGACTTTGGGTAGGAATTTCCTGTTCCAATGTAAAGCCCACCCACAGAATTTCCAGTGCAGACACAGGCCATTCAACCCAAGTGGTCTGTGCCAGTTTTTATGCTCCTGCTTCATCTAACCCCATCACCATATCCTTCTATTCCTTTCTGCTTCATGTACTTACCCAGCTTCTCCTTAAATGCATCTGTGCTATTTGCTTGAATCGACAACAAGTTCCTCACTTTAACCATTTCCTGCATAAAGGAGTTTCTCTTGCTAATTTTATTGGATTTATTATTTATTGCTCCTGGTTCTGAACTCCTCCATTTTCCCTTATATATCCCATTATCATTTTAAACCGAGTGCTTTCACTGGGGTGCAGTGACATGTGAGGAAATACTCTTCCATTTGTTGAGCTGGTATGAGCACAGTTATTGGAGAGGCCAAAGAGGAGGACATTTACACTGGGTGCTGCATATTTATTCCTATACTAATTGCAATCGCTTTCTTGGGTAGGTCCAGATTCTGTACAATGGTGTATAATATGTTAGAAAAACAAACTTCAATAGAAATAAGAATGGGGAGAGACGTAAAACACAGTGCAAACTTACTGTAGCCTGATTCACACTGTCATGCAAAGTTCTACCCTTTGCTGTGTATGGAGGGGCCAGTGATGCAATACACGTCACATTTTTATAATGATGTAAAGGCACCAATCAGTCATAAGGGATTGTGTAACCACGTTGATAATAATAATTATAATCGTTATTATTGTCACAAGTTGGCTTACATTAACACTGCAATGAAGTTATTGTGAAAATCCCCTAGTCACCACATTCCGGCGCCTGTTCGGGTTCACAGAGGGAGAATTCAGAATATCCAATTCACCTCACAAGCACGTCTTTCGGAGCTTGTGGGAGGAAACCGGAGCACCCGGCGGAAACCCACATAGACATTGGGAGAACGTGCCGACTCTGCATAGACAGTGATCCAAGCGGGAATCAAACCTGGGACCCTGGCGCTGTGAAGCAACAGTGGTAACCACTGTGCTACCATGCCGCCTCGCAAATGGGAACATTTTTACAGAGGTATAAAGCTTGAAGACATCAGAGCTGCAGAGCTGTGTGTGTGTGTCTGTGTATGTGTGTGTGTGTGTATGTGTGTGTGTGTCTGTGTATGTGTGTGTGTATGTGTGTGTGTCTGTGTATGTGTCTGTGTATGTGTGTGTGTGTGTCTGTGTATGTGTGTGTCTGTGTATGTGTGTGTGTGTGTGTGTACTCTGCTGAAATCAAAAGTACAAGTAAAACTGGATGGCAAGACACACTTCCTTTCTAGTGATGCCTTGCTGCTATCCCTTACTGGCATGTTGTAACAATACGGAGAATACCATTCACAGACGGAGATTTTAGCCCATTGTGTGCTGCCCCTTTTTTTGTTTAAAATTGTCACATTGGAATGGAAATCATTGTGGCTTGCGTCAAACTGATTATATTTTTCTGTGAAGATACTACTCTGAAGCGGAGAGTTTGGCAACTTGAATTCAGCACAGCGCTGATCATTCCTGACTCCCACACAAGTAAATGGCTGCTTATGGTGAATGGACTTTTGCTTTCAAAAAGGTGTGAAGAAGAAAGAAGTACTTGCATTTGTGTAGTGCCTTTTACAAGTTCTGGACATCCCAAAGACTTTACCAACAATGAAGTAGTCTTTTGAGGCATATTCACTATTGTAAATAATGAGGCAACCGATTAGCGTACAGCAAGGTACCATGATGCATTTATGTTTAGGAGTAGGTTGCAGGATCAATATTTGTCAGGACCCCAGGCAGAACTCCCCAGCTTTTCTTCAATACAATGTCATGCAAGCTTCTACATCCACCCAAGCGGGCTGACGGTTTAATATCTCATGCGGAAGTCAGCACCTCAGATAGCTGCCTTGATTATGTGTACAAACTCTTGGGGTTGAACTTAAATCTACTGCCTTCTAACTCAGCAGCATGATAAGATCAAACGATAAGCATTAACTAGAGCAAAGAAGTCAATATTGGAGGAGCGTTGCATGTATTTAAGAGAGGCTGTTTTGGGTAAGTTTACTTTGCGTAGAGTTACCACAGATGTCCTTCAAATGTATCCCATGTTCCAATGTATAATCACAGTTGGTTCGCTCTTCACAAGAAAAACAAACACTTGCCAGCAGAACCACAGGATTCAAACACAATCCTATGTTTATTGTCCAACTTGCCAACAAAGGCTAGTTTGGGAGCAGATTCACTTGAATGGGATTGTCACTGGGAACAGAAGCAATTTATAATATTGGTGGACACATAGAACACTGTCCTCCAGTAAACTCTCTTGCTTCAGTTAATCCTGGCTCCATACATGGATCTCAGCTCTTGCAAATTGTTGTTGCTGAGAACAATATTGAGTGATGACAAAAGGAGACCTTTAAGATAATGAAAAGTATTTTGATAGGATAGATGTAGAGAAGATGTTTTCTCTTGTGGTGATGGAGGTGTTGGAGCCAAGTGGGGGTGTTGGCATATATATCAGGATTAGACGCTCTACGCATAAGAAAGGTACTTATAAAACCCAGAAGGAAATTCAGGAGAAATTCTTTACCAAAAGAATGGATAGAATGTGGAACCAGTCAATGCAAGCTCTAGTTGAGGCAAACAGATGCATGTCAGGATAAGTTAGGTAAGAGCATGAGAGAGAAGATAACAGAAGGATATGCTGATAGAGTGAGATGAAAATGGGTGGAAGGAGGTTTCTGTGGAGCATAAACACCAGCATAGATTAGTTGGGCTTAATGTCCTATTTATATTGTGTATACTCGATGTAACCACATACATATGAATATTATGGAAATTATTCTTAAATTACCACCAGTATTTATTCTTTTGAGAATCCTTTTGTCTTTGGTACATTCTGAACCTCCTCCCACTGACTCCTCCCCTGACAACCAATTGAAATATATCCATATAGCCAGTAGGTAGCTGCACCATATAGGCCCTAAAGAACATTGGCGTTTCAAGCATAGTGACGGTGATCTTCGTCATAGTGTATTCTGTGAGAGGTCTATATTGAACGTATCTTAAGAGGTCACCGCCCAGAAGCAGTCTCATGGCATAGTCACATGGCTACAGAAAGCCAGAGGTGGCAATCAAACTGGTTACATTTTAAAACCCAAACATCACCTTTTACATCGCGAACAAAAGGAATAAACATCCCCCTCTTCCCAGTGAACACATTTGCATGCATGATCCTGTATGACTGTGACTCACCCAAATTTCACACCATACACCCACAGTTCTCATGCCCTAAAATCTATTTATTCGACTAGTCAATCACTTAATGGTCCATGTGCACTTTGAAATAGGCTGTATGGCTGGGTGAGGTTCCATGTCAAGAGAGTGGCGTTCCCATGACCCTTGTTACCCTTGTGACTTCTGTTGTTCGATTGCAGTTGTTGGAGACTCGTGAACCATTGGGGATCATGGTAGTTCTGTACTCAGTAAAGCTGGTGTGATTCTTTCTTTCTGACCGGCCGATTGGGACGAAGGAGCAGCTTAATTAGTTGAGCACATATTCCTGCGGTTGTGCCTATATGCCTGGCTGAGTTTTTTGAACTCCCGTTTTGAGTTGCTAACTGTGGAATTGTGGATTATTCTCTCCTCCTGGTACCTTTGTGTGGTCCCTAAAATGTGTGTGGCCAGATCTCGCACAGTTTAGTTCATTGAAGACTTCAGTTAATCGTGTTTTTCCAAGCTATAAACTCAGAACATAAAACATATAGTACAGAAGGAGGCCATTCGGCCCATCGAGTCTGCACCAACACACTTAAGCCCTCACTTCCACCCTATCCCCGTAACCCAATAGCCCTTCCTAACCTTTTTGGTCACTAAGGGCAATTTATCATGGCCAATCCACCTAACCTGCACGTCTTTGGACTGTGGGAGGAAACCGGAGAACCCCGAGGAAATCCACACAGACACGGGGAGAACGTGCAGACTCCGCACAGTCAGTGACCCAGCGGGGAATTGAATCTGGGACCCTGGCGCTGTGAAGCCACAATGCTATCCACTTGTGCTACCGTGCTGCCCAAATCAGCTAGAATCTTGCCCTCCAACTCTTCCAGTTCATCTCTGATGTCAACATTTTCCTGTAGAACATTTTACCTTTGGCTCATGTACTTCATTGCACTGACAGGTTGGCAGCCATTTTGTGGTTTACTTAAATATTATCTCCTTCTCTCAGTGTTCCTTTTCTGCCTTTTCTCTGGGGTCTTTTGTGGTGATATGAGTGGGAGCACTGCCATTGGTGCAGAGCCTTGGTTTCCCATTGGCTCTGGCTGGTCATGTGTCTCTCGTCTGATTGGCTGGGACTAGTCATGTGACTGCTCACCAATTGTTCGAGAGGCAAGTAGACCCCGCCTCCGAGGTGGGGTATAAGGACCCAGGTTTCCCGGCGGTAGGCCTTTCTCTGTAGTCGACCACCGGGCTAACAACTAGCTGATTAAAGCCACAGTTTGGATCTCCATCATGTATCGCATCCAATTGATGGTACATCATCTTTCTCTGCTGGCAAGTTCAGGTCTACCAGCCCAAGTTTTACACTTGTCCCAGGTGAGGTGAGCAGCCATTGCATCCCATCTATGACCTAGAACTCAAGATCTCCTTTCTTGCCGTTGCACTGGGTTGTCGGAACAATTTGTCATCTCGGTATGAATCTTGTACCATCATAGCCCCAATCATACTTTTGAGGCTTTCATTTTTGGATAGCCATGTTGAGCCACTTCACACAGATCTGTGAAGGTCACTATGTTGTGTGTCACACCAGCGTTTATCTGACACCTCTTCTTGTTTGCTGGATGCTTTCCTTCAGCAGCCGTCATGGTCACAGAATTGTAGAATTTACAATGCAGAAGGAGGCCATTCAGCCCAACAAGTCTGCACCGGCCCTTAGAAAGAGCACCCTAACTAAGCCCACACCTACACCCTATCCCCGTAACCCAACCTAACCTAACCTTTTTGGGCATTAAGCGGCAATTTAGCAGGGCCAATCCACCTAACCTGCACATCTTTGGACTGAGGGAGGAAACTGGAGCACCCGGAGGAAACTCACGCAGACACGGGGAGAATGTGCAGGCAGTGACCCAAGCCAGTAATAGTCACAAGCCATTTCTATCCCATGGACATGACTGAACCAAGCTGTTGTATTGTCTATAATTCTTCAGCAGACCAGCCTGATGAAATATCTCCAGCGACCTTGTGTAAAGGTTTGTTTTCCTTTTTTCTGGCCGAACTCTTGTGTGATAAATGACTTTGCTTCTTGCAGTTAAAACAATTTCCCAATATTTGCATCCTGTCCTTTGTCTGTGATTGCTTAGCTCTTTGACTGGACTGTCTCTCATTATAATGTATCCCCTGTGCTGCTCTGCCATACATATGATCTAACTGATATTTCACAACTTCTGCATTTCGACACATGTCCATTGCTTTCTTTAGCATCAGTTCCTCATCTTTCAGCAGAGATGCTCTCAATGATAGTTCTCTCAATCATTTCAAGGCTTAAAACGATTTTTTCTTCACTTTTTACGTTTTCTTTTGTGCACCATGTTTCAAGTATAAGGACAGCAGTCTTCTTTATTGTGTATTCAGTAAGACGTCTTTGTTGAACCGATCTTAAGATGTCTGCTTCCAGAGGCAGCCTCGTTGTATATTCACGTGACTACAGAACGCAGAAAGGTGTCAATCAGACCGACTTATATTACAAGTCCAGCAACCAGAGTCAATCTGCAGTCTGAGCAGTTGGCTAATTTGCTGAGCAAAATTGCAATTAACGACCGGATTAATGAGATGAAAATTGCCCAAAGTTTCCTATTGCTGACTACTATCTGGTGGCCTCTGCTGGGATTTCACATTTGTGAACATTTAGTGAGGCCAGCGACAGTGGTATCTGCAATTTCTGCAATGATAACCCACTGATGCTCCATGCTCAAGTCCAACAGGTGGATAATATTCACCTGGGCAAGTAAACCATGTCACTGAGAAAGGGAAGCCTTGGAGAGAAAAGAAGATGAGGTGAAAAGTCACATGAGCAAAACTCTTTCATGGGGTGTGGGAATCGCTGGCCAGGCCATCATTTATTACCCATCACTAATTGTTCTTGATAAGGTGAATCACCTTCATGAACTGTTCCATATAGTGTAGATACATCCATAAGTGAGGGAGTACCAGGATTTTGACCCGGTGGCAATCAAGGGCTGGTGATATAGTTCTAAGTCAGGATGGCGTGCGACTTGAAGGGAAGCTTGTAGGTGTAGGTGTTCCCATGTTCCTGCTGCCCTTATCCTTCCAGATGGTAAATGTCAGGGATTTGAAAGGCACTGTCGAAGGACTTGGTGAGTTCCTGCAGTGCATCGTGTAGATGGTACGCTCTGCATCAGAGGTGGTGGAAGGGATGTCAATCAAGTGGGCTGCTTTGCCCTGGATGGTGTTAAGCTTTTTGAGTGTTGTTGGAGCTGCACTTATCCAGGCAGGTGGAGGGTATTCCATTACACTCTCCCGGCTTGTGTCTTGTCGATGGTGGACAGGCTTTTTTTTTAAATTTAGAGTACCCAATTATTTTTTTTCCAATTGAGGGGCAATTTAGCGTGGCCAATCCACCTAGCCTACACATCTTTTGGGTTGTGGGGGTGAAACCCACACAGACATGGGAAGAATGTGCAAACTGCATGCGGACAGTAACCCGGGGCTGGGATTCGAACCCGGGTGCTCAGTGCCGCAGTCCCAGTGCTAACCACTGCACTACATGCTGCCCTGATGGTGGACAGGTTTTGAGGAGTCAGGAAGTGAGTTACTCACTGCAGAATTCCCAGCCTCTCACCTGCTCTTGTAGCAACAGTATTTATATGACTGGTCATATAACTGGGCATGTGACTCCAATCGTGGAGAGTTTCCCATTGACTCCAGTTTTGATCGGGCTCCTTGGTGCCACACTAGATCAAATGCTGCCTTGATGTCAAGGGCAGCCACTCTCACCTCATCTCTTGAGTTCAGCTCTCATCTCCATGTTTGTAGAAAGGCTGAAATATGGTCAACTTCTGGGTGATTCTGGAGGAACACAAACTGTGCATCTGTGAGCAGGTTATTGCTGAGTAAATGCCACTTGATAGCACTGTTAACGATACCTTCCATCCGATAATCGGGAAGAGACTAATGGGGAGTACGACATGTGATGCTCTCTGCTGACACAAAATGACCAAAGTGTATATTAAGTAGAAATTATAACTGAACAATTGTGTTTTGTAGTAAGAAAGAACATTGGGCTGAATTCTCCAGTCGCCAACGGCGAAATCGCGTTTGGCGAACGGCCGGAGAATCCAAATTCCCGACGAAATTGGGGGCGCCGCTGCTTTCGCGATGCACCGCCCCCTCCAAAGCGACGTACACTGCGGGTAAGCCGCGCCACGTATCGACGGCCTCAGGACATTGCCTGAGGCCCGCCTCCCGATGCTTCGCCCCCGACCCGAAGAGTTCCTGACTGCGTGGGACACGTGTAGTCTCACCCGGCGGGAGCTCGACGTGGCAGCTGCGAACTCAGTTCAGCGCCGCCACAGTCGGGGGAGGGCCGATCCGTGGGGGTTGGGGGCACTGCGCGGGGTTGGTCCAGGGTGCGTGAGCCAGCCGAAGGGGGTTGGCTAATCCATGGGCTGGGTCCACGAGCAGCCGGCGCCATGAAGCACAGCGCGGCTGCCCTCCTGTATGCTGCCCTCTTGTTAGCCCCCCAGCAAAACGTAGAATCGGTGGCCATTTTGCGCCAGTTTTCCTGGCGTAAACCGTTCCCACGCCAGCGTGCAGACATAGCCCCAGAATTGGAGTTTCCAGCCCATTATATTAAATTTATAGGCAAGCCTGTATTTCATGCAGGAAGCAAAAAGATGCACCTGACCGATGACATGGTGCTTGCATTTCCGCCCTCATCTCCCATGCCAGTCAAAGGTCAACAGGTCTGTCAGTGCCAGATTGTTTTCATCAAGCTGATGACAACTGGAGACGATAAACTTGCAACTACTGTCTCTGACAGGCCTTTCAGTGCAGGCAACAAAACACGAGCAGCTGCTCAGTGATAAGGTTATAGAGTAGAGTCAAGAGCTGACACAATTTGGCTTACAGCGACACAAATGAAGGAGAGTGGAAGTAGGAGGAATATCGAACATCAGGAATAAGAATAATAACTGCTCTGATCTCTTTCTACCTAAATCTTTCTCCATATAATTAAGCAAGAGAGAAAAGGGCCAGAACTAACGTGGATGTCAAAATTCTGATTGTTAATAATTCTAGCACCACAGAGGAAGTTGTTAATTGAATTTTTTTTAAATTCTGGGCAGAACCATGTGCTTCCCCTGTGGCAGGTTATCAGGTGGGAGGGGAACAGGTGCCACCTTCCTCCATCAACCCCAATTGAGTCCTTGACAGGGAAGCCTGTGGAAAGTTCTCCCACACTGCCATCAATTGAGTGGCAATTAATTTGCCCTTCAGAGCGTTATCCCGTCACTGGTGTCAGTAATCCAGTGAAGAGTGTGAGAAAAGGTGGTGACAAATCTCTGCAGGAAGAGAGCATGACAGGCTAACTCTGGCACCTTTGCTTGTGGGCTCCTGATGAGTGGAGTGAGGGGGGGGGGGGGGGGGGGGGGGGTGGGTCACGTGGGGGAGCCATGGGGATTTCTGCATTCAAAGGCATTCGATCAGGAACCCAGCCTCTGCTGTCGACCACCCTCCCCAGCCCTCAAAATCCAGCAGCCCCCAACGTGTAATCCTTTCCAGCCACGACTCACCTGGGCATGGATCCCTCCTCGATCCGAGACCTCAGTTGGATGTAGTACCGGCAGAGGCCACTGCCTCCCCCGTGCCATTGCTGAGTACAGAAGAGCTGTTGGCCTCTGATTCATTCATTGGCAGCTCTATGCGGGCAGGACTTCAGCCTCTGGGACCTTTGAGCCTGAGAGAAGGCCTGTCCCTGGCCTGTTAAGCACCAGAGTGACAGAACATGTTGTGGGCCTTCCTGAAACGAGCCATGCTGGGGCCTAACCAGCTGTCCAGCTGGTAGCCCAAGACCTCCATCACTTCCACAAGATTCTGCACAATGTTATAATCCCTATAGAGACTGATAACTTTACAAAAGATACTTAATTTCCAGTGACTAACTGAAAGAATCAAATGACAGGATTTCAGACTATAAGACTTTCCTGTGATGAATAAAAGACTAAAGGCAACATTGCCTGAACATTATTCAGTCAGCAAATGACCAAAAATCCTCCTCTACAGTAATACTTTAGGATGATCCTCAATTGGATACTTCATTCTCCAGTCCAAAATAATTCTCAGCTCCCAATGGCTTACTTCCTTCTTTTTCCATCTTGATAATTTGTAATTGCAGAACTGACTTTTATTGCGAGGGTTACCCTGGAAATTTCTCTCTCTAACCAAAGCTAGGCAAGTCTCTCAGCCTTGTTTAAATCATCATGAACCTTGGCCTCTTCAATCCAAGCACGAGATTCCATCCACACTCTACGTGGTTAACAATGGAGACTGTTTGCTTTAACCCCTGTGCTCTGTCTTTCTTTCAGATTCTTGCAGGCTGATTGTGTCCATGAGGCTCAGGAATATCTTCAGAAAACTTGCAACCTGAGCCTACAGTAGTTTCCGAAAGACTATTCCTTGGTAAAGACCATCCCTATGACAACATGAATCACATAGGCCTTGTATCCAGGTAGAAACATTAATCTTCTGGACCCCCAACTACATTCTATCTTGAAACTAAATAGACAGCAGTTTAAAATATAACCATTTAAAAACTTGACACTCCAAACACCTTCCTGTGAGACTTGGAGATAAATATTCTAACCGTAGACTTCATAAATGCCCTAGATCTTGTCCACAAGTGTGAACACCTTGCACATTATTTCCCAGTAAAACAACCTGGGCACCCCTTAAACTTTTAACAACTAAGTCACCCAAGCCTGTTGTCAGACAGATACCTAGAATTCAGAGCAAATCACATGACCCCCTTCAGTCCTCAATTTTATACTAAATTAAAGAGACAGTCCCATAACAATCTTATGAACTTTTGTACTTGTAACAAGTAGTTAATCAAGCCTAGTGTAACAATCCTAAGAGCATCCACCGTGAAAATTATGCTCAGATTTTGAATTTCGTAAACCATTGATTTAATCGATTTGTTGCAGTTGAATATGGACCCAGAATTTGCCCTTTCACAATTGCTCTGCTTCCTGCTAAACAATATTGAGTTGCTGATCTGATTTCAATGTCTGTATCTTGTATATGTATGAAGCTACATCCCAAGAATTCAGATAAACCCTTGTTAACTGCATGAATGGGTATGAACAATTGTTTTCTAAATTCAACGCAATAATGTCCATTTTTCCACACTGGAATAAAGTCACCTTAACTCTTCATGTTTTCATGTTGTTCCTGAAGAGTCATTATTATATTTTTTAACTCATAATTACACTTATTACCATACTAAGCTTACTCACTCCAATATGCTTTATACTAAATTCACTTCAAGGCCTTCCCAGAACTCAGTAAGAAGTCTTACAACACTAGGTTAAAGTCCAACAATGTTTGTTTCAAATGCTAGCTTTCGGAGCACTGCTCCTTCTTCAGGTGAATCATTCACCTGAGGAAGGAGCTGCGCTCCGAAAGCTAGTGTTTGAAACAAACATGTTGGACTTTAACCTGGTGTTGTAAGACTTCTTACTGTGCTCACCCCAGTCCAACGCCGGCATCTCCACATCATGGCTTCCCAGAACTCCTGCAGGAATATCCGTGCAGAGTCTGGTTTATTTTTGTACAGGGACCATAATGTGCAGTGTTGTCAATCATTTAGCAGAAGATCCCTTCGCTTTTCCCCACCAACACCAGCATCCACGCAGTTTCCATTTCTAAACTTCCCACCTTTGCATAAAAACATCCACAGTTCCTTCATGGTGCACAAGCCTCATATATTTTGTAAGGGTCAGGAATCAAATAAAGATATTCTCCTTCCCCACTATTGAAGTCAGCATTCAACTGTATTTATTTAAGCCGTGTGTTGCGTGTGTCTGTCAGATCAGAGAACACAAGACATGGTTAGGGTCTAAATACTTACATCATGTGTGTTTGCTATGTAGGGCACCATATGTGATTTTCCTTCAGTGCCTGTTTAGTAATTAATTGTATTAAAGGTAAAAGGCACTTCAGAATGCCTTAACTTATCACAGTACATGCTATATTGTGCAACATGTCCCCCATACATGCAGCAAATGACAGTGACATGATAAATAGCACCTCAACAATGCATTATACTTTAATGGCTTCTTTCATTCACATATAAAGCTATCATGAGTCAAGAGCTTTTCAGATGAGGAAGGTCCTGATTTAAGTGTGACATGCAATCTCATCGATCATTCTAGTTAAACCTCTTCCAATGGCTGAAGGAAGATAAATGTTTACATTCACTCCCCCTGACTAACTCCTAAACTGCTTTCCAAACCCAGCCCATGAAATGGACTGCGAATGTTTACACACCCCAATACACCTGTGCCCACTGTCACTCTGAAGTGAAGTAGATTCAGTTTGATGAACACCGAAATTCTAGTGTATAAACAGCTGGAATCTAGGTCTGAGCCTTCAGTGCAATGAGAAGTAAGGCTCCATCAGAGTAGACCTCACTCTACTTTGCTTTGGAGATAATTTAACCCCATAAGGAAGATAAGGGAATCCTTTGCATCAGCTGGAATTCAGCATTGGGCGCTTCTACTTGCTGCATTTGAATATTCGTTTCAACACCGCACTGGTACGCAGATTGCCTATACCAACACTCTCTCTTCTACCATTGCCCATGAGTTCCCCATCCCCGCCAGTGATGGATGAAGTGTTTGCAACTCTTAATTTTATGGATACCTTGCCAGTGACGGCTGCTCAGGTGCGAGCATGGACGCAGTGGGATCCAGGACTGGCGAAACTTTGCCTCATGCTTTTGAGCAGCGGAGTGTAGGAGACTCTCCTGTAACCCTAAAGCCTTTTGCCCAGAGGCTCCCGGAGCTCAGGGTGGAGGACGGTGTCATATTGTGGAGAGCTGCGTAGTATGTCCGCCACAGAGTCATGTGCTCCTGCTGAAGGACTTACACAGTGGTCACCCGGGCGACTCTGAGATGAAGCTGCTGGCCCGTAGTTATGTCTGGTGGCCCGACATCGATGGGGACATTGAGAGGGTCATGCGCAGCTGCCTGGTGCGCCAGGAGCATCAGAAGCTCCCATCAGTGGCCTCCCTTCATCCACGGGAATGTTTGGGACACCCATGGTTGTGACTCAATGCAGACTTCGTCAGGCCTTTCATGGGTTCCTCACATTCGTGGACGCCCAGTTGAAGTGGCTTGATGTGTACAAGATCTCCTCGATGACGTCCAGGGCCACAGTGGAAAAGCTCCGGTGCTTGTTCAGCACTCATGGGATCCCGGAGGCCCTGGTGACAGATAATGGGTCTACCTTTGCGAGTGAGGAGTTTGCCACGATTGCAAAATGACACAGCATCCGGCATATCAGAACCACCCCATGCCATCCCTCATCTAATAGCCTGAGAGAAAGGGTGGTACAGATTTTGAAAAGCGATGTTAAAAAGCAAACCAAGCATGGACGCGCAACTGGCGCAGATCCTTTTTTCACTACCGCCACACGCGGCGACGAGGTTAGACCGTGCAGAACTGCTGATGGGCCGAAATCCTGGAACCCTGTTGTGCCTCATGTTTCCAAAACTGGGCAGGAAAGTGTAGGTGCAGTAGGAGGCGCAGAAGTGACACCATGACCTGAGGATGCCAGGGCGGCAGCTTCACTCGTGGGGGCGCGGTCTGTGCCCGCAATTTTGGAGACAATGCACTTTGGCTCCCCGGTGTCGTGCTGAAGAGATCAGGACCAGTCTCCAGTCTCCTACAAAGTTAGGAGTCAAGGGAGAGATTAGATGAAGCATTAGGACCACCTTAAGAAGAGGGAGCCCTCACTACGCGATGCCCAACCGACAGCATTTACAGCTCCTCCGTGCCTGCAACCGCTCATCGGCCAGGGAGCCCAGCTATCTATATCCCAGCACCCGGACTAACAGAATGAGGATGACTCTGGCTCAGAAACACCGGAGCGTTTTACGACGGCGCTATCTGGCCTCTAGGATCAGCGATCCTGCGCCACACAGGGGGCCAGAACGGCACTGGAAAGCCTCACGCTGCTCCAGCTGTTTATATTAGCATCAGCACGGGCGGCGCGGGTCCGCGCATGCACATGGGTTGCCGTCTCCGCGCCGGCCCCGGCGCAACATGGTGGAGACCTACAGGGGCCCGGCACGGAGGAACATAGGCACCCACCGGGATAAGCCCGCCCGCCAATCGGTAGGCCCCGCTCGCGGGCCAGGCCACCGTGGTGGCCACCCCTGGTGTCGGATGACCCTCCCCACCACCAAGCCCCCCCCCCCCCCCTCCCCCCGCCCCCCGCAGCATGAATGCCGAGGACCCGCTGGGTAGGACCACACGAGAACGACGCCGGTGGGACTCAACAACGAACAAAGAAAATTACAGCACAGGAACAGGCCCTTCGGTCCTCCCAGCCTGCGCCGATCCAGATCCTTTATCTGAACCTGTTGCCTATTTTCCAAGGTCTACTTCTGTCTGTTCCCCACTCGGCTGAACTCGGTGGGCACACGGCCCATCGCGCGCCGCGGCCCCCGACCTTCACCGTACCGACCACGTCAGCGCCATTGGCGCCGATTCTCTGGTCGCCGGAGAATCAGCGGACCAGCTTCGGAGCGGCATCGCATGATTCGCGCTCCCCCCCCCCCCCAGCGATTCTCTGACCCGGCATGGGGCCGGAGAATCCCGTCCATAGAGTATGAGCATCCCAGGCAGGGGTTGGAGGTTACCCAGCTGGTGCTTGTTAGACCTAAATATAAAGCCGGTCCAAGCAGGGCCCGGAGCCCTCGGTTGTTCCAACTGGGTTGTCCAGGAACTGGATTGGAAGAGAGTTACTGCCATGGGCAGAATATTGTAAAAGTTCAATAAATCGTGGACCTTATCCTTGCCTGTTCCTGTGCTGTAATTTTCTTTGTTCTTTGTTCTATTACCGTTGGCAACCTCAATTACTAAACCGCCTTTACCCAAGATTCCACAATACATTTGGTTCGCAAAACCTATAAATCTCAGATTTCAATTTAATAACTGATCCAGCATCAACCCCAGTTTTTGGAAGAGCGTTCCACATTTCTATCACAGTTTGCGTGAAGTAACATTTCCTCATTTCTCTCCTGAAAGGTTTGGTTCTGGTCTTTAGAAGATGTCCCTTGTCCTTTATTCCCCAACTAGCAGAAATGGTTTCTTCAAATCTGCCCTCACGTTCCTCTTAATATCTTGTGAAAACTGTGACCAAATCACACGCTAACTTTCTATACTCTCGGACGTACAACCTTAATTTGTTTCCTTTTCCTCATTGCTTAATACTTCTAGTCAGTCTACGTTGTACTACCTCAAATGTCAAGGTATATTTTCTAAAGTGTGGTGCCCAGAGCTGCTTGCTGTTCTCCAGGTGTGGTCTCGTCGTAGCTTTGCTGAAACATAGGGTGAAATTTTACAGCTCCATTGCGGAGCCATTCAAAGTGGATGACCTCACAATTTCCTGCACTGAAATCAATTTCACCTTTTCAGCAATGCTAAAACTGTAGCGTAAGTGTGCCATTAGCTGTCAGTGCACAAGTTCCTACCTGCTACTTTTCCCACTTATTCGGGAATGTTGGTGTTTGCGTTTTCAAAGACTCGGGGCTGCCTTGGAGCATAAAATGTCTTTATGGATTCAATGTAAATGTAAATTAGCTGGCAATTGTATAATTTGATATGTAGTGATTCTTGTTCTGGAGAGTAAAAGTAGATGACTATTTCAGATTCCGTGCTTTCATGATGTCCACATTAAGCCGTTCCCTCCCACTCACCCCCAGACAATGGTGGCCTATTATCCTGAAGAAAGCCTTCCAGTCTTTGCATAGTTTGGAGCAGAATCTTTGAATGACCAAGACAGCTCTAAGTGCAGAGTTCAACTTCTACTGAAGTAACAATTTGATTAAGGACTAGTCATCTGCTCCTTTCTCCCAGCCTTGCAGTGTTGCGCCTTTACAGTCTTCAGTTGCTCGTAGGAGCTTCACATTTTTAATTTCAAAGAGTAGTTTGACAAGGAAAAAGAACACAGTGATAATTTATCGTCACTTTCCACATGGGGCTTAAAGAAAACACAAGCCCTCTTCCTTAAATTACCTCCACCTGTTAGCAGCCATTGCGACTCAAGGTTCTAGCCTTCCCGAGTTCACCACTCAAAACTCATTGATTTCACTCTTGGCTTTGACTCATAATGCTTTGCAAAAGGCCCTGTCCTGAACTTTGGATGACAAATGGAAAGGTCAAACATCTTCTGAGTTCTCAAATAACCCTGCCGCTCTAAAGCGCACAGATAGCGATTGTATAAAAGAGGACGCACCCTCGCAGTAGTATAAGGATGAATTAAGTATACGAGCAGGGAAAACATAATAGCACATTGTCGGATTGATGGCAGTGTCTTGGCTTTTCTCTGTTGCGATTGGGATGATTGGTTTAACACCTTAAATTTGCATGGAGATAAAACCGTCAGTCTGTTCAGACTGGCTCCAAACTGTCTCTTGCTAATCAGAGTCTACCAGAAATAAGAGAGATAGAGGTTTAGAAAGAAACGCACAAACACATTGTATAACTCTTTGAGGACTGAGGCACCTTGATAATTAGACTTGTCACAACATCCCTACCTGTGACTATATATATATATATATATACCTGATGCAGGATGTTGTAATCCCCTAGGTTTTTCGATGTGCGAACCCGCGTCCCTGGCACTGTGAAGCAACAGTGCTAACCACTCTGCGACCACGCCGCCCTCGGGGTGCTCAAGTCCCAAAAGGGTGCTTGTTAGGTGAATTGGACTTTCTGAATTCTCCCTCAGTGTACCCGAACAGGTGCCAGAGCATGGAGACTAGGGGATTTTCACAGTAACTTAATTGCAGTGTTAATGTAAGCCTACTTGTGACAACAAAGATTATTATTATTGTCAGTAACTTTTCCAAAGCAAGTGTGTTCTTGGTTGTTTTACAACATAGCAGCCAGTGCAATTCTGTGAAATAAGTGCAGTTGAGAGATGAACCCGTTTAGGCTGTATGTCTATGGAAAACTTCAATTTTGCTCATGACAGCATCTATCTGCCTTGTGCAGGAGGTTTTAGGAGACTTTAGGCCGCGCCCAAGATGATGACTTCAGTCCTGAGCTTGCCTTTTACCAACTTGCAACATTTCACCTTATTCGCCAGCTATGGTTTGACTAGAAATACTGCACAGAATTATCCTTTTTTTTTAATCTCATGCACTTGTGTAAGGTTTGCTTTGTGTAAGGTTTGCCTTCTTTCAAGAATGAATATTTCAGGTTTTTCTGAGCTTTTGTTTATCCTTCAGTAATACCCAAGAGAGCCCTGATATGTTTTTACGGTTAGGATGTTTTAGCTTGGTCTTGGTGACCAGATTGAACATAATACTGCAGTTGTGGCCTTTTACCAGAGCACTATGAAACACCCCAGCATGCTGCCTGTTGACTTAAACTCACTTGGCAATGCAGCTCAGCTATTGTGTAGAGTTCCTGTTTATCCAATAAGGTAGTCTAACTGTATTGAGTTCCTGTTTATTCAGCAAGGTAAGGGGTTACCCACTATGTAACTAAGTAGAGTTCCTGTTTATTCACAGGATGCTCTCAGTGGGGCCTACTATGGCATGTCTCCTGACGCAGAGTCACAGAACCACTGCTTTCTGGGTACTGGGTGTATCTCTCACATATGGTGCAAGGTTATTTTATGTAAATGTGCTTAAATTTGTTGGCAAAGTCACAGCAAGTTAAAGGCGCGCACCATTGTTGTGTCAAGAAATCCAGCGATTTGTGATGAAAAAGAGATTTTCCAGAAGCTATGAATTACTGAACAATTTGTACTAGCACTCCACCTTTAACATTCCAACAAAGGGAGCTTGGTGTCAGCCTCTCTCAGAGTTTCAAAAAATAATAATTAAACTCGTTGAAGAAAATTAAGGCTGGTATTTTGTGACACACGGACCCTTTTAACATTGAGATTTGCGTTTCTACAACGCCACTCAACCTTGAATGTCCTCAAAAGGGAACAACTAATACTCTAGAGCAGATTTTTTAAAACTTTTTTTACCTGGGAGCTATTTTTGCCAACTGCCCATCCTTCTGGACCCTTGCCGGCCAACCTTCGCGACCCACCATTCACACCTTTAATGTGACAGGTGCGTCTGTTTGGTCCTCATGATCTCACTTGCTTTGTTATTCAATGTTACATTTCTGATAATGACTTCAGCTGATAATTTAAGATCTCACTGCATCCATTGAAAAAAAAGGTCTGTCCTCGAACTCGTCATGCTTAGTCTTCAAATGTCTTTGAAGCTTTTTAAGGTTTTAAATTTTAATTGCCTGTGCTTCCCTGCATATTGATGTGTTGGGCAAGCTGGGTTGATGTGGACTGCACTTGATGCAGTGTCACGAGAGACAGACCTCCAACATTTGATAAGGTGCAACACGATTTTATTTAATGTCTTAACTATTATACATGTTCAACTGTGGGTTGACACTATACTGACTTGATTGGAGACCTAGTACTAGCCTGACCAGACTTACTAGCTACCGCGTGGTGTTTGCCCTGGTTAGCTCACGAACTCTGACTGTCTCTGTGGCTGGGTCCAGAGAGAATGGGAAACCTAGTACCATCTGGCTTTATCGTGGTAAAACTTTACAGTGGCAAAACTTGGTTCCAACTCCATCTACAAGTTTGCTGACGATACGACCATAGTGGGCCGGATCTCGAATAACGACGAGTCAGAATACAGGAGGGAGATAGAGAACCTAGTGGAGTGGTGTAACGACAACAATCTCTCCCTCAATGCCAGCAAAACTAAAGAGCTGGTCACCGACTTCAGGAAGCAAAGTACTGTACACTCCCTGTCAGCATCAACGGGGCCGAGGTGGAAATGGTTAGCAGTTTCAAATTCCTAGGGGTGCACATCACCAAAAATCTGTCCTGGTCCACTCACGTCGACGCTATCACCAAGAAAGCACAACAGCGCCTATACTTCCTCAGGAAACTAAGGAAATTCGGCATGTCCACATTAACCCTTACCAACTTTTACAGATGGAACTATAGAAAGCATCCTATCGGGCTGCATCACAGCCTGGCATGGCAACTGCTCGGCCCAGGACCGCAAGGAACTTCAGAGAGTCGTGAATACCGTCCAGTCCATCACACGAACCTACCTCCCATCCATGGACTCCATCTACATCTCCCGCTGCCGGGGGAAAGCGGGCAGCATAATCAAGGATCCCTCCCACCCGGCTTACTCACTTTTCCAACTTCTTCCATCGGGCAGGAGATACAGAAGTATGAGAACACGCACGAACAGACTCAAAAACAGCTTCTTCCCCACTGTCACCAGACTCCTAAATGACCCTCTTATTGACTGACCTCATTAACACTACACCCCGTATGCTTCATCCGATGCCAATGCTTATGTAGTTGCATTGTATATCTTGTGTTGCCCTATTATGTATTCTCATGTATTTTCTTGAATTTAGTTTAATTCCCTTTTCTTCCCATGTACTGAATGATCTGTTGAGCTGCTCGCAGAAAAATACTTTTCACTGTACATCGGTACACGTGACAATAAACAAATCCAATCCAATCCAATTCAGTCTGGGATTGGCTGCTGTGTTCTGTGTGCTTACTGGTCATCCTGTGTGTCAATCACTGCCTGTCTGCACTCCATTATATACATGGATGTATATTAATGACACATATAACACACATGAACTTTGAATTCTGATTTGCAGCACCACAAGGAATAACCCACACCTCAAGTAATCATCTTTGCGCTGCTTTGTTCCTGTTTTCAGCTTCTTCATGGGTTGTTCACCAGAGGCCCTGGCGTTCACACCAGCACACTGCTGGCAGCAGTTGAGGAATTTCTCTCGCCCCCAGAACATGTAACATCAGTGTTCGGGGCGTGTGACCTGCGCTCTGCCATCATTCCAGGCAGGACTGCAGCGATTTTTTAAAAATCTGCTCCTGGGTCACGCTGACGTTAGGAAGAGGCTTCTGCTCCCTTAGGCTCCGGGTCTGGCTTTGCTGAGGGGGCATGCATGCATGGAATGGCTGGCATTCTGAAAGCCGGTCATGCTGTTGAGCACTTATTGCTGCGATCGGGAACACGGCGACACTGGCCCGTGACCTTCTCGACACTGGTCCACGACCCAGCTATGCATTGCAACCCTGGGTTTGAAAATGACTGCTCTGGAGTCTCATTCTTGAAAGTTGTATATTGTTCATAGAGCAATTTTAAATTTTATTTATTCTCTTTTCCCTTCTTCCTCTTTTTTTCTTCCACTCTCAATAGAATCTTTTCCTCTCTTTATTTTTCTTTATGCATCTAATTTGACTGTCACTCTATTTCTTCTCCGTCATCGCTCTGTTTCTTTCGTTATCTATAAATCTTATTGATTATTGAGGTAGATCACTGGTTGAAAGTTCACCGACGTCTCAATTGCCTGATTGAAGTATACTAATGTCAGATTGCGCTCCCAACAATTTATGGCTCGATCATTTCTGAGCTGAAGGTTGAGAAAATGAAGGTGAGATGGTAGGGGCAAACAATATAGCAGTGGCATAAAAACAGAAAGCCTTGGGTCTGGCAGCATCTGTGGAGAGAGAAACAGGGTTACGGTTTGGAGTCCAACATGATTCTCTTTGAGTTCTGAAGAAGACTCATAAGAACTTAGGAAATAGGAGCAGAAGTAGGCAATTCAGCCCTTCGAGCCATATTGGACTCTGCAGTAATCTAGGAGGCATGAAGAAGGCGGCTAAACAGGTTCATTTTAAATCAAAGATAAAGTTGCTACTGCGGCGCACAACACAAATATCCCAGCCCGGTACTATCGGAACTCCCGATGGGAGCAGCATTTAAAGAGCTTACTAATGAATCCCAGCTGGGTGGCCCTCCGCCCACTACCACAGCAACACGTACTCTATGAACCCCATGGGGAGATAGATTAATGACCCCCTTGGTCTTCATGAGGGTTATCACATCCCTCCCCCAGTAAGTCCAGATCAATGCCCCACGACGATGAGGCCTCCTTCGCTTCTTGATGCATGGTCTCGGGTCAACGGTCAGTGGAGCCGGATGGGGGGGCTTGAAGCGGATAAGGGATTGTCACTTCCTGCCAGAGCATGAAGGGTCATTAATGGGCTCTCCTCTTCAACTCTGACCTCCGGCTGAGGGTCAGTCGTCTCGGTCTCCATTTCTGATCCTGAGTCGACATTCAGGAGACATGAAGCAGAATGATAAAACAGTTTAATTTTAACTCAAACGTTCAAACCGCTATTGCAGTGCACAACACAAATGTTGCGGCCCAAGACTATTGGAAGTCCCGGTCCAGATCTGGGAGCAGCATTTAAAGGGCTCACTAATGTGTCCCAAGTGGGTGGGCCTTCGCCTGTTACCATGGGAACTCATACTCCATGAGTTCTATAGGGAGATCAATTAGTGATCTCATGAATTAGGTCTCATGAAGGTTATCCCAAACTTGTAATGTTAACTTTGTTTCTCTTTCCACAGATGCTGTCAGACCTGCTGAGTTTATCCAGCATTTTCCATAGTTGTTTCAGACTTCCAGCATCTGCAGTATTTTAGTTTTATACAGCTGTGGCGATTTTCCCTTTAAGAGCAACACAGAAGAGTAAGGGTCACGTGGCCTCTATGACCAATCAGGACTCAGAGTGTGGTGTTAGGATACTGGACTACGTTAGGATACCAGACAAGAAACCCAAACATCACAGCCCGGTATGGCAACTGCTCGGCCCAGGACCGCAAGGAACTGTGAGAAAAGGATGCTTCACCCCAGGAGTGATGATTCTGACCAGCTCTCTTATGTGAAAACAAACTTTAATTTAAATACAGAATTAACCACATTAACATCAAAGAAATTGCTGAACAATTATCCGTTAAATATCAGTTGAAATATACTTAAACTTTTGTTTATACCTGCTTCTAACTCCAATTCAGCAACCCATTACAGTTCAAATACCACTTATAAATAAAGTTAACAAAATCGGTTTGCTTGCTTTGATGTGTAGACTTTTTGTCGGAATTCCGTTCAAGAGCAGATCCAGTGCACTTCTGCCTTGTCAGGCTTAAATCCTATGGCAAGCTGCTGTTCAACTAAAAATATTCTGGCAGCCTGCAAAACTACAGACAGACCTGACTCCTCTCATTAATAACATCATCGGTATCCCATTATGTTCCATGACCTGGTCTTCACATCACTAACATTCCACTTTAAGCATTACTGACTGGTTGCCTATTCTGTACATTTTTGAATCGGGAAATCCCTCTGTAATTTCCATTATTATTAAGTGGCGGACTCAAGCTGAAGAAGCCTGCTAGTCAGACAGCCCGTACCTTGGAGAGGAGAAACCAGACTCATCGGCGGCGAGGGAATCTTAGGAACCAACTTTGGAGAAAGTTGGTTCGATTGGCTGGGTGGCAACCTGTGGGTTGTGTCATCGGAGTGCCCCTTTAAGAAATGTGTGTTTATCAAATGGCTTCGGTGATGTCATTGTGTGGGTGGAGCTGGGCCGTGGTCTGGGTTTTTACTTTTGTTTTGAGCTGGGAGCTGGCTATGGTGCTGAGTTTTACTTTTGGTTTTACACAGTTGGAAGCTGGATTCAGACAAAGAAGGCTTCTCCTCTCTCTGCGTGTTAAAAGGTGTCCAGATTACTAGATAATTTAAAAGTGATAACTGTTTTCTGTAAAGAATTCAAACCTACTGTTTTGGTAAAAAGGGTTTTGTTGTTATTTGATGTTGTTATCAAATTGAAACAGGTGAAAGGGAAGTTATTAAGGGTTATATATATAGAGAGAACTGTAGCTGTGTGGGGTATTTATGTTTGCAGTTGGTAAAAGTGCTTACTGTGTGTGTTTATAGAAATATTAACTGAATTCATAGAATAAACGTTGTTTTTGATTAAAAGTGCTTAAGGCCTCTGTTGAATAACACCTGAAAGGTAGGCCCTTATGCTCCTCGTAACCAAAATCATAACAGTCGGCCAGGAACAGTGTTCTTCCTGGCAACAGTCAGTGATTAATTCCTTTGCGATGCTTTCTGAGGGAGCTTGGTGGAGGAGATCAGACCTTGGAAGTGAAAGAGACAGTCTCCCTGTCTTCGCTGCTAAAATTGCTTTTTTGTTCGAAAAGCAGTGAGTCCCTGGCACATCTTTGCTGCAAATGTGAAATTGTCTGTATCTACAGAGAAAGTAGACAACCTTGCCGCCAGAGAAAACGATCTCAAGACTAGAAGGAAGAAATAGTGAAACAAAAGCTTGAACTCCAGAAAGGCATTGGGCACGATTTAACCAGAGAAAGATTATGTTTGGATTTTGGCACGTTTAGTGGGGTGTTTCTCGACAGCTGCAGCCCAGGCAAACATCTTGCTATTTAACAGCACTTTGCCATTTTTTGGTCTCGGGGAGTTTCTCTCCACTGCGGCTGCAGGTGAGCCCAGCAGGAAAAGTTCCTCCAGATTGGGGAACCATTTTGGCTGCCTGCCCCGATTTTCCTCCGTCCCTCTTTCAGCCGCCCCCCCCCCCCACCATTTTTGAACTCCCCCCCCCCACCCCAAACCTTGGGGAGGCCATTGGAAACACCCCCTCACACCCTCCACTTGGTATGGCCCCTGGGCCTGATCCCTGGCATTGCCAACCTGGCACCTGGGCACCCTGGCCAAGTGGCATTACGACTGGTCCACGTTTATGGAAGCCAGTACTAAATGGTGCCCTGGAAAGGTCTCTGAGGCGGGGCTGTTTAGCCCCAGGTGCTGGGAGAATCCAACCACTGCATATTTAAATGAGCTTAATGGATCATTTAAATATACTGATCTGGATCACGTCTAGAACATAGAACATAGAACATAGAACAGTACAGCACAGAACAGGCCCTTCGGCCCTCGATGTTGTGCCGGGCAATGATCACCCTACTCAAATCCACGTATCCACCCTATACCCGTAACCCAAGAACCCCCCCTTAACCTTACTTTTTTAGGACACTACGGGCAATTTAGCATGGCCAATCCACCTAACCCGCACATCTTTGGACTGTGGGAGGAAACCGGAGCACCCGGAGGAAACCCACGCACACACGGGGAGGACGTGCAGACTCCGCACAGACAGTGACCCAGCCAGGAATCGAACCTGGGACCCTGGAGCTGTGAAGCATTTATGCTAACCACCATGCTACCGTGCTGCGTCTAGTGGGGGAAAGATCCAGATGGTGACATCTCACAAGATTCTGTTAAATCTGGCTAGACATGTCGAGCTTTGCAAATCTTTTGAAATGCTTCTCGCGAGATTCAACGGCCTCGTCCCGACACCAAGTCGAGAGCGATAAGGTCATTAAATCGTGTCCATTAACTGGAAGCCATCCTAATGCATCAAAGTTTCTTTATCCTTTTATTTTTATTGATCTTTTCTTCACCTCTCAATCACTCTTTCCACTCTGTGTTATTTGTCTGTGTGTGTGTGTGTCTGCGTGAATAGAGAGTGGGGGTAGTTAGAAGGGGGGGGTGTTGAGAAAGAGATATTAGATAGGCGATTACATTTTTCTGTCAGTTTAATTATAATACTTAGATTGAAATTATGGAATGAATGGTTACTTGTGTTAAAATTACAAATCTGGTGACTGTAGTTTTTTGGGGTCAGCCAAGGACCTTGGGTATTTAAAAAAAAATCTAATTTCACTTGTGTTGCGATTCCGGGTCAAGTGGGGCTGGAATTGGCTGCACATCGCCCAGGGTGTTGTGACACCCCTCAAATGCTCGAATTATTA
The DNA here is from genome assembly GCF_902713615.1 of Scyliorhinus canicula. Classification (NCBI taxonomy): domain Eukaryota; kingdom Metazoa; phylum Chordata; class Chondrichthyes; order Carcharhiniformes; family Scyliorhinidae; genus Scyliorhinus; species Scyliorhinus canicula. Next base: position 193,863,496 of record NC_052152.1, read on the forward strand.
TTGTCCAACCTCATGTGCATAATGTTCAGTTAATATTTAGGACTGAATGAATTAGTTGTTGAAGATTGTATCATGGACTTAAAGGGGGAGGGATGTGATGATTGTCCCTTGAGGGACAACACAGTTGAGAATGGACCACATGGCCTGTGTGACCAATCGGGACTCAGAGTGTGGAAACATCCAATGGTGAGAGAGGCTTTAAGAGATATTTTGGAGCTAGCTGCAGCCATGTGGCTGCTTTACATTTCTTAGTAATAAATACTTTTCATGCTCACCAATGAAACGCATGACAGTGCATCTTGACAAAAGCAGTGGCAGCTACTGATTGGTTATTGACTGCCTGACTGCTGACTCAATTATTATTTATTATTGCAGTCTCTGGACATGTTTCCTCTTCAAATTGGGCCCTTGAAAGTGGGACTAATAATGAAGAATGATGCATTTTAGAGAAGGGACCTATTGGAATCAGAATGCTCCTTTCTCTCCCCAAAACAGTCTCCCCTCCCCCCCCCCCCCTCCCTCCCCTCCACCACCAACCATCCAACCCATGCTGACCCCATTGTGCCCTAAGCCTCCAGTCCAAATGAACACTTGTGACTGGTGTGCTGTTCAACCATTCGCGTCACATTATGGGATGGCCGCCAAATTACTGAACGTATCATTTGGGTCCTTAATCGAAAGCCTCTGTGATCAAGTCACACCGTGAACTGGAGCACAGTAAATCACAGAGTTATAGATTTCATGTCTGAAAAAAGGTGCCCTGATCACATTATTACAGTAGGCCGTATGCCACTCTCATTTCTTCAGTTTGCAGACGTTACCCCCTCGTGAACTGTGCGCAATCCTTTTTTTTAATACAGTGCCAGGGGTTTTTCGCTGGTGAGCTTTATCTGAGTGCACTTCTTTTGTTCAGCAAGGTAAGGGTTAACAATAATCCACGATGACATGCCTATTGTGATCCTTTTAAGTTTCTCTGATCAGACATCTTTTATTGGAGTTGACAAGAGGTCGACTCTTCAATGGAATAACCTTAATGAAGTGAACTCAACCATAAAGGAGAACAAATACTTGCCGAGGTGCTGCTGAAGCAAGCCAGTAAAATCTTTGCTGTGTGCGTCGGAGGGGTGATAGGACGTGGTGTGAGGGTGTGGTGGGGGGGGGGGGGGGGGGTGGTAGCGAGGGGGGGGAGGGTGGAGGTGGTGTGGTTTCTCCCCATATTTTCTGGCAGTGCCATTACCAGAGTACGAACATCCAGAACACGCAGCAAAGATTTTCTTTCCCCATTTCGAAGTAATCTGCTCCTGCAAAGTCCACTGTTATTCAAAAGTCTCACCAGAGGCTGCGCAGCTGGCAAAACAAAGTCAGAGAGATGCAAACACCAAAAGAAATGGTTCCAGAAAGCTAAATAAACTGACAAGAGGTTCTCCTAAACTGTCAGCGAGCTCTAATCTCTTTCACCATGTATTTGAGATTTCCTCAGTAGTATAATTATACTGTGAATGATTTATTGCCGTCCCATGTGAAATGTATCATTGCAGTCGAAGGATACTCGCTGTAAGTTTCCACATTTTTTTTTTGCAGCTTCTTAAAAGCGAGGAGTGTAATGACTGAGGATTGGAGAATCAGTGTGGGCATCCAGCACTCCCAAGCCAAACATAGCATGGTTCGCTGCAGTGTAAAGCTCCCCTGACATGTTCCAAGAATGTGTCTCGGCTCAGATTTCGGAAGAGCACCCCCTGCTGTGCTGGTGCGACAATTTTTCATTTTATGCACTCAGTCTCCTCCAGCAGTTTTGTTTACTTCATTGATGCTTTTGTCAAACTTACCAGCTCTATTTGCCAATTTCTTAATACATTTCTTGTACAGCTATTGTGACCCCACTGTCCGCTTTCTAGTCATTGCTACTTTGGCAGATAGAAAAAAATCTAACTGTGCATTACATAAAATGGGCTTGGAACACTGAATGAGGGTTTCACACAGCTAGTGTGCAGTGTAATGGGAACAAGATACAGGATGCAAACTAACTGAGAGAGGGTTAAGCTGGTTTATATATATACATAGGAGTCAACTTCCAGGAATACTGATAATTTGTACATAGACCTAACATGTATTGAGAACTAGTTATAGATTGGAATCTAATTTAAGGATCCAATATAATGGCCCAGGTTTTGCAGTGATAGCGACTGCAAACTCTCAGCTTTTGTCATCATTACTCCTCTGAATGTTTCCTTCCAGTCGGGGAACACTTCAGCAATCAAGGGCATTCAGCCTCTGATCTCCAGGTAAGCGTTCTACAAGGCGGCCTTCAGGATGCGTGACAACCCAAAATCGCCGAGCAGCAGCTTTTAGCCAAGTTCCGCACACGAGTACGGCCTCAACCAGGACCTTGGATTCATGTCGCATTACATTCACCCCCCTCACCATCTGCCCTGGCCTTGCGAAATCCTACCAACTGTCCTGGTTGGTGTCTCTGGTTGAGACAATTCATACCTCTTTAACCTGGGGTTACCCCTATCTCTGGATCTGTAAAGACTTAATTACCTGCAAATGCTCGCATTCTAAGCACCATCTGGCATCTTTGACTTTGCCTACATATATGTTTCTGGAACATACCTCTTCATTCGCCTGAGGAAGGAGCTGCGCTCCGAAAGCTAGTGATTTGAAACAAACCTGTTGGACTTTAACCTGGTGTTGTAAGGCTTCTTACTGTGCTCACCCCAGTCCAATGCTGGCATCTCCACATCCTCTGAAACTGACAGCAGCTTTAGGGGCGGGATTTTTCATCCCTCTCCGCCGGCGGGATCTTTCATTGCCGCCAAAAGAAACCCCCTGCGGTGGGTTCCCTGGTGGTGGGGCGGGTGAGCCACGCAAAGCACTGTCTACGTGGGTGGGAGCCGACAATCCTGCCTGTGGCCGATGGCTAGCCGCCAACAATGCCATGGGGGTGGGGTGGGGCACAGGGGGGCATGGAGATTCCTGCCCTCCGATTCCACACAGGCGCGATTTAATGAGAGAATCTGACAGTCTGATATCAGTGATTCTACAGAGAATGCACTGTTGAAGTTCCCCAAGACTGCAATCAAGTCAAAATGGCTGAACTGAAAAATAAAATACCCCGTTACAGTATTAGCTTTGCTGTAAAAGAACCTTGAAAAAGTCAGACTTTGTTGAATGAGGTGCAACTGTTTTTAACATTACACTGAGTTTATAATTACTGCTGCACAGCCTCACTGACCCTGAAAAAGTAATTTTATATTTGTGGAATATCATATTTCTCTACTTTGATTTAAAAAATGTAAATAGCTTTTCTAAGGGTTTATTTTTTCAGCGCGTTTTGTTGATATTTCATTTAATCCCATGTAAAATGTTGAATTAAAAGTGGAAAACTGCAGAACATTTTCCCTCCTGCTTTGCTCTGAGATTTAAAATGTATGTGCCACCCCAGAGGACCTTAGATTGCGCTCTCCCTTTGAGAGCTGACTGGTGGTGGTTTAACCTGCGGGTCACCACACCTCAGGTAAGGGAGGTAAGGGGGGGTGGGGGGGGGGGCCTTCATGGATAACCTCAGCCGATCCGGGAATTGAACACGTGCTGTTGTCATGTGATTGGCTGCTTGATGACACCACCATTGCTGGATGCCTGGAGATACCCTGGACCTGGTGTCAGATTCAAACTGACACTAAAAAGAGGGAGATCCTCGCCACAACGATCGCTAGATCTTTGTGGGTGGTTTTCTTTGAGGTAATTGGCAAGCACTGTTGCTTCACCGCTGCCCATGAAACCTGCCCATATGTTTGACAACTTGGGCAAAATTGCAAAAAGTTAGATAATTAATAGGTCCCCGTGGTTTATATATATTTATACATATATATTTATGTGTTTGATAATTGATAGCTTGTAGTGAGTTATTGACCATAACATAATCATAAGTTTCAGATGGTTTATGTAGAGAATAATAAATACACAGGAGTGAGTTATGAGCTATGATTGAACCAAAGTTCAAATAAAGATAATAATTAACTGGAGTTATTGCAAATCTATAAGTGCACCTTACATCAGCCCATTGTAAAGGATGGGTATCAAATCCAAATTATTTCTTCCTCCCAGATACTGACCAACAGTCCCACTGCTGGATCAGATTTGGCAGGTGAAACTGACCTGTAATTGACAAGTGAGTAATTGGAATGATAACGATCAGCCTTGAGCACAAATTCATAGATATGACTGCTTACTAAACAGAAACATGTAGATTGCCTCTAATGTAAAATTACATTCGGGGAAAGAGAAGGGATTTGGAGAAAAAGGAGAAAGGAATAGACTGAAGAAACAAATAGGGAGGGAATAAAGTTATTAAATTTCTCCCAGTTTTATGCGATGCAGTATAATTCACCATTGTTAAAAGCCTGCCAGATTGAACGCACGTGTCCCTTTCACTCCATATTAGGTGTGCAGGAGCGGAAAGAGGTGTAACTGACTCCATTGACCTGCACAGTTGCCCCCAAAACTAACCAGAACAGCTGTGGGGGGAAAACCAAGGGTGCACGTGGAACCGAAAACCAGATGCCAATTACAAGCAACTCTACAGCATCTGGCAGCTTACTCTAGTTTCGGAGGCCATTCATTCGCACCACTTGTTTTCTCAGCTGTGGAAGTTCTGGTGCAACTTTTTGTTTGACAAAAAATGTTACATTTGGCCACCGAAACAAAACGCAAGCATCGAGGCAAATTTCAGATTTTCAAGAATCGGGCTCTGCATGTTTCTCTGCACGGAGAGTTATTCCCTCTTTCCTGGCTTCCAACATTAAATATTTCACGGCAATTTGCTAAACCTTGTACTCATTAAGAATGATTTTATGTTAAAATTAAAAGATAACCATTTTATGCAGGGTTCCCTTCCAAATAGGAGTTGGCAATCATGTAGCATGGTCTGGGTTTCAGTTTGGGGGGCTGTAAGTGGGAGGTAAAAGATAATTACAAGTTATTGTTGGTCCTGTAATGGTCCCTGCGATCTCTACTAACCCTTTGATTACCATCACAGCAAAATACATGAGGCAAGGCGTTAGTTGAAAGGGAATCTAAATTCAAGTGTGTTGAATGAGGGTTTGGAAGAGACGGTGATTAATCAATAATCAACTATCCTTAATCACAAATAACCTGCCCGAAGAATCCCCACCCAGGGGACAGCGGGAGGGAGGGGAACAGATGGGGTACATAGACTCGGAAAGAGGTGTAACTGACTCCATTGACCTGCACAGTTGCCCCCAAAACTAACCAGAACAGCTGTGGGGGGAAAACCAAGGGTGCACGTGGAACCGAAAACCAGATGTCAATTACAAGCCGGGTGGGAGAATCGCGGGAGGGCCGGGCGAATCACGACACGCTGCCCTGGCACCCCCCCCCGCAATTCTCCCACCCCGCCCCCCCAAAATGGCGTGTCGCGGAATCGCCACTCGTCGTTTTTCACGGCAACCGACGATTCTCCGGCCCGGATGGGCTGAGCGGCCTGACGTTCCCGACCTGTTCACGCCGGCGGCAGCCACACCTGGTCGCTGCCGGGCTCAAATAGGAGTCCGTAGGCCACACTGTGTGAGGAAATGTCTGTACTTTTCCCTGAATTGGTCAATTAGTGGCCAGAAGGCAGGCTCGCCGTTCAATTAAGGTTGAGGGATGAAAGGGCAGCAGCAGGCCCTTTAACATGGAAGCAGCAACAGAACGCTCTTACAAGTAAATGGGGGCAAGGGATGGGGGTTGGGAGGGGGCACATGATCGAGAGACCCTTTCTCCAAGATTTTAAAATCTTAAATAAAAAAGATCCTTGCTGCAAGGCTAGCATTGTAGAGGGGGAAGCTTTACACAGTTCTGCCTGTGCCTGCAACTATGCCCAGGGAAGCACGAAGGACCGATAAAGTTGCCTGGAGCACCTGACGCACCATCTGCCCTCGGGAAGCTGCTTCCTGGCAGGTGCACTGTCCCAGTCTCCAGAGGCTAAGAGGCCATCTGGAAAAATCCAATTGCCTTTGACTATGGGGCTTGATCCCTTTGATCGGTTTAATTGGATACCCATCTCTTGGGCAAGTGGACCTGCCTTGCCGCCAGCCCCCCCCCCCCCCCCCCCCCCCCCCCCTTCTCCCATTCTACCTCTGGGCAAATGGCCTGCCGATTTGACAGGGCTGAGAAACTGGGGGGAGAGGCGTTGGGGGGGGGGGGGGGGAATCATGCTTCTGCCCACCTTCATAATAATAATAATCTTTATTGTCAGAGGTAGGATTACATTAACACTGCAATGAAGTTACTGTGAAAATCCCCTCGTCGCCACACTCAGACGCCTGTTCGGGTACACAGAGGGAGAATTCAGAATGTCCAATTCACCTGACAGCACGTCTTTCGGGACTTGTGGGAGGAAACCGGAGTACCCGGGGGAACCCCACGCAGACACGGGGAGAACGTGCAAACTCCACACAGACAGTGACCCAAGACGGGAATCGAACCTGGGACTCTGGTACAGTGAAGCAACAGTGCTAACCACTGTGCTACCATGCCGCCCTTTGTGATGGTCCCCACCAAGGACTCAAAATTCAGTCGCAGGACTGCGGAGCATAGACTAAAAACTAGAGGTGAACTCACAGGAGTGAAATTAGGAAACACTTTTACACACAGAAAGGGTTTTAGAAGTTTGGAATTCTCTTCCAGAAACGGCAATTTCTGTTAGATCATGGTGAATTTTAAATCTGACATTGGTAGTCTTTTGTTATCCACAAACACAGGGAGATGGGACAAAAGTGAATGCATAGAGTTAGTCTGCAATGCGGCAATGATCTAATTGAATAGAATCATCGAACTTACAGTGCAGAAGGAGGCTATTCGGCCCATTGAGTCTGCACTTGCACCCTATTTAAGCCCACGCCTCCATCCTATCCCCATAACCCAGTAACCCAACCTAACCTTTTGGACACAAAGGTACAATTTATCATGGCCAATCCACCTACTCTGCATATCTTTGGACTTTGGGGGTTATCAGAGTACCTGGAGGAAACCCACGCAGACATGGGGAGAAAGTGCAATCTCCACCCAGACAGGCAATAGACAATGTTGGGACCCATAGAAGGAGAGACATGCACTTAATACAGTTCCTGAACATTGGATATCGCAAAGCACCTCAATTTGGAAAGATGACACCTCCGGCAGCATAGCACTCCTTCAGTCATTCACTGGGTGTTTTGATTTTTGTGCTCAAATTCTGAAGTAGAACTTGAACCAAACACCTTGTGCTACAAAGAGCGACAGAAATCTTCCTGCCATCCATCACAACTTTCCTCAATCGTAGTGATCAGAAGAAATCTTCCCACTGCGTTCACAGACTCAAAGCATCGTCGAATCATGGAACTTCAACACAGAAGGAGGCCATTTGGTCCATTGTATCTGTGCTAGCCTTCTGCAAGAGAAATTCACCCTGTGCTATTTCTTTGCCTTTTTCCTGTAGCCTTGCATTTTTTACCCCTTCAAATAATGATCCAATTCTCTTTGAAAGCTCATGATCATTTTTGGGGTTGGTGGTGGTGGTGGTGGGGGGTGGGGGGGGGGGGGGGGGGGGGGGGGGTGATGGATGTGACCCCCCCAACAGAAGCCGTAATTATCCCCAATCAGACCCTTTAAATGGGGAGTGGGGGGGATTGTCAGCACGTTTAACAGATGTTGTGGGTCTATGCCACGATTCAAATCAGTCTGCTCAAGTAGAGCCAATTCTGTCATCCAGTGAACCAGTTACGCCTGGTCCAATCTGCCTGCAATGGATTCACGGGCTGGGAATATGGAAAATCTTGCCTTTGGAATCCCCTGGACAGGCTATCCAAAACTCCCTTAATATTCTTGTTCGTGACAGGCAAATGTTCCGACCCAACAAGACCCTGCACAAATTGACAAGGAAGGCCACAGCTTGCACAGTTGGATGCTGGCTTAATTTCCAGTCCTTCCATCAAACTCCTGCCAAAAAGACAATAGCAATCAGCTACAAGTGCCATAGATTTTCTGTCCAAGGATCTTCAGTTTTACTTTTTAGTTTAAAAAAAAAACAAGAGTTAAGTAATATTCTGACAGTGAGCCCAAATGTATGCAACAATGGGTTGAACCCAGTGTTGGGTTGTTATTGATCTTAATTGCATATTGTTAAAGAATCTCATTTTGTTTCCTTGAGTTTTAAATAAAAAAGGCTTGCAATTCACATCATGCGTTTCATGATCTTCGAACATCCCAAAGTAGTTTTTAGCTAATTAAGTAATTCCTTAAAATTGATGGCACTGTTGTGATGTAGAATGAATGACAATTACTGTGCACAGCAAAGTCCTGTCAGCAGCAAAGCGGTAATAGCTGAATTATCTGCATCTGGTGACGTTGGTTGAGGGATACATATTGGCCAGGACAAGGGGGGAAACTCCCCTCCTCTTCTTTGACATAGTGCAATGAGATCTTTTACTGATTTCCTTCAAATTTACCCAAGTTATTGCAGAGTAGTCTTTCCCCCATTGATTTTCTGCTACTTTTGCACACAAAATCAAAACAAGAAAAAGATGCTGAATTTTAAATTGGGAATAAAGCATAACTTCAGCATTCTTCTCCTATATTCCTTGTCACTTACTGACCATGGCCAGAGGAGATTATTGACAAAACATTCTTTTATCATGCAAATCCAATGCACAACATTTATATCCCTCTCTGTTATTTCTCGCATTCTCGCATTCTTCCATGTTACAAGTATTTAAAATGTTTCAGACAAATTTGCACTGTAAGTAAAACACTCTTAAATTAAATATCTTCTGCAGCAACTAAATTAAATTTTGGGGAGGTAGTGGTATTGCCAATAATGAAGGTCTGAAAAATATTGGTGGGATTCTCCATCGGCCGACGCCGAAATCAAGCAAGGCGATTGGGCGGAGAATCGATCTTGACACTGAAATCGTGGCCGGCTTGCACCAAATTGCAATTCTCTGGTGCCTCGATAACAGCATCAATGCTTTCCACTCCGCAAGTACAGTAAACGCCATTCTCATTTCTTTAGTGCACCTGACCTGGTATTCTCCAGGGCCTCCGTGATCCTCCACCTCCACCAGGGGGAACTCCCAATGGTGAGGTTCACTTGTGCTTTCAAAATGGGGAAACAGGCACCATGGCTGATGAGGAAGAGAGGGGGTTAGGGCGTCCAGAGGCGCGACTGTGAGTTGCTGGTCATGACACTGGCCAGGTTGACTGGTGACTTTGCCATGGCCGCTGGGTGGGGGGGGGGGGGGGGGGGGGGAGGAGGGGTGATCAGGGGATGGGCCATGGGGCTTGGTCATCCCGGTGGGAACTCCAATTCCACGGCCTGCAAGGTAGCCATCTTGCTGCATACCCCACTAACCGTTCACCATGGCCCGTGGTTCTGCAGAGTGTCACTGTATGGGTGCCCCCACCCCACACCCCAGCCCCCACCCTCTGCCGTATCCCCCCCACTCTCTAACACATCACTCCCCCCCCCCCCAACTGGCCGTCATTCACTGGCGGGGCTTCACGCGGCCCACCAAAGGGCAGCGCCCTCAAGGGAGCACGGGACGGGGGCCGCGGAGTATACCGCTGGCAAAGGCAGCACCAGCTAATAGCCCCTCTGGCAGCAAGGATGGGTGCCAAGGTCAGAGGCCCCAAAGGTGCCAAGCACCGAAGAGGTCAGGGGTGCAAAGATGGGGGAGGAGGGGGTGGAAAGGAACATTCGGGGGCAAGGTCCGCAGTGCAAACCAGGGCCACCACGTAACACATCTTGCCTGGTTGGACACGGGGGTGCGTACCATGCTAACATGTCAACCTTTCACCCCCTGCAGAAATTCAACCAATTCACCATTGACCTTCCTCCAAGTTGCCGCAGCCCTGTGGGGACGCATTGAGGCTGCCGAACCTGGAGCCGCTCGAGGAGGTGGACACTGCAGCAGCGGAGTATGCGCCAGAGGAACAGGAGGCAGTTGGTGAGGATGGAGAGACAGCTGTCAACAGGATGAGGAGGAGGTGGGAAGGAGGCACCACATGAGGCCTTGTGTATATTGGCAGCGCTTATCATTCGAGGATCTGCCGGACCGGGCATGCCGTCGAAGAATCTGGCTTTGCAGGGGGCAGTGCGACATATCTGCCACAGCATGGCACACCTGGCAACACGGGGGAATGGGGGAGGAAACCATGATTCCTATCTGACTCACTACGGGATGCAAGCCCTGTGTTGCCAGTAACAGCGGGTCTCTATCAGATGGAGGGTGATGACGACCGGCTCTGCGATGAGCTCTGGTGCTCTGCACCGTTTGCCAACGTCTGACTCCTGCCCATAGTAGCACTTTCCACTGTTCACCTGAGTGACCCCTGCATGTGAGCTGGCCATTCCATCAGACAGTCCCACCTCACCATTGACGCTGGCACGGGTGCCGTCATGTGGTGCAGAGTGGAGGTTCGGCCGCCCTCCAGGTATGGGGGGTGGGAAGGGGGTTTATGTGTGTTTGAACTGGTGTTGGTGCGAGGGGTGCAGTGTTGCCTACTCACCTTGGCCACCCTGCATGCCAGTCCAGACAATGTTGCTCACGATGCTCACGACCCCTGACACCTGCATCCGGGCACGGTGAACAGCAGTGGCTGGCAGCATCCTTCCCACCCTGGGGTACAGGATTGCCCTCCTCTCCTCCACGGTGTCCAGCAAGGTCTCGAGTTCGGTGTCCATGTAAAGAGGTGCCATTCTCCCCGCTGCCAACTTGTTGGCTGGGATGAGTGTGTGTGGGGGTCAGCCTCCTGTGTGTCAATCCCAAACCCGGCGAGTCCAGCTCCGTTTCATCATTGGAATCGATCGTGTTCCTCGTGACTCTGGTGCTAACCCCTTTACGGTCGGTGAATTGGTCCAGGTGCGGCGCCAATTTTGCTGTCGTAGAACACCATTAATCCTGCCCCGGTGTCAACACTTAGGGCGGTATTCTCCGTCCCGCCGCACCAGTTTTCTGCATGCCCCAGCTTGCAACGGGATTCCCCGTCCACCCAGCCGGCCAGTGGGGTTTCCCATTGTGGGTCGCCCCACGCCGTCGGGAAATCCCCGGGCGTGAGTGCGCTGCGGGCGCTACCGAGAATCCCGCCAGCGGAGAATCCAGCCCCATGTCTCAGAAATGGAGAATCCAACCAATAACTTTGGAGGATAGAAGATCTGAGTCAGTTCCTGGTGAAATCTGTTACACAATGGGAAGGAAATTGATCATTGGGAATCGCTGAAGATCCCAATGGCAACAGGAGGCAATTGTTATTAATTATTCAAACTAATAACATTGCATCAAAGAAAAAGAGTGATATAGTGGTGGTTTTAATTACCATTAATTCACGTAGAATTGGGAAAAAGAACTTGACAAGGTCAGTTAATGGAGTTAATGCGGGATTGACTAGGAACTTTCTCAACTAATTGCCTCACTCATGCCTCTGTTGCCTCTAGAATTGACTATTGTAAATGCCTCTCTTCATCAGTTCAACCTGGAGCCGTCTTGAAAACCTGAGCTCATCCAAGATCCTGCTGCCCGTTTCCTAACTTACATTAAATCCTGTTCAAACATCAGCCAAAATGGCTTGTGATGCAGTGGCAGTGTCCCTACTTCTGAACCAGAAACTCTGGGTTCAAGTCCATTGCCAGGTTTTTGGAAACGGAAGGAATGTTCATAACATGGTTCAACGGGCTGATAATCATCCCGGGAATCCTTCCAGCACTTCCCCCACTAACGTGTGGGATGGTATGCTTAGAAGGAACCCATCAGCCCACTGCTCAATGACACACAAGGAATCTTGTTCTGGCAATGCCTTGATTTCAAAGTTCTCATCCTTGTTTTTAACCTCCTTCCATGGCCTCATCTCTTTCCATCTCTGAAACCTCCTCCAGCCTTACTCGCTGTGAGAACTCTACACCTCTCCAATTCTGCCCGGCCCAGATTTCCGCTGTGCCTCCATCGCCAGACCTGCTTGCCCATAGCTCTTGAGTTCCTCTCTAACTCCCTCTTCCCTTCCTTTGACCAAGCTTTTGTTCAGCTATCTTAATGGCTTAATATGTCACTCAATGTCAAAGTTTGTTTGCTCATGTCCCTACGTTTTGCCAGGGAATGTTTCAATATTTTTAAGGCAATTTACTGAAGAGCGAACTGTAGTGTCCTTAGTCAAATAATTCATTTATAAATCACGAGCTACAGGTGACCTGTGTACAGGAGCTGGCTGCGAGAGGACAAGAAAAAACTTTGTCATTGTATTGCATGTTGTGCAAGACCCTTTTCACGGAACTCATCATTGTGACACACTCTGCAAAGCACATTGCCATGTGGCTTCAGAGAAAATGCCTGACTAAAAGACATCTCACTGCAACATCGACTGCAATGTTCAAGTCATTAACACATCTTTCATTGTAGCACACTTTCCGAAAGCTTGTGTGTCATAAAGAGGGCTTGTTGTAATTAGGGGAACTGCTCTGCATAAGGATTTTTCATTCAAGGTTTCCTCAGATCATTTCCCACAAAGAAAGACTTAATGAGATCGTGCGTGAAGATGAGGAAAATGTGAGGCGTGCATTTTGGGGCAATTGTTATCATCTCACTTGGATGCAGTTCAGACTTTTAAAGCAAAACATGTTTTTGAATCCTCATGTTTATTGTTTCTTTTTTGTCATTTCTGTAACTGAACATTTGGTGTGAGGGTCATCAATCGGGACTGGTCAGCTCTTGCAGAAAGGGTCAAGTGAAGCCTCATGACACTGCCTACCTTCACCATAGATGTCCCCCATTTCAATTAACTGTCAAGGTCCATGGTTTCCTTGGTGCCATTCTCCCCATTAGGTCAGAACATTGTGAGTTTAATCTCTAATGTGGAGCTGGGAAGAGGGGCCCCTAGGCTTGAAGGGGAGTGCAATATTCAATTTTTATAGGCAATGCGCTTAACTCCTGTTCCAGCTGGGCTTCTTCATCTGCACATACCCTAAACAACATGGCACACAGCACACACCCACATGGAATAATTGCATGGACACCATGTGACAATATTGGACCTATTCAGCACCCAATTTTCACCGGAAAGACAGGTGCTACCTATTCCAATTTCTAGGCCACTATCTGCGTTAGTACTCCAATACAGTGAGAGAATGTTGCTTGTCAGGGCCTGCTGTCCCTACCTATTTATTGTCAAATAATTTTCCAATGTAACTGTTCAGTCGAGTATTTAAGATCCCGAGGGATGTCAGAAAACAGAATTTGTATTCATATCGTACCTTTCGTATTCCCAGATGGTAACAAAATGCTTCCCGTTCAATGAATTACCTTGGAAATGCCGGCATTTGTTTTGCAAAGCGGCAGATGCAGCAGCCATTTATTTTCACACAAAAAAGCTCACACACAAACTAAGTGGGATGAGCAACCACTAAAGTTGTTTTTGGACTTGCTGGCTGAAGGAGGAATGCTAGACAAGTCATTAGGAAAACTCCTTTCTCATCTTCAAGTTACCATTTGCCCCCAATTGAGCAGAACTTTGTTTTAAGGTTTCATTGAAAATATGGTGTCTACAATATGCAACTACTGCAGTACTGCAAGGTGTTGTAATTCAGCAGGGAGCTTCAGACACAAGGGGCACAATTTCTGGGGCACGTTTGACACACGCACAAATCCCATTATGGCCGCTAAATCACGACGGTGACGTGATGAGGCTCACGACCAGAAAGGTAATTAACATGATTTTCATTATTTTAAATAAATGTAAATATAATTAAGGGGCTTTATGTCATACCTTCCAGCCTGGTGTGATGCTCCCCTCTCGGCAGTGTGACATCACGTCAGTGTGATTCACTATTGGTTTTTGTTCGCGGAAACCGGTCATAATGACCACGGCGGGGGGTGCGGAGGTGCCTGGCTGGGCTGTTCCCCGGCATTATAAGGGGGCATTGCCAGGGGGCACTAAGAGAGGACAAACTCTTCTCCATTGGGGGAAGGGAATATCTTCTTATGTGTGGTGGGGGGGGGGGGGGGGGGAGTGATACTTTACGGAGAATGTGCGGGGAGGAGGGGGGAGAGTGCCTCTGAGACATTAGGGTTAGGTCACCAGTAGCTTTCACGGGAGGGGGAGTGACCTCCATTGCTGTGGGGGAGTGAGAGAGTGTTCTGTGTTCTCACACACTGGGCAACCCTTTAAAGACCGATCTCTCTGGAGCTGGGGTTTCTGGCTCTCAGAGGCCCACCCCTTGACAAAGCAGAGCACGCCATCGATTCTTTTCTGACAAAATATCAGACGATCTGGGCAGAGAACCTGGCTGTTTTTCTGGGGGGGAAACACACCGGTTTTCAGTCAGAACCTGACACTTTGCCATTTTTTCGGAAAATTCCACCCAAGGTGATCTTACTGACAACTGAACCAAGTCGAGGATGCCGGTGTCCTAGACAAAAGTCCTCAACAAATACACGCGATGAACAAAATTAACTTTATCGGTGATCATTGGAAGGTTACTGATGCAGAACCATTTCGGTACTTACCTGGAGAAATAAGTGTCACTGCACTTCAAAGCAATTCATGATGTGAAATTCTTTGAGACAATTCAAAGTGATTCGGTATTAAATAACTGTAAGCATCGTTTATTTATTAACGTGCGTTGTTACAAGTCAGAGAATTGGGGGAGGAAGTGGCTTTCGAGGTATTGTCGTTGGACTAATAATCCAGGGACTAAGGGTAAAGATTTGGGCATTCCCCATGGCAATGCCTCCATCAATCAGAGTCCACTTGCCAACCAATCAGTATTCCCTGATCATACAGTACAAACTGTTATTTTCCCCTTGTGTTGTTGTTCTTGTGAAGTGCCCTGATGTGTGCAAGATTCAAATGATCTCTTATCTCGTCTGCTTGAAGTGGTGAGACCACAGGTTGATGTTCCTGTGTAGTAGAGAGAGAGCGCGGCGCTGTCAGAATTGCCACCATACAGAGGAGATGTTTTTTTTTAAATTTAGAGTACCCAATTATTTTTTCCAATTAAGAGGGCAATTTAGAGTAGCCAATCTACCTATCCTGCACATCTTTGGGTTGTGGGGGTGAAACCCACGCAGACACGGGGAGAATGTGCAAACTCCACACGGACAGTGACCCAGGGCCGGGATTCGAACCCGGGTCCTCAGCGCCGTAGGCAGCAATGCTAACCACTGTGCCACCGTGCTGCCCATACAGAGGAGATGTTAACCCATCTGCCCACTTGAGGGGATGTAAAAGATTCCATGGCACTGTTTTGAATTTGGCAGGAGAGCCATTCCTAGTGTCCTAACCAATAGTTGTCTCTCAATCAACATTACACACATTACCCGGTCATTATCACATTGCTGTTTGAGAGAACTCACTATGCATAAATTAACTGCCGCCACGGTGATTGCACCACAGATGTACTTCATTGGCTACATAGCACTTTGAGATGTATGACAGTCATGAAAAACACTGCAGAAATGTGAATATTCCTTGTTTTTCCTTTTACTCAAATGAAGCTGATTGATTTATATTTCTATTGATCCAATTCCAAAAGCAGGGCATGAAACAGCTCCAGTACCAATGAAATCCCTCTCCATTTCCCTCGCAGAAAATAGGAATTGTAGTCATCCATGAACCACTGCACTGATGGTGAATTCAGTGTAAAGGTTAGCACACTACTGTTTTACTAGGCCTGTCCTTCGAGACCACGCAGCCTGCTGTAGGTAAGGCCCAGCACTTGGCTAGTCCCAAAATGGCAATTGCTGCAAATATTCAAGGATTTGCTGATTACATTTGTTAATGATGGACAAAGAAATGAATTCCAGTAAACCGTGAAAACCTGCCATTATTTGTTCTACTGACGATCGGTGGTGCTCTTAAAAACTGTTATTCCAGATGTGACTTTGATTTAATTCTGTCCTGGATTGAGGGACCACCTATGAATGAATAAAGACCCCTCAGTGGGTGGTCCCCTTGACAGCTCTGACTGTACAGTGGATTAAATGGTACGCAATACCTTGGTGGGAACACAAAAAAAAATACGTGTAATGAGAATTCCGTGAAGCAGGAATGGTTATCTTGGTACTGACGAAGGAAGAAATAAACCATCGGGGAGTTGATGAACATGTGCGCGCCAGAAATTCTCTCCTTGTGAATTGTATCAAGAAGCTTTGGCCTGGTTTCTAATTAATTCAATGGCGACAAGTGTAAGCCAAACATTTTTTATGTGAGCACTTTCCTAATTGATTCTGTTTATTTAACCCTTTCACCATCCTGATGAGTCGCTGATGCGACTGAAACAGGTATTTTGTGCCAGAATGTCCTGCGTAGATCTCCTTCTCAAACGTGTGTTGGGATTAATGGACACTCACAATAGGCCGTTCACGCCAGCCGGCGGAGTGGGAACCACTCCGGCGCGGGCCTAGCCCCTCAATGTGAGGGCTTGGCCCCTAAAGGTGCGGAGAATTCCGCACCTTTGGGGCGGCCCGACGCCGGAGTGGTTCACGCCACTCCAACACGCCGGCTCCACCTGCCCCACCAGATAGGGGAGAATCCCGGCCCAAGTATCTCCTTCAATGTCTTGTGCAACTCGGGAATATACAGATAGGTTGTTGGTGTTTTGTATCTGCACAGACACTATTTTCCTTTGAGGAATAGTGTAGGGAGACTTAGCAACTCTTCCATGGCTAACAAGACCCAGGTAGGACTTGAACCTGGAACTGTGGGCTCAGATGCAGGGACACTACTGAACTATAAGACCACCTACAGTGCACAGTCATAACATGACCAATTCAAAAATATTTCATATCTTTTTTTCATCCGCATAATGGGTTTGATGATTTATTATGGAAATAGATAGTTAACTGGAACTGTAGAATGAAAAATTTGTATCTATACTTCACACATATTTATATACTTTCTCAGAGTGACAATCCCGGTGGGTGGAAGGGGTCGGTTTGGGTCGGGGTGGGGGGGGGGGGGGGTGTCGGATAGGGAGAGGGATAGTCAGGTCGAGCTGGGGGATGGGGTGGTTTTGGGTTGGGACAGGCCAGGGCGGGGGTTTTAGGTCGGACGGGAAGGTAGGTCAGGTTGGACTCGGGGAGCGGTTTGGTGAGGTCAAGGGTGGTGTAGTGGGTCCCCTGAAGGGTCAGGTGTGTAGGGGGTGTCCCGTTCGACGCTGGTTCTGGGTTTTTTTAAATAGCTGCTATGGAGTTAGAAGCAACTTGTTTCCTCTAACTCTTTCAGAGTAACTGTCAGGATAAAAGTGGCGGAACCATCCGAATTTAGCAATTCAGATTGTTTCAGTTGGTTGGTTCTCATCGCAATTATGCAGTGGAAGTTAGCACTTCTGGGCAATTGCTGGATAATCCCTTACGGAGGGGGGGGGGGGGGGGGGGGGGACCTTGTGAAAGTGATTCCCAGCGCATAATTGGAGTACCCCCTAAATGCGATGCTGGGGAACCAGGAGGTTTTGGACCATTATCACTTGTGCGAAACAAACAACTTACCTCATGTTACATGTTGTGATATTCACCTTTTAAGTGATACATAGGGCGTGATTTAATGGCCACATTGGGCCTAAGCGTGAACGCGACGAGGCTGAAAACGAGAACCATGCCGGGCGCCGCTATGCGTGCTATCTAACCAGCCCGCTTCCATTGATGAAATCAGGATGAAATCATGGTGAGAAACCAATAATCACCACTTAAGGCCAATCTCCATACAATTATCAGGAGTGACTTCATATCCAAGGGCCTCCCGTGATCACCTAACAGCCTCCCCAGCAAGTGGCCACATGGGCGCCGGTTAGTGCTCCTTTTAAAAATGTGAAGCGGGTGGGAAGGCTGCTGCGGAGTCCCGAGGAGGTGAGTAGCCATCTTAGCTCACAGGCAAAGAGCCAGGGGGCAGTGGGGTTGCAACCCCGGGGTCGCCGCGACAACAGCATCTGCCACGTCCTCCCAGGCGGCAGTGGCTACCCTGTGGCTGAGCCTCGGGGGAACAGGGCATACCACTCTACCACTTCCAGTAATCTGCCCACGTCGGCATGGCCGAACCGTGGGGCTGGTCATCTCAGCAGGATGGCTGTGAGCTGTGTGGGGTTGGCTGTGCAGGATCGGTTCACGTGCTGCTCTGCCTTGTTGGCAGGGAGCTGGCGAGCGCGGTCCCAGCGAATCAGGTGGCGGGAGCAGGATTAGCGGCTCGAAGCTCGCGGTTCCCCGTCAGGTGAACCAATTAACGTTTGTTGGCGGTGACGGACTCGGCGGGCTGAGCGTCGGGAAGCTCGTGGCGGACGGTTCCAGCTTGCTACCACACTTAAGAACCTTTTGGTTTAATCGTACCCGTAAACTATACACGATATATTGTACAGAGAATATCCAACTGGCAACCAAGCAAAATACAATTAATTCAATTTTTAAATGAAAGTTTTGTAACTGATGGAATCTCAATTAGACCACATGCCAATTAATGTATTCTAGATCCTATTGACTATATGGGTTAGTGATTTAATAATGTGTGCAGAGGAAATATAAAATGCATTGTATTTATGTACTAATATTGGTACAGCCTAATTTGAAAATGGCTGGATTTGAATGCAATCAATGTGTTGCCAACAAAGGTGTTCAGAAACCGTTGAGTGGATGCAGAGAGGCTCATAATGTGGCTCGAGCGTCCAGACCACTATAACATGCACAGAACTCGGCTAACCCGCCCAGATAAAGAAAGGTCTCTGAATTTGGCAAGTTACCACACTCTCTTGACATGCCAGAAGTGGCAAGGCCAGTATTTGGCAGTAGTAGCCAATGAAAAGTTCCTGGTTGCTGTTGCAAGCTGAATAGCTTCTTTGTGCAGTGAGGGAAAGGAATGGTGTTGGGGAGCAAGGGGCGCAGCATCATGGGATACCAGGCAAATGAGTTTTCATGCAGCAACCATTTGGCAGTAGGTGAGAATGAATCTGTGTGTTCTGTACAGAGCTTCCCTTTCATGTTTCAAACAAATACTGGAAACTGGAGTATTGTTTCGGCATTGTTGGGTGGTTAGTTCAGTTTCAGCAGAATCGTCATTAATCAGCCTGGGGCACAGGTTGGACACTATTTGGGTGTGCAGTAGACCTCAGGCTCCATCGTCAGTTCCTGGGAAATTAGCATCCAAAACACTTCACCCACCCCAATCTTAAAATAAAATTATTTGAGAGACAGCCGTAAGCAGCATATCAACCATACGTTGTCAATGACATACAAGCATTTACGTAAACTCTCAGGAAATGACTCAATTTTGTGAGGAAGCATACATGTCTGAATCAAGAGCAAACATACTAAGCCAGTGCTCAGGTATTTCCTGAACATCTTCCATTATAATTTCTAAACTGGAGACTGAGTTGAATCCGATAAATATTTTGGTGCTACTCCACAACATTAACGATTAAGACTTTAATATTGCAAACCGATATCCACTCTATCTACCAAGAACAATCAATACAAGCACACCGACTGACCCTCGCAGCTTCTCACACACAGCTTCCAGGTCAGATGGGTACAGACAGTGTAAAACACCAGGGCCAATGGTTAGGGGGTTTCTGAACTCGTTGGGCGGGATTCTCCCTTCCAGGGACTAAGTCCCCGCGGTGGCGGGGAAACCGCCGCAAACCACTCCGGCGTCAACAACCCCCAAAAGTGCAGAATACTCCGCATTTCCGGAGGCTAGGTGGACGGCAGCTGGGTTGGCGCCACGCCAGCCGGCGCTGAAGGGACTGTGCACGTTAGCGCCTGCACCGAAGGGCCGGCGTGATGTCATGCATGCCCGGAACCGCTGGCATTGTTCCGCGCATGCGCAGACCGGCCGGCGTATTCTGCCGCATGCGCAGGGGGTTGTCTTCTACACGTCGGCCATGGCGGAGCCCTTCAGGGGGCCGGCATGGAAGGAAGGAGTGCCCCCACGGCACAGGCCCGCCTGCAGATCAGTGGGCCCCGATCGCGGGCCAGGCCACCGTGGGGGCCCCTCCTGGGATCGGATCCCCCCACGCGCCCACCCCACCCCCCCGAGGACCACCCCAGCTGACATACCTTCCAAATCCCGCCGTGTGGGACCATGTCTAATCCACGCTGGTGGGACTGGCCTAAAACGGACGGCCGCTCGGCCCATCGGGGCCTGGAGAATTGTCGGTGGGCCGCTGCCAACAGTCCTCGACTGGCGTGGCGTGAAACCCGTCCCGCCCAGAAACCAGCGCCGGAGAATACGGCAGCCGGCGTTGGGGCAGCAGAGCGTGATTTGCGCCTCCCCCAGGGATTCTCCGACCCAGCGGGGGGGGGGGGATCGGAGAATCCCGCTGGGTGTGTTAAACTGAGTTCAGCCTGACAGTTGTGAATTTTTTAAAAGCGGGTCTTTAAGGTCAGTCTCATGGATTTGCTGTGCTGCTGCTTCTGAGTTTCTGACACATCTGATGCAATTTTTTTGGAAGGCCTGCTTGAAAACCGAAAAGCTGCCCAAAGATCAGCAACGGCAACACCAAAAGCTGAGAGGGGCTTGGTTGAAAAATTGTAAGTGAAATCCCAAATTATTTTCGAGCCATTTATATGTGATGGGGGAGGAGGGAGGTGGAGGATTGAGGGTCAGGTTTTAGGTTTTTGAAGTTGGAGGGGTGGTGTTGGCTGTCAGGGGAGAGCTGAGGGAGGAGGTGGGAGGTTAGGGCTTTTGGGGTTGGGGTCATGGGGTGATTAGGTGTGTGGTGGGATATTTAAGGAGGGGTTGGGGGGTAGGGTGGAGTGGGGAAGAAGATGGTAGGTGGGAGAAATCGGGTGGGGTGAGGGGAATTTGGGCGGGATGGGGCGAGGCTGTAGGTGTGGGTTGAAAGGGTGGGGTGTCACATTTCAGGTTTCATCCCAGAAATATTGCCCACTTCTCAAAATTCTCTTTTGAATTTAAGTCGGCATATAAAAGCAATCTAAATTTCCATTATGCCATAAAGTAGGCAAAATACTGACTTTGATGAACCAGAAGCTTGATGAGCTCATCAAGATAAATATTAAAATGAAAAGCTGAGGGGCTCACATGATGCAGTCATTGGAGTAGCGGCATTTCCGTATGCTCTGGCATTACGCAGCCTATGATCCTCTAATTTATCCTGTTTACACGGCACATGCTACCTCATCCAAGATATTCCATAGTATGTCCCAGAGGATTTCTGGTGACCTGGTGTCGAAAATGCCAAGGAATCCCAAGACAATCGTCGAGAAAAGGGAGCAGTTGGATGCAACTGGGGTGGAGCTGACTCCTCAATATGACGGCCTGATTCTCGAACAGGATCTTGATCCGACATATCCGTGGCGTCGCAGATGATGACTGTGAATGTCATTGAAGTTATTGATGTCAAACCTGGCTTGTTGGCACAGAACATTAGTGCTCACGGGACTGAGCTGTCGCATACTAATAAGAGGCGCGATGACATGGAGGAGAGAAACCTGATTGTCGAAAATGCAACTTCTTCAGCCAAGTCCTGCTTGCAATCCTTGGAAAACCAACTTTGTGGTATGTCAGAAACCCTGGAGGATCTGGAAAACCGAGGCCGGAAGAGCACAAAAGGTGTTGAGGGCAAGCTCCTTATTAAATTATTTGAGATCTGGCTGCCATGTTTTCAAAAGCTGGGTGCAAGAACTGGGCGTATTAAGTTGGAAAGGAAACATTGGGCTGGATTCTCCGATTGCCGATGCCGAAATACGGATTCGGTGATTGACTGGAGAATTCGTTATGATGGCGAAATCGGGGGGCGGCGCCATTTTTCGGATGCTCGCCCCCTCAAAAACAGTGTCATCGCTGAGTACGCCACACATTACGGGGATGGCCTCAGGACGTTAGCTGAGGCCCTCCCCCGATGCTCCACCCCCAATAGGCCGACTTCCCAACAGCATGGGACACGTGTGCTCACAGTTTCCGGGGACATCGCCTGGGGGCTGGGGACTGTGACCAGCACCGCCACAGTCGGCGGGGGGGGGGGGGGCGGGTGAGCCGTTATGCTGGCCGGTGGGGCTTCGGCTGGGGCTGGGGGGACTGGTGGAGGGGGGGGGGTACTCTGGGGTTACAGGGAGGCACTATGTGGCAGGCCGGGTCCTTGTATGGCGCGACCGCTGCAGGTCGCTCTCATGCACATGCGCAGCCACGTACCCAGCAATTCTCCGTCCGTATCTGCAGGTAAAGTTACGTGTCGCGGCTGCTAGCTCCCACCGGCAGAGCATCGGTGTGGGGGCGGCACTGACATTTTGGTCGTAAGACTAGACACATGCGCAGGACATAGCCTGAAAATCGGTGAATCCAGACCATTGTATCCTATCTCTGAGGCCGAGGAGCAATCAACGTCCCTGGCCTGCAGTTATCCATTTTCATAACTTTGGAGATCATGAGAAAGTGTCGGAAGCAACGAGGCATGATGGGACCTGGCTCTACGAGGTGGTGAGTTTCTCTTTTTCCAAGATTTTTCAGCGGTAACGCAGCAGAAGTGTTGAGGCTTCGATGAAGTGAGGAAAGGATTCACGCCTGTTGAGGTGAATTATGCCCTGCTTTACCCTGCGATGCTGAGGTTGGTATCTGACAATTGTGGAAAGACATTTGATAATTCAGCTAAGGCCTTGCCTAATGTGAACTTCATGGAACGCAATAACCCAGAGTAACAATCTGCGGCTCACTGTAAAATTTGGACTCTGTCCCTGTTATATTACTTCTTGTCTGATGTTGCTATTTATTCTGTTAGCAGTAGAACACTATATTGAATGTTTTAACCTTAACAATGCAAGGGGCTTCCATTTATTTTGAATGGAAAACACCCTTCAGCATGTTCCTTCCAGCTAAGGGGGGTGCACTGTGTGGGGGGCATGGTCGTGGGGCTGTGTGATAGATATCTGTTTTTTCTTATTATCATCCGTACTTTATGATGGTATTTTATGCTTTATAGTCGCCTTAATTTCATAGAATTTATAGTGCCGAAGGAGACCATTCAGCCCATCGAGTCTGCACTGGCTCTTGGAAAGAGCGCCCTTCCCAAGCCTACAACCCTGCCCTATCCCCATAACCTAGTAACCCCACCCAACACTAAAGACAATTTTGGACACTAAGAGCAATGTATCATGGCCAATCCACCTAACCTGCGCATCTTTGGACTGTGGGAGGAAACCGGAGCACCGGAGGAAACCCGCGCAGACACGGGGAGAACGTGCAGACTCCGCACAGACAGTGACCCAAGCCGGGAATCGAACCTGGGATCCTGGAGCTATGAAGCAATTGTGCTAACCACTATGCTACCGTGCTAATTAAAAACGTATAGCGCCACTACCGAGTGGTGGGTGAGTGGTTTAAGTCTTCATGGATGGGGTCAAAAAGCAAGAGGGGCATTTGGTGCCCATTCTCATTCTGGCTTATCCTTTCTCCTCTTTTCTGCGGAGTATGTCTCCTGAGTGTAATAGAATTTACAGTGCAGAAGGAGGCCATTTGGCCCATCGAGTCTGCACCGGCTCCTGGAAAGAGCACCCTACCGAAGGTCAACACCTCCACCCTATCCCCATAACCCAGTAACCCCACCCAACACCAAGGGCAATTTTGGACACCAAGGGCAATTTCTCATGGCCAATCCACCTAACCTGCACATCTTTGGACTGTGGGAGGAAACCGGAGCACCCGGAGGAAACCCATGCAGACACGGGGAGGATGTGCAGACTCCGCACAGACAGTGACCCAAGCCGGAATCGAACCTGGGACGCTGGAGCTGTGAAGCGATTGTGCTATCCACAGTGCTGCCCCTGAAGGACTGGTTGGAGGAATAGCCCCACAAGTCCTCACATGTGTTGAGGAATTTCACCTTGGAATTAGTGTCATCGCAAATGTTTTGTTTTTTCCGAATGCTGGGGTTAAAGAATTGTTAACTGGATCCTGCAATGGTACAGGCAGGTGTCTTATCCAAGAAAAGACGTTGGGTGGGATTCTCCTGACCCCCAGCCACGTGTTTCTTGGCGGCGCTCCTTTGCTGGCGAGGGATTCTATCTTCCCGCCATTTGTCAATGGGATTTCACATTGTAGCCACCCCACGCCGCCAGGCAACCCAGGGGGCGGGGATGCACTGCCAGCAGAACTGGGAATCCTGCTGGCGGAGAATTCACCCCGTTATATTGTATCTATGGGGCCACTGGCACAACTGAAAATGGGGGAAGTGTGTTATGGAGCATGCCAGGACTTGGCACGAAAAATCTTAGCTATGCTTTCTCTGGCTGATTGAGCAATGGCGATAGCTACATTAAAAATTTCCTTTGGAATGTACGGGGAATTCCTTACAAATCGGAAGCTGACAAAGCCTCGTTGGGAGGAAACTCATTTAGACGACAAGGAGCACTTAAGGTTGAGACGAACTGGGTGGGGCAGGGTGTTTTCATCTCCTTCTCGACCAGTAGTCAGTATTAGTCAACAAAAATATGTTTTCAAAATAGAGAACTGTGTGAAAGACAAGGGGAGGGGGTTTGTGATTGTCAGAGGCTTTTTTTATGTGGGAATTTGTCTTGATGTTGAATGTTGTTGTATGGTTTTCCAAATTAATCACCTGATTTTTTTTACTAAAGTCTTCATGGATTTCGCTGACCTGGCATTGGCTAATTCCTTTATAGATGGAGACATTAATTGTCACCTTAATCCCTTGATGGACAAACTCTCTGTAACCAGAACACCAACCCAACAAGCAAGGGCTCCAGTGTCGGTTTGCGAGAAGATCTAGATCATGGAGATTCAATGCGTCTCTGCTCAATGATAATATAATTTTACTATTTATTTTAAGATGGAATTCGACCTCTTAGAATCGTAGAATTTACAGTGTAGAAGGAGGCCATCCGGCCCATCGTGTCTGCACCAGCCCTTGAAAAGTGCACCCTCACTTAAACCCACGCCTCCGAACATTTTTTTTTGGACACTAAGTGCAATTTATCACGGCCAATCCACCTAACCTGCATATCTTTGGACTGTGGGAGGAAAGCCCTGAGGAAACCCACGCAGATACGGGGAGAACGTGCAGACTCCGCACAGACAGTGACCCAAGCCGGGAATCAAACCTGGGACCCTGGTGCTGTGAAGGAACAGTGCTAACCACTGTGCTACCATGCTGTCTTCTACTCAGTCAGTTCTCTCTATTCTGTTGTCAGGCTTATGCTAGGGGGCTTGTCATTTCATACACGGCCAACAAGAGGCATAAAATGCTGGAGCGGCAGTGTCGGTTGGCAGCAAAACTGGCCGCAGCAGAGACGGAGTATGGCAGGAATCCTAAATGGCTTGTGGTGAAAGTATTTTGTGCAACTTGGGCTGCGCTGGAGTCCTTGCTGCCTCAGCGGGCTGAGAGACATTTAAAGTTTCCGAAACAGAAGTTACATGAGTTTGGGAACAAAGCGAGCAGATACTTGGCCCTTCTGACTGGGAAGAAGGCTGACTCTAGGGCTATTCCCTCTGTGCCAGATTCCAAGGGTAATACACTGATCAAAACTGAGGATATCAACAAAGCATTTAAGGGTCTTACTCTAATTTATATGAAGCAGACCAGTCTGACACTGATGGGTGCTTCTCTTCAGCTCCCAGCAATCTTCGAGGACTAAAGATTGGCCCTAAATGCTCCTATTTGTAAATGGGAAGTGCCTCTTTCATTGAAGGAACTCCAATCTGACCAGGCCCCAAGGCCTGATAATTTTGGTGTGAGTTTCCAAGGAATTTAAGGACTTTCTATTTGATCCGCTGATTGACTTGTATGGTGATACATTTGAAGCAGGTCTGCAGCCCCCGAGAGGTGAATATTTCCTTAATTCTAAAGGCAGGCAAGAATTCTGAAGGGTGGGCATCCTATAGGTCAATGTTACTCATGAGTGTAGGTTTGAATTGCTGTGCAAAGTGTTAGGGCGGCGCTCGGAAGGAGTTCTTCTATTGATCATCAAGGTTTATCAGATTGGGTTCATGAAGGGTCGGAATTCATCTAACAATGTTGGGAGATTATTGAACGCAGAGAAAGCTTTAGACTGGGTAGAGTGGACTCATTTATTTTAGGTAGGGTCACTGGGTTCCAGGGATAGGGTGGAGGCGTGACCTTAAGTAGGGTGCTCGTTCTAAGGGCCGGTGCAGACTCAATGGGGCGAATGGCCTCCTTCTGCACTGTAAATCAGGTGCATTCCAAAAAGTATGCGACCCCTATCTCAAATTTATAGGTCTCGCTATGTTGGACCTGCTCCTACAAGTTATGTATGCTGTTTCTCTGGCATTTCCATAAGTTATGTATCACCGCTTTGAATTCACTGTACGTGAAGTTGTGCAGCATATTACTATGTTTACATGGCTTTATCCTCTTCTCCTATATTCTCCAGCTTATCCATTTTTTTTCCTATTGCCTGGTTGGAGGCAGTAAGTTTAAGAACCAACAGTGTTGCCGTTCTCCTGTCTTTTTCTGTCCTCATGTTTGCAGAAGCAGTTATACCATGCTGTACCAGTTTGAAGATTGGTTGCATTATATGTAAAAATGAAAAAACTCTAATTAAAATATATACCTAAAATAAAACCCGCAAGTGATGCAAAAAGGGGTGTTGACTCACTATGGACCATGTTATTACTCTTGAAAAGTCTGGGAATTACATTCTTATTTGTCACCAAGCGGTAACTTAAAGAAAGATTTAACAAATCTCGACTCCACCCGAGGTTCACCCCAACCTGCTCTAACCTGCTTAAAGCCTAGCAGATGATGGTCACACAGTGAAATCCATTGAAATGCCAGAGAAACAGCATGAAGGATGTTTACCAGAAAATGCCTTTGTAGAAATCCAACCTTATGACTTCAATGCTTCGAGAAATAATTTCTCAAGGTATTGCTATCAGACTCTTTTTTTGTTGTTGGAGTTTCTTATTTATTAATTACATTTTTCCACCGAATTTGCCTGTTTCTCTCACACCTCAAACAACATTAGAATTTAAAAATATATATTTTTTGCATATTTATTTAGTATAAATGTAATGTTATATTGTATGAAACCTGTGGAAAGGCTGTAAATCACAGTGTACAACACAACTTGTATGGTAGTTTCTGGGGGGAATGGGGAACTAACTCAAGTCTTCAGTTAAGGGTGTATTGAAATTTTGTACCATGTATCATTCTTCTCTGAAAAATTCAGATCAGCATTTCAATCTACATTTTTCCTGAGCTTCTGGTAGATGTCTGATTTACAAAGCCCAGGGATAGTGTAATTGGTATAAAAGAAGCAGCTGCCATTTATGGCATACTGTGTGTTAGCACTTGTGAAGTCAGAATGGTATAGTTGTATTAGCTATGGAGTTGTATTGTTTTGTAAAAGTAATGATTTCTTGCTCGCTACTTTCCTAATATGGGTTGATTTCTCTGTTGTTACTTGTCCTTAGAGAACCGGCATTGGGCCTCCAATGAACCATTGCTACAGTCACTTTGCTTACTGCATGCAGCTGTAATGAATGACAGCCTGAATTCATACAACACTTTTCACGATGTTGGATTGGATTGGATTTGTTTGTTGTCATGTGTACCGAGGTACAGTGAAAAGTATTTTACTGCAAGCAGCTCAACAGATCATTAAATACATGAAAAGAAAAGAAAGGAAAATACATAATAGGGTAACACAAGGTACACAATGTAACTACATGGACACCGGCATCGGATAAAGCATACAGATCACATCACTTTACAGCTAATTGAATACCAAATAATGTTACCAAATAAAAAGAAGGCTTGAGAGGCTGAATGGCTTACTCCTGCTTCTATGTTTAAAATTTTTTTTTTAAATTTAGAGTACCCAATTATGTAGTTTTTCCAATTAAGGGGCAATTTAGCATGGCCAATCCACCTAACCTGCACATCTTTGGGCTGTGGGGGTGAAACCCACGCAGACATGAGGAGAATGTGCAAACTCCACATGGACAGTGACCCAAGGCCGGGATTCAAACCCGGGTCATCAGCGCCGCAGTCCCAGTGCTAACCACTGCGCCATATGCCGCCCTTTGCTTCTATCTTCATATGTCATTCTGGATGAATGAGATGAATGGGGCTATATGGCTTTTGCCATCCATAATTATCTTGGGAACAGAGGATGGAATCAAGGCTGAAGTTCAGTTTTTTTTGTTGCTAATGACGCTTTACTATAAGCAGGCTTTGTGGGGTGAGATTGCCAGGGCAGCAGTGCATCATGGGCTCATATTAGATCAAGAGACTTTCACATTGACTTCAATCTTGTTCCTTTGTCCATTTACCAATATTCCACTGTATCTTGGTGCTTTTCTGTATTTTTTGAGGAAGGAAATACCATGATAAAGGTGTGTTGCATAGCAGATATTGAAAATATCTTACAGTGAGAAGCAGTAATCAGCAGAGTCTTCAGACTTGTTGATCAATAAAACACAGGTACAATTGTGAACTTAGAAATTGTGTCACAGAGACACCTGAGGGCCCCAATACTTCTCACTGACTGTGAAGACCTATATTGTTCAATCATTCCACTTTGATGCTCAGATATCATTTGATCTTTCTACCCTGTAAGATCATGGACAAAATCAAATTCAATTACATTCCTTGTCTGCAATAATTATATTGAATAATATTTTGCATCCAGGCAGAAGAAAGACTTTTAGCTTATCTGAGTTGCAAGTCCTGAGTCTTTCCACCAGATATGAACTTACTGTCACCGTATTCACATGGTGCAAAGTGCAGAATGTGCAAATAAGGACTAGGGATGTGGATTTGGATTTGTTTATTGCCACGTGTACCGAGGTACAGTGAAAAGTATTTTTCTGTGAGCAGCTCAAACAGATAATTTTGTACATGAAAATAAAAGAAAAGAAAAAGAAAATACATAAAAGGGCAACACAAGGTCCACAATGCAAATACCTAGACACCGGCATCGGGTGAAGCATACAGGAGTGGAGTATTAATCAGGTCAGTTCGCAAGAGGGTCATTTAGGAGTCTGGTAACAGTGGGAAGAAGCTGTTTTTGAATCTGTTTGTGCGTGTTCTCTGACTTTTGTATCTCCTGCCCGATGGAAGAAGTTGGAAGAGTGAGTAAGCCGGGTTTTTGATTATGCTGCCCGCTTTCCCCAGGCAGTGGGAGGTGTAGATAGAGTCAATGGATGGGAGGCAGGTTTCTGTAATGAACTGGACTGTGTTCATGACTCTCTGAAGTTTCCTGCTGTCTTGGGCCGAGCAGTTGCCATACCAGGCTTGGAGCTTTGCTATGAGCTTGGCTGGGATTATGATGTTGAAGGCGGAGCTGTAGTCAATAAATAGGAGCCTTTTATCGAGATGCTGTAGGGATGAATGTAGGACCAGGGAGATGGCGTCTGCTGTGGACCGGTTGCGGCGGTATGCGAATTGCAGTAGATCAAGGCGTTCTGGGAGTATGGAGTTGATGCGCTTCATGACCAACCTCTCAAAGCACTTCATTACGATTGATGCCAGGGCCACCGGGCGGTAGTCATTGAGGCGCATTGCCTGGATCTTCTTTGGCACCGGTATTATGGTGGTCTTCTTGAAGCAGGTGGGGACCTCGGAGCAGAGAAGGAAGAAGTTAAAGATGTCTGCGAACACATCTGCCAGCCGGTCCGCGCAGGCTCTGAGTGCATGACCAGGAAACCGTCCGGACCCGTCGCCTTCCGAGGGTTCCCTTTCAGGAAGGCCGATCTGACTTCGGAAGTTGTGACAGTGGGTATGGGTGAGTTATGGGCTGCTGGGGCACTCGACAGCAGATCGATGGTTTCCTGATCAAACCGAGCATAGAATACATTGAGTTCATCGGAGAATGCTGCTGCCGGAGATACTGCTTGGCTTCGCTTTGTGGCCCTTTATGTTGTTTCAGCCTTGCCACAACCGTGAGAGTCTGTAGCGCTCGTGTGTGACTCTAGCTTGTTCTGATATTCTCTCTTGGCATCCCGGATGGCTTTGTGGAGGTCGTACCTGGATATTTTGTATAGGTCAGGGTTGCTGACTTGAACGCCTCAGATCAGTCCTTCAGTAGGGAGTCAATCTCCCGATTAAGCCGGTTTCCAGTTGGGGAACATACGTACTGCTTTCTTTAGCACGCAGTCGTCCACATATTTGCCAATAAAGTCTGTGACGGTGGTGGCATACTCATTTAGGTTGGTTGCTGAGTTCTTAAATATGGACCAGTCCACTGTCTCCAAGCAGTCACATGGGACCTCTTCTGTTTCCTCGGACCAGCATTGCACGACCTTCTTGGGATGATTCTCCCGCTTAAGTTTCTGTTTGTATGCCGGGAGAAGGAGCTCCGTCTTATGGCCTGATTTTCCAAAGTGCGGTCGGGGATGGAATGGTAGGCGTCCTCCCACCGCCCCCCTCCCCCCACCTCCTCCCACCCTACTTCTCCTCATCTGCTGTTTTGAGTCTTAGCCTAGGCCCCTTATTTCACCGTACATGGTTGTTCAGTGTTTATATGTGGGCAGTGCCCTCCTTCTCCCTTACCTCTTCCTGTCACTTGGCCTTCCCCCCCCTTCTCCACTCTTCCCCTTCTGTTGTCTGCTCGTCTTTTGGGTGTTCTTTTTCGTGTGGCCTTGTGTTGGGAACTCTGGTCCCCATGTCGGTCTCTCTTTGGCCTCCCCCTTGATGTTTCCCCCTGTCTCTCACCAACCCCCCTGTTTTCCCCCTCCCCCCTCGTTCCTGTCTGCTTTCTGTGATCCCAGTGGCACCCATCCCTAGTTCTTCCTCCCATTTTGCCCTTGTTTCGCCCAGTGGGGAGTTTGTCCTTTATAAAACTCATATGTATGTGTCCCTGCAGATCCCCTTTCCCAGACTGTCCATGTCCAGAAAACCCTCCAACATTGTGTCTCTCGGGGCCCTTGGATACTTTGTCGTCTCATTGAAGAGAAAGTTTTTGATTTGCAGATGTCGAAGTTCTTGTCCATTCGGTAGTTCCCGTCTCCCCATCAGCTTTTCTAGGGTCACCAGACTGTCCCCTGTGGAAAAGTCCCTAACCGTCAGTGACCCCCATCCTGTCTCCACCTCCTCAAGGTGGCGTCTACCATGGCTGGTGGAAACCTGTGGTTGCCGCAGATGGAAGTATTGGTGGACACCTCGGTTAGACTGAACTGCTGCCTCATCTGGTTCCAGGTTCTCAGTCTTCCTCCTACCACTGGGCTGGTTGAATGTTTTGCTGGCGGGAATGGGAATGCTGTCATGACGAGGGCCCGAAGGGTCATTCCTGTGCTGGAGGACTCTTCCATCCTCACCCAGTCTCTGTTTGGTTCCTTCACTCATCCCCTCACTCTGTCTGCTGCGGCTGTCCAGTTATAGTGTTGCAAGTTCGGGAGGGCCAGGCCTTCCATGCTTCTTCTTCTTTGCGGTGTTGTTTTAGGGATTCTTGACTGTGTTCATCCCATTTCCTGCACTTCTGCTCTCACCCCTTCCCTCCGCACCGAGAACCATGATAAGATTTCCCTTGTCCTCACCTTCCATCCCACCAGCGTCCATATTCAGCAGACCATCCTCCCCTACCTCCAGCATGATACCACCAATAATCACATATCTTCCTCCTACCCTCTTCTAGCATGACATGCTGAGCCCCTTCTTTGTCACCCACAACCGCAACCCAAACCCCCCCACCACCACCCGCGCCACCCCTCCCCACCCCCCGTTGCTCACGCAAGTGCAGGAGATGCAATACCTACTCTTTCGCCTCCTTTCTCCTCATTGTCCAAGGCTCTAAACGTTGCTTCCTGTGATTTGCGTGTACTTCTATCAATTCAGTACTCAATGTGATTCAATACTGTACTCGCTGCTCTTGATGTGGATGTCTTTTTACATTATGGAGACTAAACGTAGATTGGGGGACCATTAATATGACCATTCAGCCTGTGAATGTGACTCCAGGTTTTCCGTCACCTGTCATTTAAAATTCTCCATTTCACATCCACTTTGACTTTTCTGCCCCGGACTACTGCACTGTTCCAATGAAACACAACATAAGCTCAAGAAACTGCTGTGGTAAAGCAATCATGATAGGCATCAACTAGTGTTTTATACGGTAGAATAGTGTCAGATCAATGTGGCATGCGTCGTGCTACTAAACCAAGCAGACTGGGAGATGCCATGTTTAATTGCAGCCTGTGCAAGTTGACCTGACCTCAGCTACAGAAACAATGGCAGTGCAATTGCCTTCAGAGCCCTTAGGCTTGGGAGGGGAGCTATTGGGCAACGTTTTCTCCAAGGTGTGCGTGTCTAGACAGATAGGGTTGGGCTGGACACCATTTCTAAATAAACATTCATTATCTCGGCTCGCACAAGAAGAATGGCCCCTTGGGTGAAGACAAATCCACAGATGTCACATTACGCCCATGGAAGTACACCCCAGAAACAAACAGCAACCTAAGGTGATAGAGGGAAAGGGTTTTGCTTGAGAAGTAACAGCTTCTACTTCTCTGCAAAGCCTTCGATGCTGTGCTGTTCAATGACTTATAATCACACATCAAATGCAAGACATACCTTGGGGGAGGGGGTGGAGGGCACCTACAACTTGAAGCTTATTTAAAAGCGCAAATTCTCCTCCACATAGACTTCCTTATTTTGACAACTCTTCACTGTCTCTTCAGTGGAAGTGAACTCTGCTTTCTGCACATCATGCGGAACCAAATTTTTCCAATGCTTTGCTGGCCAAGGCTTAAACCTGACATTCGTGTTTTCATTGGAGAGGTACCTCACTGTAACATCTGGTTCTTGTATATTACTTCCAGGATTCCTGAAGGGGGTGGATTTAATGGCTCAGCTCCATTAAAAACGTTTCTTTCTCTATAAACAATTATTCACTTTTTTTTATTGGCATAAGGGACCGTATAATTTAACATTTTTTAACTTTGAGAGAAATGTAAAACCATTGATTGTATAATTTTTTTTTTTACCATTGATTTATTTCTGTGCACCCTCCCATTAGCACAAATAAAGTTAAAAAAAAACAGTAGCAGAGCTGATGGCTTTTAAAGGGTGATTCGAACAGTCAGTGACTGACCTGTAAACTTCGAAGGAGCAGACCACCTTGTGAACTCTTTCCACACTATATGAACTGATAAGAGGAAAAACCAGGAGGGGGATTTTCCGCCCCTGTATTCAGCAGGCGGGAATGGAGGTGGGGTGGCGGAGAATTGACGCGGAGTCCCAAAACGCCATTCACTCTGGCGAGATTTCCCTGCTCGGTTGTCCCTGCCAGTGACAGTGAACCCCACTTGAATTTATTTAAATATAATTAGCGGGCCTCCCCACTGGAACATCACCCCACATATCTAAGTCACCACCCCACCCCCCACCACAACCCCCCCACCACCCCCACCCCCGACGGCGGCATAACAGGGGGATTTTTGCTTCAGCTTTTTACAAATGGGGAACTGCTGAACAGAACCAGTTCGGGGAGCACAGGTCAGTACAGCTCCTGGGAGGAGAGGGTCGTGCCTGTGCAATAACCTGGCAGTGCCCCCTAGCATTGCCCCATGGGGAGCAATGCCAGGGAGCAGTGCGGGAGGGTGGGGGGAGGACCCTCGGTTCGGGTTGTTTGAGGCATCGGGTGGTCTCTGGGTGTGGGGGGGGGGGGGGGGGGTCGGTGGCCATGGGGGATTCATTTTCTTTTTAGATCGGCCTTTAAACAGAGCGCCCCGATCGCTCAAGACCCGAGGTTGCTGGTGGCTGCTCGTGTGACGTAGTGGGACCAACCTCCTTGATTTATTTTTAACTAAGTGTCAAAATATACGGCAGGAAAAGCCAGCGGGCTCCACCTGCTCTTCCCTCCTGAGTTGACATTTCATCAAAAAAATGAGAGAATTCTGCCCTGGGTCTCAGAAAAGAAGCTTTACTCCCTGAGATACCATAAGACATAATGGCAAAAGGAGGCCATTCAGACCATCAATTCTGCTCCCCCATTCAATGAGATCATGACTGATCTGATATAATCATCAACTCCAATTCCCATAACCCTTGATTCCCTTATTGATTAAAAATCTGTCTATCTCAGCCTTGAACATACTTAATGACCCAGCCTCTACAGCCCTCTGTGGAAAAGAATTCCACGATTTACTGCCCTCTGAGAGTAGAAGTTCCTCCTCATCTCTGCATAAATGGACCCCATCAAGATCCCTGAAAATCCTATATGTCCCAATAAGGTAGCGTCTCCTTCTAAACTCCACTGAGTACAGGCCCAACAGACGTAAGCTTTCCTCATAAGAAAATCCTCTCATATCTGCGATCAACATAGTGAACCTTCTCTGGACTGCCTCCAACGCCAGTATATACTTCCTTAGGTAAGGGGACCAAAGCAGTTCACAGTATTCCATGTGTAGGCGAACTATTGCCTTGTATGGTTTCAGCTAGATTTCCCTATTTTCATACTCTATTCTCTATAAAATAAAGGGCAACATTCCATTTGCCTCCCCAATTACCAGCTGAAATTGCAAGCTAGCTTTTTGTGATTTATGCACGAGGAGCCCCAAAACAATCTGTGCCTCAGTCTTCTGCAATCTTGCTCCATTTAAATAGTATTCAGCTCCTTTATTCTTCCTACCAAAGTGCATAACTTCACATTGTCCTACATTATATTCCATCTGCCAAGTTTTTTGCCTGCTCAGCTAACTTGTCTATATCCCGCTGTAGACTCTGTGTGTCATCCTGACCACTTCCCTTCCCACATATTTTTGTGTCATCTACAAACTTGGTAGTCGTACATTCACTTCCCGCGTTCACGTCACTAATATACATTGTCAATAATTGTGGCTCCAGCACTGATCCCTATGGCACTTCACTGGTTATAGGCTGCCTTCCTAAAAATGCCCCTCTTATCTCAACTCTGTCTTCTATCAGTTAGCCAATACTCAATCCATACTACTATACTACCTCAAACACCATGGACTCCTGTCTTATTAAGTAGCCTTTGTGTGGTACCTTACCGAATGCATTTTGGAAATCCAAGTATATTACATCCACTGGTTCCCCTTTATCTATCCTCCTCATTACCACCTCAAAGAAAGTTAAGAAATTTGTCAGGCATGATTTCCCCTTACTTGAAGTCATGCTGATTCTGCTTGATTACATTATGCATTTTTAAATACTCTGCTATTACATCCTTTAGGATAGACTCAAACATTTTGCCAATGACGGATGTTAAGCTAAGTGACTGGTAGTTACCTGATTTTTGTCTCACTCCCTTTTTGAATAAGTGTTTTGGCAATTTTCCAAACCTCCGGGACTTTTTCAGAATTTAAGGATTCTCGAAAGATTATTGCCGGTGCATCCACCTAAAAGTGACATTTATTGTCATGGGGAAGAAGCTGGCATCGCAACACTCAAATATGGATAGCTTCAACAATTTTTAATTGCATTTATTTTTGTGCCACTAACAATAGGGAAATGTAAAGTGGAATTGTTTCCATGTTGCGCTGAATGAGTAAAGGGGAGCGGTGCGTAGGTGCTAGCTTGAATGAGTAAAGGGGAGCGGGAGTGTGCTGCGATGAGTAAAGGGGAGGCAGTGAGTATGGTTCAGCTCAGTAGGCCTCAGGACATGGGTTTGTCACTGATGGTCTACTGGATCAGTAGCCCCCCAGTGGCGAGTTCAGGGCCGTTGTTGTACCTGTCCATTTAGTGATTTAGCGAGTTGCAAAGTCATCACTTTCAGCAACCTGTCAAGCATTAATGACACTGGATATCAAGGAGCTGCAGAGTGGAGTTGTATTTTCGCAGCATACCATTTTTCTTCCTTGTGCTTTGATGCACAATCAATGGACACGAAACGTAGGTGAAGTCCGAAACGAAAGGCTTTAATTAGCAAGAAGTGAGCCCGGCAGCAGACGTACAGGAAATGGCCTGGCTGCAGGGGTACACGGGTTCTTATACCCTGCCTCGTAGGCGGAGCTACCTTCCTCTTAGCCAATGGGGGCAGCACGGTAGCATTGTGGATAGCACAATTGCTTCACAGCTCCAGGGTCCCAGATTCGATTCCGGCTTGGGTCACTGTCTGTGCGGAGTCTGCACATCCTCCCCGTGTGTGTGTGGGTTTCCTCCGGGTGCTCCGGTTTCCTCCCACAGTCCAAAGATGTGCAGGTTAGGTGGATTGGCCATGACAAATTGCCCTTGGTGTCCAAAAGTGCCCTTAGTGTTGGGTGGGGTTACTGGGTTATGGGGATAGGGTGGAGGTGTTGACCTTGGGTAGGGTGCTCTTTCCAAGAGCTGGTGCAGACTTGATGGGCCGAATGGCCTCCTTCTGCACTGTAAATTCTATGATAATAGGGCTAAGCGACACACGATACCTGGGCCAATGAGCCGCGAGTCCTCTGCACCAATGGCAGCTCACACTCCCAGGTACCGTAATACCCCTAGTCATACTACCACATTCACCCCTTGTTCAGAAAGGACCCAGGGGGGGCGGGGGGGGGGGCGGGGGGGGGGGGGGGGTGGTGTACGGGGAATGCGGACATGGAGAGAGGAGGGGCCGTGTCCCGTGCGAGTATATAAGAGACTGGTAGTATGACTAGCGATGTCGGATCGTACCTCTTCAATGGTGGCTGCCCACTGGCCCGCAACTATTTACAGGGTCGAGTCAAGACACAGTAACTATATACAGTTTTGAGAACAGAAAAAAACTAGAGAACAAGCAAAAACAAGAGTCCATCAACAGTTCACATAGACTCGATCAGCCGATCGGGTGCCTTGGATGTCCTGTGCGACCTGCGGAGCTGTGCTGGCGACGTTGGAGTGGTGAGCAGCCGTGACTCCAGGAGCGATGATCCTGTCCTTGAGGCTGCGTCCGTACCCCTAGTCAGAGCTAGCGAGAGCCAGGCTGGGGGAGGGTCGTCCTATCCACTAGGCAGTGCGTGTAAAGGTGTCGGTGGGGCGGGGGGGGGGGGGGCCTGCCGGGGGCAGTTGAGGTTGGGGGGTGGTTGGGGGGGCTGGTGCCGGGGGGGGGGGGGGGGGGGGGGGGGTGGGGGGGGGGGGGGGGGGGGGTGGTGACCGGGATCCGGCGGGTGCCAGGTCCCGTAGGGAGACCGTGTCCTGTCGGCCATCAGGCTACTCCACAGAAGCGTACTGCAAGTTCGCATGGAGCAGCTGGACCCTCTCGACCAACGGGTCTGACTTGTGCACCCGCACGTGTTTCCGGAGCAGGATGGGCCCGGGGGTAGCCAGCCAGGTCGGGAGTGGGGTCCCTGAGGAAGACTTCCTGGGAAAAACAAGAAGGCGTTCATGAGGCGTTTGATTAGTGGATGTACAAAGAAGTGACCAGATTGAATGGAGGGCGTCTGGGAGGACCTTGTGCCAGCGGGAGACTGGGAGATTTCGGGACCGTAGGGCCAGCAGGATGGTCTTCCAGACCGTACCGTTCTCCCTCTCAACCTGTCCGTGACCCCTGGTCGTCCTGCAGGAGGCAATGCCCCTGCTGAGCAGGAATTGACGCAGCTCGTCACGCATAAATGAGGACACCCGATTGCTATGAATGTATGCTGGATAACCGAACAGGGAGAAAATGGTGTGTAGGGCTTTGATGATGGTGGGTGTGGTCATGTCGGGGCAGGGGATGGCGAATGGGAAGTGGGAGTACTCGTCAATCACATTGAGGAAGTACGTGTTGCAGTTGGTAGAGGGGAGGGGACCTTTGAAATCCATGTTGAGGCATTCAAAGGGGCAGGAAGCCTTTATCAGATGCGCTTGTTCGGGGTGGTAGAAGTGCAGCTTGCACTCCGCGCAGATGTGGCAGTCCCTAGTGACTGTCCTGACCTCCTCGATGGAGTAGGGCAGGTTGCAGGTCTTTACAAAGTGAAAGAAGCGGGTGGCCCCCGGGTGGCAGAGGTCTGCGTGGAGGGTTCGAAGGCGGTCCACTTGTGCATTCGCACAGCTGCTGCGGGACAGGGGCATCGGGAGGCTCATTTAGCTTCCCAGGACGATACAAGATGTCGTAGTTGTAGGTGGACAGTTCGATCCTCCACCGCAAGATATTGTCGTTCTTTATCTTGCCCCTCTGTGCGTTGTCGAACATGAACCCACTGACCGTTGGTCTGTGAGGAGGGTAAACCTTCTGCTGGCCAGATAGTGCCTCCAATGTCGCACAGCTTCTACTATGGCCTGTGCTTCCTCCTCGACCAAGGAGTGGCGGATTTAGGAAGCGTGGAATGTACGGGAGAAGAAGGCCACGGGTCTGCCCGCTTGGTTGAGGGTGGCCGCCAGAGCTACATCGGACGCGTCGCTCTCGACCTGGAAGGGGAAGGACTCACTGATAGCTCGCATCGTGGCCTTTGCAATATCTGGTTTGATGCGGCTAAAGGCCTGGCGGGCCTCCATCGACAGGGGGAACGTGGCTGATTGGATGAGGGGATGGGCTTTGTGGGTGTAATTGGGGACCCACTGGGCATAATATGAAAAGAAACCCAGACAGTGCTTGAGGGCTTTGGGTGAGTGGGGGAGTGGGAGCTCCATCAGGGGGTGCATTCATTCCAGGTCGGGGCCCATCACTCCGTTACGCACTATGTAGCCGAGGATGGCTAGACGGTCGGTGCTAAACAAGCATTTGTCCTTGTTGTAGATCAGGTTCAGGAGTTTTGCGGTTCAGAGGAATTTGCGGAGGTTGGTGTCGTGGTCCTGCTGATCGTGGCCGCAGATGGTGACATTATGGAGATACGGGAACATAGAACATAGAACATAGAACAGTACAGCACAGAACAGGCCCTTCGGCCCTCAATGTTGTGCCGAGCCATGATCACCCTACTCAAACCCACGTATCCACCCTATACCCGTAACCCAACAACCCCCCCCTTAACCCTACTTTTATTAGGACACTACGGGCAATTTAGCATGGCCAATCCACCTAACCCGCACATCTTTGGCCCGTAAACCGTATTGGTCGACCATTCGGTCCATCTCTTGTTGGAAGACCGAGTCCCCATTTGTGACACCGAAGGGAACCCTGAAAAAGTGGTAGAGCCGCCCGTCCGCTTCGAATACAGTGTACTTGCGGTCACTCACGCGGATGGGGAGCTGATGGTAGGCGAACTTGAGTTCCACCGTGGAGAAGATCTTGTACTGCGCGATCCTGTTGACCAGGTCGGAGATATGTGGGAGAAGGTACGCGTCCAGCTGCGTAAACCTGTTGATGGTCTGACTGTAGTCTATGACCATCCTATTCTTCTCTCCGGTCGTTACCACCAGAACTTGTGCTCGCCAGGGGCTGTTGCTAGTCTCGATGACCCCTTCCTTCAGAAGCCGCTGGCCCTCGGACCTGATGAAGGTCCAGTTCTGGGCACTGTACCGTCTGCTCCTGGTGGTGACGTGTTTGCAATCCGGGGTGAGGTTTGCAAACCAGGATGGGGGATCAACCTTGAGGGACGCGAGGCTGCAGACAGTGAGGGGGGGCTTAGGGCAGCCGAATTTGAATGTTAGGCTCTGGTGGTTACACTGGAAGTCTAACCCCAGGAGTGCTGCCGCGCAGAGGTGAGGGAGGACGAATAGCTTGTAGTCTTTAAACTCCCTCCCCTGGTCCGTGAGGTCCGCTATACAGCACCCTGTGATCTGTACCGAGTGAGAACCAGAGGCCAGAGCGATTTTTTGCTTAACCAGGTAGACAGGGAGAGCGCAGCATCTTACCGTGGCGGGGTGGACGAAACTCTCTGTGCTCCCGGAGTCCAGCAGGCAGTTTATCTCATGGCCGTTGAGCAGAATCTTCTTGGTCGCTGTGGAGAGGGTACGAGGCCGCGACTGGTCCAGTGTGACTGAGGCGAGTCGTGGCAGATATTCAGAGTCGTCATCAGGCAGGGAGTAGTCACCCGGGGCTTCCTCGGTGCCGACCCGTCGGCTGCACATGGTGGGGGGTGGACAAAATGGCGGCGCCGTTCCCCGCACGTGGAGTCGGGGGTCCAAAATGGCGGCGCCCGGGGATCGCACGTGGCGGTGGGAGGGTTGAGGCAGCGAGGTCCGCGGGCCGCACGGCGCCCCTGAGGAGAGCGAGGGGGGGAGTACCGTGGTCGCTGCTTGGAACCGCAGCCATCGCCTTAGCTTGGCAAACGGCCACAAAGTGGCCCTTCTTCCCGCAGCACTTGCAGGTTGCGGAACAGGCCGGGCAGCGCTGACGGGGGTGCTTTGCCTGGCCGCAGAAATAGCAGCGGGGTCACGCGGGTTTTTCGGGGCGCCCCGTGGCGCAGGCCTAGGGGGGGTCCGAGTCCATGGGGGAGAGAGGGGCCGAGTTCCACGCTGCCCAGGGGGCAGTACGAGCGAGCGTTACGGTTTGCGACGTCTAGGGAGGAGGCGAGGGCCCGTGCCTCCGTGAGGCTTAAAGTTTCTCTCTCCAACAGTCTTTGGTGGACTGCATACCTGCAACAAAGGCATCTCGAATCAGAAGTTCGGTATGCTCAGCAGCAGACACCTATGGGCAGCCACAGTTCCTCCCCAGCATGAGGAGGGCACGGTAAGATTCATCCAGTGACTCACCAGGTATCTGCTGCCTCATGGCTAGTAAGTGCCGAGAGTAGACTTGGTTCACCGGCCGTATGAAATGTCCTTTAAGCAAGTCCATAGCCGCGTCGTAGTCTGTCATGTCCTCTATGAGCGTGGACACGGCGGTGCCGACGCACGAGTGGAGGATGTGCAATTTCTGTTCCCTTGTTGGGACTTTTTCGGCTGTGCTCAGGTAACTATTGAAGCAAGTCAGCCAATGCTTAAATGCAGCTGTTGCATTCGCTGCGTGAGTGCTGAGTCGAAGACACTCTGGCTTGATGCGAAGCTCCATCCTTTAAAATCTTGCTAATTAAATTGATGCACAATCAATGGACACGAAACGTAGGTGAAGTCCGAAACGAAAGGCTTGAATTAGTAAGAAGTGAGCCCGGCAGCAGACGTACAGGAAATGGCCTGGCTGCAGCGGAACACGGGTTCTTATACCCCACCTCGTAGGCGGAGCTACCTTCCTCTTAGCCAATAGGGATAAGAGGCACATGATACCTGAGACAATGGGCAGCGAGTCCTCTGCACCAATGGCA
Source organism: Scyliorhinus canicula (assembly GCF_902713615.1). Taxonomy (NCBI): domain Eukaryota; kingdom Metazoa; phylum Chordata; class Chondrichthyes; order Carcharhiniformes; family Scyliorhinidae; genus Scyliorhinus; species Scyliorhinus canicula. Next base: position 193,904,512 of record NC_052152.1, read on the forward strand.
GCTCACACTCCCAGGTACCGTAATGCCCCTAGTCATACTACCACATGCTTCAAAAGTAGAAGAATCATTAACCTCACCAATCATTTGAATCTAAAATCCAATGTGAGCACATGTGAACAGGAGGTGTCCATTGTGCAGCTGTTTTGGCCACATTTTCATTATATATATATATATCTCTATACTAACACTGTACCTGTAACAATCCACCCTCATTGTAGCTACTTCTATGCCAGAGGAATGCAGCCAATGACAGACATTTGTGGTTTCTCCTCCAGTATCTGCATTTGATATTGTAAAGCCAATGTTCCGACAAAAATGGAATGGGGGTCTATGAATTGGCATAAGGTTCATTATTGTTACTTAAATCTGTTGCCTTCAGATCTGCAACAAAAGGAAACTGAACGCAGACCGTTTGTATTCTATTATTACACAGCGAATCCCAGCACGGCTGGGGACTTGGTGGGGGGTGGGGGCGGAGGTGGTGAGGGCTCCCACTGTTGAATGTCAAGAAGGAGAGTAACTGAAGGAGCTCATTGACCACAACAGAAACAAACAAAAAAATGGCAGTTGTGTGAAAGCATTTCAAGGTGTAATGAAAAAGCATTTTCTAATGCTCTATAATAGGGTACAATGGGATAGATTCAGACAAGCGCTAGCCAGCTAAGTCGGCAACCATCTTTATTTCCATTGATTTGAAGGGGAGAGATGAAAAGTGGGTGGCAGTTTCACTATCTCCTCTTTCACCCTCTTGTAGACAAAGTCAAACTTGATTGAGGAGACTCAAGTAAAAATTGTTAAAAAGAGAACAGAAGGATCCACCAACACGATGGGCCGAATGGTCCTCTCTGTGCCATATGTTTCAATGCTGTTTTCGGAAAAGGAATTTTTCAGAAGGCAAGTTATTCTGCCTGAATCATTTGGGTCACCGTAAATTTAATTTTAATAACGTCTTTGTGGGTGGGGCTGTCTGCTCACAAGGTAGGGATAGAGGAGTGGTCCATCGAATGTCTTTGCTCCTGTGTGTAGTTACGCAACTGCTCACAAAAATACAGGAAGGCGATGGAGGTGAGGCACCTGCACACCATGAGTGACATCAGCCTGCCGAATACAAACAGGAAAATAATTATGGTTCTTACTTCTGACTAAAGGAGGGGCTCTTTGAGCAAATAATGATTATTCCCATCTAGTCTTGGCTTGTGTGGATCTTGTTGCTGTTGAAGCGAAGGCTGTGCATGTGATCCACCTGTACAAACAAGGATATTTTGAATTACACACTGCAAATCCATCGTTTGTGGTTTGGAGATTTTCTTCTGGAATTGATTATATTGCATATCGCTGAAAGGAGAGCCATGTTACATATTACATAGAATTTACAGTGCAGAAGGAGGCCATTCAGCCCATCGAGTCTGCACCGGCTCTTGGAAAGAGCATCCTACCCCTACTAAGGTCAACACCTCCACCCTATCCCCATAATCCAGTAACCCCACCCAACACTAAGGGCAATTTTGGAAACTAAGGGCAATTTATCATGGCCAATCCACCTAACCTGCACATCTTTGGACTGTGGGAGGAAACCGGAGCACCCGGAGGACACCCACGCAGACACGGGGAGGATGTGCAGACTCCGCACAGACAGTGAACCAAGCCGGAATCGAACCTGGGACCCTGGAGCTGTGAAGCGATTGTGCTATCCACAATGCTACCATGCTGCCCTATGTTGCCATGTTGCCAAAGCTTTTCATCTTGCGCCCATCAGGACAGATGCAAGAAAGTCAAATTTCAAATGATCACAATCATTTATACTGCAGGAAGAAAAACCTGCTGATTGTTTGGAAAATTAACTCTTATTGGCCAAGATATTGCCATAGAGACTCCCCAAGCACCCAGGAAATCCAAAAAAAAAGATGCAAAGCTTGAACATATTCCTTTTGTTTGCAGAGAATGAGTCCCTGCGTATGAATTTATGCACTTCTCGCAAACATAAATTAGCCATGTTACGAGCTTGAGCTGATTAGCATAATTTGGTTGTTGGTTTTGCAATTAGCATACTCAGGATTGTTTTGCAAGTGCTGGAATCACATCTAACAGTATACGTTTTGTTTCGGGTTCTGTAAGCGCGGGTTGGTTGAGTATGGTCTGTATTTGTTTATCAAGGACAACCGAAGGAACATGCTGTATTATTTGACCAGTTAATCGTGAAGCATATCATGCAAACCCACAAATAGGCCAAAGGCTTGGCTTTCAGCCCTGAAAAGTGCCCAGTCCACCTCAATTTATGCTGGGAAGGTAAAGTATCGCAACACTTGAACAATGGGTTAAACAAGCCATTTCACGCTGCTATAACACAGATATAACACTAATAATTATAACACTAATAATTCATTATTAGCAGTTTCAATCCAAAGCAGCAGAGACTCAAGCTGCGGGTTTCTCCATCGGCGGGATCCTCTGCTTCGCCGGCAGTGCACCCATGCAAGCGGGTTTCCCGACGGCATGGGGCGGCCACAATGGAAACACCATTGACCGTCTGTAGGTGATGTGTTAGGCAGGCTGGGTCGACGTAGACTGCACTTGGGGCTGGTTTAGCTCACTCGGCTAAATCGCTGGCTTTTAAAGCAGACCAAGCAGGCCAGCAGCATGGTTCGATTCTTGATGCAGTGTAGCGCGAGACAGACCTCCAACACTTGATAAGATGCAACACGATTTTATTTAACGTCTTAACTAATATACATGTTCAACTGTGGGTTGACACTATACTGACTTGACTGGAGACCTAGTACTAGCCTGACCAGACTTACTAGCTACCGCATGGTGTTTGCACTGGCTAGCTCCTGAACTCTGACTGTCTCAGTAGCTGGGTCCAGACAGAGCGGGAAACCTACTGCCCTCTGGCTTTATAGTGGTAGTGCCCTGTCTGGTGATTGGCTGCTCTGTTCTGTGTGCTTACTGGTCATCCTGTCCGTCAATCACTGCCTGTCTGCACTCCATTATATACATAGATGTATATTATGACAGTGGGAACGGAAAATCCCGCTGACGGCGGGGGGGGGGCGTGCCGGAAAACAGGGCTGGCGGGACAGAGAATTCCGCCTCCAAGATATTTTCACTGGGATGGTCAAATAGTAATGAAAAAGACTCCGTTTATATGGTGCTTTTCATATTCTCAGGATGTGCCAAAGTTCAACAGTATGGGGACTCGTGATAAATGTCCATGTTTTAGGAAAATGTAGTATTGCTGTACGTGCGCTATGGATACCATATTTCCAGTCTAGTCTGATGAGCATTTTCCCAATTTCATATTGTGATATTATTACCTGCTCAGAATCAATAAACTTGAAAACATGCCCTGCTCATTTAAGAAGATTAATCCAGAGCTAACAGCAAAATCTTTATATTGCAACATACCCCATTTGTTGAAAAGACAGGGGTCATGAAGCACAACCTATACTATATGTGGGCGAGTGGGCTTCACGAGTGACCCTCCTTCATCCCATTAGTCCGCAAGATTGAAATCTGGCATGTTCACTAACCACAACCCCATTAATAAGATTAATAAGATTAAATATATGCCGAATATTCTGTGTGGACTCTGCACATTCTCCCCGTGTGTGCGTGGGTTTCCTCCGGGTGCTCCGGTTTCCTCCCACAGTCCAAAGATATGCAGGTTAGGTGGATTGGCCGTGCTAAATTGCCCTTAGGGTCCAAATTGCCCTTAGTGTTAGGTGGGGTTACTGGGTTATGGGGATAGGGTGGAGGTATGGGCTTGGGTAGGGTGCTCTTTCCAAGAGCCGGTGCAGACTCGATGGGCCGAATGGCCTCCTTCTGCACTGTAAATTCAGTGAACTATAACGAGTGCTTAACCATTAAAAAAAAAATTCTTGTGCTCCCTCTCTCTCTCTCTCCCTCCCACATGCTCCTCTCCCTCTCTCTCCCTCCCACGTCACCCCCGATCTATTCCCATCCACAACCCCCTCTCTCTCTCACTCTCTCCCCCACGTCCCCCTCTCTCTCTCTCTCTCTCTCCCCGCACATCCACTCTGTCTCTCTCCGCTACACGTGCGCCTCTCTCTCCCCCCCCACGTCCCGCCTCTCTCTCTCTCTTTATCCCCCACGTTCCCCTTCTCTCTCTCTCCCTCCTACGTCCCCCCCACGTCCTGCTTCTCTCTCTCCCCACCACGTATCCCCTCTCTCTCCCCCCACATCCCCCTCTCTCTTTCTGCCCCCACAGCCCCCACTCTCTCTCTCTCCCCACGTCCCCTCTCTCTCGCCCCCCCACGTCCTCCCTCTCTCTCTCTCCCCCCCCACATACCCCCTCTCTCTCTCCCCCTCCACAGCCCCCACTCTCTCTCTCTCCCCCACGTCCCCCTCTCTTTCTCTCTCCCCCCAACGTCCTCCCCCTCTCTCTCCCCCCACATCCCCCTCTGTCCCCTCTCTCTCTCTCCCCCCACATCCCCCCTCTCTCTCCCCCTCCACAGCCCCCACTCTTTCTCTCTCCCCCCGTCCCCCTCTCTTTCTCTCTCCCCCCAACGTCCTCCCCCTCTCTCTCCCCCCACATCCCCCTCTGTCCCCTCTCTCTCTCTCCCCCCCCACATCCTCCCCCTTTCTCTCTCTCTCTCAATCCCCCCACGTCCCCCTCCTCTCTCTCTCCCCCACGTCCCCCTTCTCTCTTTCTCTCTCATGCTTAACCATTTATATATTAATAGAACTGTCATCAGTTTCAAATAGTAAAAACGAAAGAAATATTTATGCTTTGGGCACAGAGGGAGTGCACGGCTCTCTCAGTCAATGTTGTCAGCAATCAGCGGACACTTCCCTTCACTTGTCCTTGCTTTACCTGTGTATCACTTCAGTCATACCGGTCGAACCGGTTTGGCTCAGTTGGATAGACAGCTGGTTGTGATGCAGAATGAGGTCAGCAGCACGGGTTCAATTCCTGTACGGGCTGAGGATATTCATGAAGGCCCTGCCTTCTCAATCTTGCCTGAGGCATAGTGATCCTCAGGTTAAACCACCACCAGTCAGCTCAACCTCTCAAAAGGGAAAGCAGCCTATGGTCACCTAGATCTATGGCAACTTTACCTTACCTCACCAGCTGGAAAATAAAATCAGGTGGGCGTAAACCACTGTAATGTGGAAACCCTGCACGTGGGCAATGGTCAACAAAATGTTTTGTGGGTAGAATTCAGAACCCAGATAGGTTGCATGTGGCTCTCGAGCCCCACCACTGCTCTAAGGGGTATCGTTTCATGTTTCTTGGGATCTAGGATTCCCACTGCATTACCGACAGCATTCCCCCTCACCAAGTGAAAATGGGGGGAAGGGGGGAGGGGGGGGGGGGGGTGAAGATGAGGGTGAGTCCACTTTGCAGCCTGAGGTTGCCCTGGCCCCAACCAGCACTATTTAATCGTCAGTGACTGTCAAGTAACCGGGATCTCCCACTCCAGCAAGCATGCTGGCTAGTTTAAATTCAGAGGTCGTGACGCACAGTAAAAATCAATGCTCTACTTTTAATCTGCATTGAGAGTTAGACATTATTCCACAGGAAAAGGACCCATTCCGTGCTGGGAGGTCGGCGGGGTGGGGGGGGGGGGGGGGGGTGGGGGGGGGGGGGGGGGGGTAGGGGGGGTAGGGGGGGGGTGGGGGTAGGGGGGGTGGGGGGGGGTGATGTCTGAAGTGTTGGCTAGTGTAGGCTTGAGAGGTGACAGACATTTCCAACACTGATGAACTCAACTCAATTTTATTAACTACTTCTAACTAACTAACACACGATGACTATGGGTCTAAATGATGCTAACTTAAACTAGAGACCTAAGCCTTCTCCGAACCAGTTGATTCTCTCAGCACTTGGTGTGAGTCTGTGCTGGGCTGGATGAGTTCTTGTTACACTCCGAGGCAGCACCCAGAATGAGCGGGAACCGTGGTGCCCTCTGCCTTTATAGTGTGTGTATTCTAACTGGTGATTGGCTGCGGTGTTTGTACATGTTGATTGGTCCCTGTATGTGTCCATCAGTGTGTGTCTGCACCATGATATACTGGTGTATATTATGACAATGTCTGGGGCAATCACTCCATACCAGAGGATTTGGAAGACACCGTTGGATTCTCGGAAGGGGAAAGAAATATAGAGGAATGATTCTACTCAAAGGGTCCAGGAAATGTGTTCTGAGCTACAGGAAATTTAGAAACAGATAACATTTGCTGACATCGGGCATCACGTGGGCACGGTCCACATCTGTTCACTGCAGAAGTGGGGAAATCTGGTGCTATTATTCTGCACTGTAGGGCGACACAGTAGCGCAGTGGTTAGCACTGCTGCCTCATGGTACCGAGGACCCGAGTTTGATCCCGACCCTGAGTCACTGTCTGTGTGGAGTTTGCACATCCTCTCTGTGTCTGCATGGGTCTCACCCCAACAACCTAAAGATGTACCTGGTAGGTGAATTGGCCGCGCTAAATTGTGTCTTAATTGGAATAAAAGAGTTGGGTACTCTCCATTCATAAAAGAAAATGATTGTGCACTGAGAGGAAACTTAAGCTTCCGCATCAAATATGTTTGGTTTCAATATCACCAAAGATGACTCTTTTTGAAAAATGCATCATATGTCAAAGTCCAGGGCACTGGAACAAGGGCCGGGATTCTCCCCTACCCGGCGGGGCGGGGGTCCCGGCGTAGCGGAGTGGCGCCAACCACTCCGGTGTCGGGCCTCCCCAAAGGTGCGGAATTCTCCACACCTTTAGGGGCTAGGCCCGCGCCGGAGTGATTTCCGCCACGTCGACTGGCGCCAAAACCGGCGCCAACAGCCTTTAGCGCCCGCCGCTCGGCGTCGGGGCTGGCCGAAAGGCCTTCGGCGGTCCGCGCATGTGCCGGTGCGTCAGCGGCCGCTGACGTCACCACCAGCGCATGCGCAGTAGGGGGGTCTCTTCTGCCTCTGCCATGGTGGAGGCCGTGGCGGCGGCAGAAGAAAAAGACTGCCCCCACGGCACTGGCTCGCCCGCCGATCGGTGTGCCCCGATCGCGGACCAGGCCACCGTGGGGGCACCCCCCGGGATCCGATCGCCCCGCGCCCGCCCCAGGACCCCGGGGGCCCGCTTGCGCCGCCAATCCCGCCGGCACCAGAGATGGTTTAAACCACATTGGTGGGATTGGCCTGTCAGCGGCGGGACTTCGGCCCATCGGGGGCCGGAGAATCGCCGCGGGGGGCCCGCCGGCTGCGTGATTCCCGCTCCCGCCGATTCCCGGGTGACAGAGAATTCCGGCCACAGCGGGGGCGGGATTTACGCTGGCCCCGGGCGATTCCCCAACCCTGCGGGGGGTTAGAGAATTCCGCCCAAGGTTATTGCCAGTTATGCTGGAACATGCTCGGCCATTCATATTGTTGAGTTGCTCACATTTCATTTCATATGCTCCTGTCATGAAAGCCAAAGTATGTCCTGTAGGATGCACAGTACTGCCCCCCGTGCGTATGGGGGTAGGGGGCTGCAGAAAAAAGAAAGAAAATGGAAGTGACAGGAGTTAAGGTCATAAATCAAATTAGCCATAATCTTAATTGAATAGCAGGGTTGCATGAGGGGGTGAATAGCCTACTCCTGCTCCTAATTCATCTGATCTGATGAAATCACGGTGGATATATTTCAGCAATCATAGATCACAGAATTTACAGTGCAGAAGGAGGCCATTCGGCCCATTGAGTCTGCACCGGTCCTTGGAAAGAGCACCCCACTTCAGCCCACATCTTCACCCCATCCCTGTAACCCCACCTAACCTTTTTTTGACTATACAGAACAATTTAGCATGGCCAATCCACCTCACCTGCACGTCTTTGGACTGTGGGAGGAAACCGGAGCACCCCAAGGAAACCCACGCAGACACGGGGAGAACGTGCAGACTACGCACAGACAGTGACCAAAGCCGGGAATCGAACGTGGGACCCCGGAGCTGTGTAGCAACAGTGCTAACCACTGTAATAATGGGAATAAGCGAGGGCTATTTCCTTAGTTGTGTAAAAATACACACAAGGCATTGCGCAATCTGAGAAATAACGGTTGCTGTAATTTGGGTGGTTGAAATGCCTTCGTCTCACAAAGTGCTAGCTTGTTGGCTGTGGTTTCTAACTACTTGAGAGGACGTCCAATCTCCTCATAGAGGATAAGATATCTCAGGCTGCAGTCAAGCAGACTTTCATCACATGTAACAGGACACTATTAACAGAGACGGAGGAGCTGCCTGTCCATCTGCCTTCTCGCTTATGTGCTCAGAGTTTAAAAATGACGTCAATGAATCTAAAAGAGGAGGAGAAAAATAACTTAAATGCAATGCCTAAAAATCTTGACATTCCATCAGTTGTTGGAATGAGGTCCAACTGTTATCAGCATTGTCAGTCTCAGGACTCCACGAAATCTTGCATTGTATATATACCATAAGAAATTTTCAGCTATAGGCTACAAACAGGATAATACGATGGCTGACGCCTGTTAAGGGACAATAACACATATGGACCTCCTTAATAGCCGAATTACATGATTTGGACTAGCGCACTACTATAGAACATGAGTTACAGTCGTATCTGGTTTCATTTAACTTCACGTTATAGGGGAAAAACCTACCTTGTGCGCATTAAAAGGTTGCAGTACAATCTCAAGTTTCGGACGATATTTATTAAGCAGTTGATTTTGCTGTTTATGACACTGTCTGAGTCCTCGACCGTGTTCAACCCATGTGACACTCCAGAGGCCAGCAATGACTGCTGCCAATTTAAGTGGATGAACGTTTAACCCATTCGTCTGAATGTTTGAGATATGACCGGCCGGATTCTCTGTTCCTGAGACTAAGTGTTGACGCCAGGGCAGGATTCATGGACTTCCACGACAGCAAATCTGGTGCCGCAACTGGACCGAGTCAGCGGCGGTAGTGGGGCTAGCACTCGTGCCACATGGGCCACAATTGGTTCCGATGAGAAACGGTGCCAGATTCGCCGGGTCCGTGATTGACATTCGGGAGGCTGACAAGCTGCAGCTACATAGACACACTTCACTCCCCACACACGCTCATCCCAGCCAACAAGATGGCACTGGTTGTGCTGGAGCGTGCCCATCCTGCTAATGGATCGGCTGAGGCCAGAGGGAACCTAGGGGGGCTGGCCTGGGGGAACACCCAGTGTCCTGTGGCCCTAAGTTCACAGTGGGAAGTTAGCGGCATGTGCAGGCCTTGGCAATGGTGCTCCATACCCGTCCACCCCCATCCCCCCCACTACTCCCTCCCAGCCCTGGCAAAAAGCCCCCCAGCCCGCAGCACAACTGTCAACAAACTATGGCGATGTTGGACCCTTTCCATACTCCCTCTCTCTCCCTCATCAGCCATGATGTCGGTTTCACGATTTTTAAAAGCACAAGTAAACCTCGCCATTAGGAATTCACCCCAGTGGAGGTGGAGCATTGCGGAGGCCCTGGAGAATACCTGGTCAGACCCGCTAATGATGTGCCAACGGCGTTTACTGTACGCGCGTTCTGGAATGCATTGACGCCGCTGTCGAGGCACCAGAGAATTGCGATTTGGCATGAAACAAGCGCCCGCAACAATTTTGGCGTCAAAACTGATTCTCCCAATTGCGTTTCCCGATATTGGCGTCGGCCGACAGAGCATCCTGTCTGGCATCTCTGCAAAAATAATAGAGAAATGCTACTCAAGCACAGTAGCATTTGTCTGCTAAATTCCCAATGATAATGTCTAACTTTCCATTGTCATCCCAGTCTCGATGTTGACTTAGACCCATGCAAAACCCTTATTGGGCATATTCAAAATAAATTTTAAGCCTACATTTCTTTATTGAATTCTTAGTGCAGTAGAGTCAGTTGGTCCACATGTGCGGCACACAGGTTGAATGGAAGTATAATGTTGCTATATGCATCTTTTGTTAACGTGGACAATGGGTTCAAATGAAACTAGCTTTATAAGGAAACAGGTTCCTGTCGACCTGACCTGCTAATAATGAATGGTCATGCTTGTGTCAATCACAGGCTTCATCGGTTCACCCCCTTTGGCTTTTATTTTTTTCCTTTTCTTTTTGGAGACATTGCAAACATGTCCACTTAACAGGGGGGTGAAAAGTGCTGAGTAAAAACAGAAGGCCTGAACAAGCCACTTTTCCATTTGTTACACCCGTGAGCTGTTTATTGCCGAAGTGAAAACAGAGCTACTGGGGCTTGTCACTGTCTGTAACCACAGGACTGCATATGAAAGGAGCTAATAATGTCAGCAGTTATAAGTCCTTCAGTGCTCGCTTTTATAGTGTGACTGACTCTGCAGGGAATTATACCCTAGGTTTTCTGGGATAAGTGTCGTTGTTTTACAGAGGATGCAGACTTTGCCAGTAAGGGTGTGAGGCTCTGCTAAATTTTGTGACTTTGGCTTTCCACTACTGAGTCCAAAAGATACTCAACTGCTGATGGCTAAATCATGTAATTCTCAAGCACCAAAAGCAAGGAGGAAACCGAGACCCTGATGCAACAACAAAACATAAATGGTTGCGATGATAGTGAGTAACAGATTTCAAGGGGTGATACCATGGCAGTAATCTTATCTTGGATTTATGATAACGCTCAGAGAAGGCTGAACTTTACTACCCAGACTTTTTAAGCCTGATTCTTACAACTCAACTCTCTCTCACTTCTAAACATTCATTATTCTCCCTGGAAACCAATTGTGAATCCTTTTTGAGTAAATTATAGCCTGCACCACACTCTCAATTATTGATTGTTCTGTCTTTGAATTCTCCAATTAAATACAAATGTTAATATCGAGTTAAGCGCATGTGCATTTTTATCTGGGAGTTGAGTTGGGATCCAGGGCAGACTTTCGGGATGAAATGAAAACATAGCGGGGATTTTTCCTTTCAGAGGCAGAGTGTCGCAGCGGATGGGGCGAGCAGCATTGAAACATCTGGCACCATCTGGCTTTCTCCGCTGTAATTCGAGCAAGTTAGAAAAAAAAAATTGAAGGGCGGGTTACACAATGCTATGCTGAAAATTGGGGGGTCGTTTTTAAAGACCGCCCTGGTGTAGTGATATCATGGTTGTGTTGTAATTCGCCGACTGACCACTAGGAGTCTCACTACTATATAACTGAATGCCAAGTCAGGTGACCCCTCACACTGGCTGGAGGAAGTAAAAGAGAGAGCTTGCATGTGCATGGGCGGCACGGTAGCACAGTGGTTAGCACCGTTGCTTCACAGCTCCAGGGTCCCAGGTTTGATTCACGGTTTGGGTCCATGTCTGTGCGGAGCCTGCCCATTCGCCCTGTGTCTGTGTGGGTTTCCTGTGGGTGCTCCGGTTTTCTCCCACAGTCCAAAGATTTGCAGGTTAGGTGGATTGGCCGTGACAAATTGCCCTTCGTGTCCAAAAACGTTAGGTGGGGTTACTGGGTTACGGAGATAGGGTGGAGGTGTGAGCTTAAGTAAGGTGCACTTTCCAAGGGCCGGGGTAGACTCGATGGGCCGAATGGCCTCCTTCTGCACTGTAAATTCAATGATTCTATGATTTTGCTATTGTTCATCTGATGTCTTGTAATAGTTTATCGTCAGTTAATGTTCATAAATTCTTTATAACTTTAACTACAAGTATTCTTGCATTAGGTCAGGCCATCCGACAAGAACATTATATCTTGTACACGAATATAATCCCCCCCCCTCCACCCCCGCATTCGCTCTCCCACACCTCATCCCCCGGGTACTTCCCCTGACATTCCAGGGACCATTCCTGGGCAGTGCCAGGGTACCGACCAGGCATGACCCTCTTCCCCCTGAGCAATGTACTTAACTGAGCTCCCCCAGTGAGTCTGTCTGCCAGGTGCATGCCATGGGAGACCAGTCATCATTGATGCCCTCATGCCCCCCCCCCCCACCCCAGTAAACAAATGGGATTCCTGACGTTCAACAGGGAACTCCTTCAGAATAAATTTAAATCTAATTATCGGCTTCTACACCTGATAACCCCCCCTCCCCATTATATTATCCATAATAATAATCTTTATTAGTGTCACAAGAAGGCTCACATTAACATTGCAATTAAGTTACTGTAAAAACCCCCCAGTCACCTCACTCTGGCGCCTGTTTGGGTTCATTGAGGGAGAACTGTGAATGTCCAATTCACCTAACAAGCACATCTTTTGGGACTTGTGGGAGAAAACCGGAGCACCCAGAGGAAACCCACGCAGACACGGGGAGAAGGTGCAGACAATGACCCAAGCCGGGAATCGAACCTGGGTCCCTGCCGCTGGGAAGCAACAGTGCTAACCACTGTGCTAGGTTTGGGCTCTCACGAGATTTTGTGCTCCTGTCATCATTCATGCCCGATGCAAACGGGAGAACCACATCCCAGCCATAGTCTGCATCGAGTTAGCTAGTTTGAGTTTGAATGGATGGACAAGCACTATGGGTGGTGTTTCTGACAGTAGCGTGGGTTCAATCGAAAAGAAACAAAGAACTTTCCAGGCCTTGCATAACCTGAAGAAGTCCCAAAGCATTTTGCAGCCTATTAAATAATTTTTGAATGTATTGTTCATTGTGATGTTGGAAACACTAGTCAATCTGGCCACATTAAGATGTCACAAACAACAATATGATAGTCCGTTTTTGGTGATGTTGTTTGAAGGATAAGTATTGGCCAACACACCAGAGAGAACTCCCCCGTTCTTTTTGGAAAATGCCACGGGATTTTTTTTCATATCCTGCTGATCAGGCTGATGGGACATCAATTTGTCTCTTCTGAATGTTGACACCTCTGACAGTGCAGCATCTCCTCAGTACTGCACTGGGTTGTTAGCCTGATTACAGGCTCAAAATTCTGAATAGAGACCTGAAACCACAACACGCTGGCTCAAAGGTTAGTGTACGACCTTGGAGCCACATCTTGCACTTAAAACCATTTGAAATCTGAACATTCAAAACTACTGCAGATGTGGATACAAGGCAGAAAATTGCATGCAATTTAACATGATTGGTAACCCAGTCAGTTAAGCCACTAGACTGACTCACGTAGGGCCATTCACAGGGAGAAGGACTGCACTCCTGAGATGAAAGTTCAGACACAGCGATGGAGATCCAGTAAAGGGGTTTTACTCTCCATCCATGGCATGTTGTACCTCACCTGCAAGTTCAGATCCATGCTGACTCTCTGAAAGAATTATTCAACTTACCCCTTTCCCTCCGCTCTTTTCTCATAGTTCTGGATCATGTTACTTTTCAAGAATTTATCCTGTCCCCTTCTCAGAGTTAAGATTTGATCTGCTTTCATCATCTTTTCAGCCAGTGCATTTTCGATCACAACCTGCTGTATAAAACAAAAGTATGAAACAGCACACTGGGCCAGGATTTTCTGGCCCCTCAGTGGCGGGGCCCATAAAAATGCAGCAAACCCGCCAAGAGGCCATTGACTTCAGCAGCAGCAGTGAACCCCACTGGCAGGCAGGACTGGAGGATCCCACCGTAGTTCTTGATAATAGGTTTATTCACAGAATGCAGGTTTACCTATGTCTGCCTCCTAGATATCAACCACCCATTGTCCCAGCTGTCTTTCTTTATAAATGTTATATGTGCTTAATTAAGCAATGGGGCATGTCACCTGCATGTCTCAGCATTGTAATTAACATTTCCCTAACACTCCCCTCAATGATTGTCAGGGAGTCTGTAATGGGTGCCCAGCACTGTTGTCTAAAACAGACAGGAGGCAGGTTCCATTGAGGATCCCCCTGAGGAATCTTGCTTGCAACTTTCAAGCCCAAATGAATGGAGTATAAAATGCGCACCCTCTGCCCATGGGTGCTAGGCACTGACAACCTAATGAGCTGTCTTTCAAGGAAGCTGCTCCAAAATTGGTCTGAAATACTTTTCCAGGCGCATTGTTATGGTGCAAACTAAAGAATCCTCCTGCACAATCCGCCACACTACTGCTGCAGGCTGCTGGAGAGAACACACACTTTGCCTTCCCCTGTATATCCCTACGCCATCCCCATCCACCCTTTTTTACTGCCACCTTCCAGATCAAATCACTCATGAATAATAATCTTTATTATTGTTGCAAGTCGGTTAACATTAACACCGCAATAAAGTTACTGTGAAAAGCCCCTAGTCGCCACATTCCGGCGCCTGTTCGGGTACACGGAGGGAGAATTCAGAATGTTCAATTCACGTAATAAGCACGTCTTTGGGACTTGTCGGAGGAAACCGGAGCACCCGGAGGAAACCCACGCAGACACGGGGAGACATGTAGTGACCCAAGTCGGGAATGGAACCCAGGTACCTGGCGCTGTGAAACAACAGTGCTAACCCCTGAAACAGCACCCTAGAGAATCGCTAAGATACCCCTGGGGTTCACTAAGCACAGGCAGTTCTCTGACTATAATCTAACGAGGCTGGAACCTGAAATTGGCGCCTCTTTTAAAATAGTGGTTCCAGTAATCTCCTGCAAATCCATTAAGTATTTGCACTGCGATATCATACAACATGACATCAAGCAACAGAGGGCTGGAAAGCAAATGTTATGAAGAACCTTAATTCTTGAAATGAACTTGGCCAGTAGTGATACACCATCAGTAGTTCCTCAAAGAAAATGAGTTTAGGAAATTAGATTTTTTTTTTAAAAAGTTAATACAGGGGTTGATCCGCAGACTGATGAATAGCACTTATAGGCCTGCTATTTCTTTTTAAACAAAGGAGGAAGATAATTATGGAATCATAGACTGGTTAGTTCAACATTGATAGTGAGGAAACTGCTCAAAAGCATTTTACAAGATAGTATTAATGTTCCTCTAAAGAGCATGGATGTCATAAGGGGTAGTCAGCGTGGATTTAGAAGCAATTGGTCATACCTCACAAATCTACTGCAGTTATTTGAAGAGGTAACTTAATTAGTGCACGAGTTCCATTTAATGGATACAATATATTTGGAATTTCAGAAGGCATCTGACAAGGTTCCGCATCTCAGGCTTCTGAAGAAGATAAAGGTGTCTGGAATTAATGGTGATTTAGTCAACCAGACTGAAATTTATTTTGGCAACGGGAACTGGAAGATGAGGATAGATGAGAAGTACTCTGCCTGGAAGCAGAGACTAGTGGCACTCTACCAAGGGCTGTTCTGCCTTCCTTACTGTTTACATTATTCATTAAAAAAATTACGAGGGAAGGGCAGTTCTAATGCAGTTATGACATTTGGTAATGATACTGAGCAATGTGGCCCTGATGCTCAGTGTAAGGGAGATGGGTTGCATTTAGATGGGACCTGGACAGATTGAAGCAAATGGGCCAAGGGACTGCCGATGCAGTCTAATGTGATCCACCTTGATGGCATCCGATTCAAGTCATGATGCAATCTTTTAACCCATTCTAACTGCATTTGGACTTTGTAAAATTCACAAAGGATTCAGCAGAAAGCAAGTGACGGCACCGTCCATTTGCCCAACAATGAGGTTTCCGGCTCGTCAGTGCATTCAAATGCAGGAATTTCTATTGCGTTATTTAGAGACCTTTATTTTCTCTCTGAAGGAGGAGTCTTTGGGAGTCTGTCACCGTCAATGGTGGGAGACATGATTAAAAGTGAATAATCTTGTGAGCTGTTGCTTCTAAATCCAGAAGATGTTGCATTCAATCTTAGTGACCTGGCTGACTGAGGCAAATGGGTCCCAATGAAAGAGAACCTTGGATAAAACGGACATTGGTGGACATTCTCAGGCAGCATATTTCAGATTTCCAGCATTTATGCTGCCTGACCAGTTTTCATTTCAGGTTTCTAGAATCTGCAGTATTTTACTTTTGTGAAACAAAGCCTGGGAATTAGGCCTGAAGCGGACTTGTTGACTAAAGACGCACTTCTCCTGATGCAAAATACAGTCTTTATTTTCTGAAAAAAACGTTTTCCCTGCTACGGAAGAAATTCTCCTCCTAAACCAAATTTCTATCTTTCAGAAAAGCGTGTCTTTCCAAGGATTTAATTATATTTTGGTCTACTTTATCGTCCACAATGGCTTACATTTGATGCACTGCATGTCATTTCTGAATTAGAAGTTTATGTACCACTTAGCCGAAGCAGGTTTGAGTGACGCAGGTAGCTCTGGTCCTCTCACCCTTGCCTAACTGGAGACAAATCAAGCTGCTCAAGTTCCTCTTCTCACCTCCACCATCCCCTAGTTCAGACTTTCATTAATTCCCTCTCAGATGGGTTTAAGTGGGATTACTGGGTTCGGGGATAGGGTCGATGTGTGGGTCTAGGTAGGGTACCCTTTCCAAGGGTCGGTGCAGACTCGATGGGCTGAATGGCTTCCTTCTGCACTGTAGGGATTCGATGGTGAAGAAATCCTTAAATAAAATAGCTACCCAGAAATAATCAGCAAAAGGAAAAGTCAAAAGGGGTTCTGACATCTGAACCACCCTAATCAAATCTCTCATGACTTTATAGATTGGCCTGATTCTCACAATAATGTTGAAAACTCATAAACTGTTTCCAGTTCAGATCACCCTTTATTAAAGTATCAATGCATTGTATAATTCTGCCTCAAGATTGGCTAGAATTTTATTTTAGTTAACAGCAAATGAAGTGATATATATTCAACTGATTTTTCCATCCCAATCAATTCTCAGTCTGTCTTTGTAATAAAATCTTCAAGAAGGCTACTTACTTTTAAATTGAATGATTGAAAAGACTTACAATCCAAATATTCTGTATTACATTTTCACATACAGTTTATTTTGTCATCTTTTGGAGATCCTAATGAATACTCCTGGCAGGCCCAACTACAGTTTATTGGTTTAGTATAGATTTTCCTGAAGTAATATTGCCCAGGGAGAAACTCATTGGCAACTTTCTCAGCTCTTTGCTTCCTCTGGAATTGGTTGAACCAATATTTCTTAATTGTGTTGCGTGGAATGAGGGTGGCAATGAAATAGCCGTTACTGAACACCAGTGACCCAAACTTAGACGCCGCGTACTTGAGCAAAGCTTTCTCGCTCACTGAATACTTTTGTTCCTTTAACATCAACTCCCTCCTTGTTTTCTTACAGCGTACAGTTATGCACAATCAAACCACCAGCCAAATCTTTTATCAAGGGAAAGGAAAAGAAACCCCTCCGGGCAACTCTTGCTAAGACAGCTGTTCAACTTTCCCTTTTGACTGGATTAAATTAAATCACAGCGGGGTAGGGTTAGGGGGAGAGCCATATGATTGAAATTTATTTAAGATAGCGTTCTCCTTTTCATAAGATCACAGATATGTATGTTTGAGGAAGGTCATTCAAAAAACCAGTTTTCATCTATGTAGCAAAAGCACTTCACAGGAATGCAATCAGACAAAAAGCAGCGCCTCCATCTCGAACAATCCACTCTCTCCCATCAAAGTATTGAAATCACTTGTAGAATGGCTCCACACTTTTTGACTGCCTTATCTGGACAGTACAGTAGCACAGTGGTTAGCACTGTTGCTTCACAGCTCCAGGCTTCCAGGTTCGATTCCCGGCTTGGGTCACTGTCTGTGGGGAGTCTGCACGTTCTCCCCGTGTCTGCGTGGGTTTCCTGTGTGGTCCGGTTTCCTCCCACAGCCCAAAGTTGGGCAGGTTAGGTGGATTGGCCAAGCTAAAATTGCCCTTAGTGTCGAAAAAGGTCAGGTGGGGTTACTGGGTTACGGGGATAGGGTGGAGGTGTGGGCTTAAGCAGGGTACTCATTCCAAGGGCCGGGGCAGGCTCGATGGGCCGAACGGCCTCCTTCTGCACTGTAAATTCTATGATTCTATGAAGTCACCCTACCTTGCACTGAGAAATAATGATTATTTGTTTCAATAAGACAAAGCTGAAAGCAAATTGTGTCCTTGAGAGCTTCAATACGGCGAGCGTTACTTTATTCTGTTTGGACCAAGAAGGGAGAAAAAACTTTTTTTTTTCAATTTTCAGCTCACTAATAACATTTTGGAAACCCGTAGGGTGGAATCTTATGTGGATTATTTATTTTCAGGAGCCAGGAACATTTCCGGGTTCTGACCCTACATGGGTCCACGATGCAAACTCCAGAGCGACTTTCCTAGAAATGCCCTCCTAATTGGCTGCCTCCGCACCCGCTGTATGATTAAAGATAGTAGGTGGCCTCCTGAGGCAGCTGGCTCAATCAGAGGGCCTGTAACTTTGGAAAGCTAATGGGAGTTGCTCGTATAGCAAGGACAGAGAACGCCTCAACACAGAAGTTGTCTCAGAAGTATAAATAAAACTAATGAAATAGAGAAGGTCAAATCCAGGCCTATCGGAGGTGGGTACCGGGGTGGTGTGGGGGGGGGGGTGCACCGGGGGGGGAGGGGGGGGCGGGGGGGCAGTGGGGAGTGCGGTGAGGTGGAATCCCCACCAGACCTCAGGTACAACATTTCCCACATAGCCTAACATTGGGGTAGAAAGCCTCTGTCTCCACCTCTGATGGCCATCTGACGCCAGGAAACCTTCTCCATGGAGTTTCCAGGCTCCCCAACCAGTGGGAGTCCTCTCAGACTGGAATGTCCCAGTGGCGTATTCTCCATTCCCCCTCTGTAGGCTTCATTTGCTCACCATTGTCTACCCATCGCTGTCAGGCAGGTAGCAGCTATTGTGGTTCACGTTCCCCTGACATGATTGTATGGAGATGAGTTGGCCAATCAGTCCAATGCCATAACCTCCCAATTTTCCTCCTGTTTCGCTTTCACAACTCCCTTGGTCAGACCAGGTAGATTCAACATTTTTAATAAGTATGACTTCTGCAAATTTTGGGCCTGATTTTCCTCAGCCCGTCTGCTTAATAGCAAAACAAGGCGCAGCATACACTAAGTGCCAGCAGTCTCATACAACCCAAAAAGACATTGAGGACATTAGTACAGTCCCCAACGTGGCCCTCAGTGCAAACCCAAGCATATAAAGAGGATGAATATCACTATGTGGGCATCACCAGCAGGGCAAGCACCTATTGTCCTTCCTGAACGCCTTTGGGAAGGTGACAACTGAGTGGCAAGCCAACCTATTTCAGGAGGCAGTTAGGAGTCAGCCACATTTCTGTGGATCGGGAGCCATAAGTAGGCCAGACCGGGTAAGGACGACAGATTTCCTTCACTAAAGGACAATAGTGATTGAGATGGATATTTATTGCTGTTCAGTGGTTAATCCTAGCTTTTAAATCCAGATTTGTTTAATTGGCTGAATTTAAAGTTCCCGGTTGCCATAGCGAAATTTAAACTCATACCACTGGATGGTGGATTACTGGTCAAATAACATGACCACAATGAAACCGTGACCATAATCAATGACCATAATCAATGAGAATGTACAAAGATTGCGAACTCCAATGTAACTGGGTGACTTTAACCCAAGCTGCCTGGCAAAACCTGGGCAGGTGGGCTGAAAAATAAACCCCAAGTCATATCCCTGCTGCCAGCAGCAGGTAACAATGAGATGGCATGACAAATTCAGACCAATGATTTAATAAATGCTTCTGAAGAAAATGACGATCTGTAGAAATGTCACTAGTAGTCATGTGTGTAGTGCAAAATCCCTTAATAGAGAGTAATAATCACTATTTATGCTCAAGGCAATAGCTCTTCAATATTTTACTGGCCCTGTCCCTCTTTTCGTAACCCTAGAACCTTCTGAGGATCATCGCTCTTCTAATTCTGGCCTCTTGCGCATTCACATGACAAATATTCCATCACTGGAGGCCCCGCCTTCAGTTGCCTAGGCCTCAAGCCTTGGAATTCCTTCCCTGCTCCTCTCTGCCTCCCTAACCTCACTTTACTTCCTTTGAGACGCTTCTTAAAACCTACACTGTTTAACCAAGTATTTGGTCATTTGGCTCACTATCACCTTACGTCACTTAGTGTCATACTTTTATAATGCTCTTTGAAACACCGAGGAATGTTTTGCTCCCTTTAAGGTACTATATAAATATAAGTTGTTGTTGAATTATAAAAGAAACCAGGCATGGTTGTGCACTCCTCCCCTCACAATTTGTGCCAAGCCCTGCAAAACCCATTCGCTGCCCAAGGCAGGATGAATTAAACCCTACCCGCCCAGCAGAGGCTGGGCATGTGGGCAGTTAAGATCACCTGGGTTACTGTCTTGGAGCTGCTGGGTAGGTGCGGTTCAAAGAGATTTCAACCTGCTCGACTGACCCGATGGCAAGGACATCTGTCCGTATTTGAGTGTCAGTGCCTGACTGCAATTTTAACTTAACGGACTGAACGGGAGATGGGCAGAAGGAGGACAAAGAATGGCTGTCCTGCCCGACAGTTGCCGACCTGCTTTCATCATGTGGGGAAACAATTCTGGCACCCCCTATCAGGCCTGGGTTACAACGTAGTCTGGGTCCCATTGACGCAATAAGGCCATGATAACCATAAATTCTTGAAGTTCCTTACATTTATAGTCGCAGTTACAGGATGGCACTAATAAAATGCGCCCTGCTGCAATATAGCTTCTCATTGCTTAGCGTGCAATCTTTCGTCTTGTGTAACAGATTGAGGGGAAATTCTTTGAGGCACCCAAAACATTCCCAAACTTCTTGTGGCCATAAGCTTTTCCCCCCATATACTCACTCGTCTTATAGGTTTGGGGATTGCAATAACTTGAATCTCCTGTGCCATGGAGACCCAAACAGGGCAACATTTTATCCGACGTTTCCTACAGAAACATCATTAGTGCAGCATCTGGAAGGGGAGGCATTCAGTGGTGCACTGCAGCCACGGATAATCTGTTCCACTGAAACTTTCTGGCCAGTGATATCCTTCCTTAACACTATGATGTATGGTCGCTTGAAGTATGAAGACCTGCGTCGACATAGCACTTTTCACAAGCTCAACCGTATCAAAGCACTTTGCGGCCAACAAAGTACTTCTGAAGGGCAGTAACCATTGGAATGGAGCAGCTCAGGTCGCTGAACACTAATAATAATAATGTTTATTAGTCTCACAAGTAGGCTACATTAGCACTGCAATGATGTTACTGTGAAAATCCCCTAGTCACCACACTCCGGCGCCTGTTCGGGTACACTGAGCAAGAATTCAGAATGCCCAACTACCTAACAAGCACGTCTTTCGGGACTTGTGGGAGGAAACCGGAGCACCCAGAGGAAGCCTACGCAGACATGGGGAGAACGTGCGGACTCCGCACAGACTGCCCGAGCCAGGAATCGAACTGGGTCCCTGGCGCTGTGAAGCAAAAGTGTTAACCAGTGTTCTTCAAAGTCGGGGGCGCGACCCGCGCGCAAATCCCCGCGCAGCAGCCGGCTTTTCATAACGCCGGCTGCAAGCGGCCGCCAACATGTTAAAAAAAAAAATTTGGCCACACGATGATGGAGCGTGTACGAGGGCCAAAGGGACCCAAAACCATTTCCTCCATTTTTGTCAGCAGCAAACAAGGTAAGAGAAAATGGTGGGCCGTGCAGGTCAGCCGGCGTGGGTCCCGAAGGTTAGCCGGTTGGTAGAAATGGGTCCCCGGGAAAAAAGTTTGAAGAACACTGGTGTTAACCACTGCACCCCACTACAGTTGTGCACAGTTTTCCAGATGGTTGCTGAAAACAATTTCCTATCAATGGGCCCAAACTCAAGCTCACTATGAATGTTTAATGAGGTTGACTTTGTTAAATCGCGTTGTTCTTGGGACCAGAAAGTAACCCCTCTATGATCCATGAATTTAAACAACGATGTGCTGAATATGTAAAATTCTGGGAGAAGCCAGTGATCAATGCAGCCTCTTCACATAAATCCAACATGCCACTATGGCTGCTTTGAGAAGAGAAACAGCCATCAACACAGACTCTGCTTTTTTGTGCTCCCATGACGCCCAAGATTGTATGGATGCATTTGCAACATTTCCCAAGTTTTTGATTTGATTTGATTGATTATTGTCACATGTATTAGTATACAGTGAAAAGTATTGTTTCTTGCATGCTGTACAAACAATGCAGACCGTATATAGGGAAGGAGGGAGAGACTGCAGAATATAATGTTACAGTTATAGCAAGGTGCAGAGAAAAGATCAAATTAATACGAGGTAGGTCCATTCAAAAGTCTGATGGCAGTAGGGAAGAAGCTGTTCTTGAGTCGGTTGGTACGTGACCTCAAACTTTGGTATCTTTTTTCTGACGAAAGAAGGTGGAAGAGAGTGTGTCCGGGGTGCGTGGGGTCCTTAATTATGCTGGCTGCCTTTCCGAGGCAGCGGGATGAAACCGCAATCCTGTGAGTGCTATGTTTCTTCTTTCTTGTTACTGTCTGCAAAGATCTTTTTATTTGTATGTCATATTTGAGCCTTTGACTGTCTTGAGTTCCAGAGCGGGATTATCCCAGCCCGGGGCCGGGTTGGAGAATCCCTGCAACCTGACCACGCTGCCCCGACTCCAGTACGTGATTTGGAGAATCGGCGCCATTGGTGCCGGCGCGTTTGGTCGCGGGTCGCCGATTCTCCGTCCTGGATGGGCCGAGAGGCTGCTCTAAAAGGGCTGAGTCCCGCCGGCGACGTCCACACCTGTTCGCAGCCAGTGGGAACTCTGCGCGCAGGGTCGGGGGGTGGCCTGTGGGGGGGGGGGGGGCTCCGACCCCAGGGGGGGCCTCCGATGGGGCCTGGCCCGCAATCGGGGCCCACTGATCGGTGGGTCACCCTCTCGTTCCCCGGGCTTATTTTCTTACGCGCCGGCCCCTGAACTCCCGCGCCATGTCGCGTCGCGGCCGGCGCGTTGAGGGAGGCCATCGTGCGTGCACGGGTTGTCGCTGGCATCACTGCGCATGCGCGGATACCGCTGCGCACAGTTCATGCCGGGATGGGAGGGTGGAGCAGCGTTAACCGCTCCAGCGCCGTGCTGGCCCCCTGTAGAGGCCAGAATTGGTGCTCCCAGCAGCCCGTTCACGCCATCGTGAAACGCAACGGCGTTTCCGACGGCGTGGACACTATGCCGCCGAATGGGAGAATCCTGCCCCCAGTTCCCATTTATATTTCAAATTCCCGCTCACTGCATGTCACCAGCACTCACTGCTCTTACGTAAAGTGACCTCGGAGAAGACTTGGAATTGCATTCAACTTCCCCTGCTGAGCCTTTCGTGGGAATGACGAGAGGAGTGGCATTTCCCCAGGTCTTCATGAATCTTTCACTGAAGTGACTGACAACAATCAATCCTAATGAAATTTGCAGCATGAAAATGTTGCGTTTAAGTAGCGCCTTTCATAACCTTAGTATGTCCGAAAGCGCCGTACAGCTGGTGAAGAGCTACCCAAATAATCCCACTTCCTTGTTCTTTGCCCATCATGTAATTCATAGAATTATAGAATTTATAGTGCAGAAGGAGGCCATTTGGCCCATCGAATCTGCACCGGCTCTTTGAAAGAGCACCCTACCCAACCCCACACCTCCACCCTATCCCCATAACTCAATAACCCCACCCAACACTAAAGGCAATTTTGGACACTAAGGGCAATTTAGCATGGCCAATTCACCTAACCTGCATATCTTTGGACTGTGGGAGGAAACCGGAGCACCCGGAGGAAACCCACGCACACACGGGGAGAACGTGCAGACTCCACACAGACAGCGACCCAAGTCGGGAATCGAACCTGGGACCCTGAAGCTGTGAAGCAATTGTGCTAATCACTATGCAAAACTGAACAGCAGGTCCTGTGGCGCAGTGGGTAGCATCCCTGTCTCTGAGCCAGAAGATCTGGGTTCAAGTCTTGCCCCAGGACTTGATAGCCAAGGAAGTTGTGTGCATACCATGGCCAAACAGGTTTAGTGTCAACCTGGAAATCCTTCGAACATGCCAATGGCTGGTGGTGAGAGTCGGGCAGACATTCTGGTCAGACATGCATGATGTGGAGTGGCTCCCCTCAAGCTTTAAGCCTCGAGCAACTTATTCCAGTAATTGCTAGCTATGGTAAGAGACGAAAGTCTGCCTTAGGGATGTGGGAAGAGATTTGGAATTGGAAAACTGAAAAAAAAGGTGCTTGAATCTATGCCGAGGTAGAGTAAGTGACACAACTGCAATAACAATCTCGACTGTCTGGCTGTGTGCAGGTGTATTCAGAAAATTGATTCTTGAGCAGTGCTTGGGGACCGGTTAGAGAATCAGTGGGAACACCGGGTCACTTCTCTCTGGGAGGCCCAAACACAACTAGCAGGCAATCAGATACTTACCCAGGCAGCAGCAAGGTCAGGAGAGGCCTCCTAAACAGTCGAGCCCCACGGTCAAATCGAAATCGCATCATTGAGAGCTGCTATCCAATCAGAAGTTCTTGACAGTGCCGGAAAGGGCGGTCACTATCAGTACAACATTCGGATCCAGCTCGAGGATTTCCACTGGATCCCTGGGCACAGGTCAGTGTGGGCAGAGGTTAGAGGGAGAGCTTAGTTAGCTAGGGAGGGGGGCGAAGAAAAGGGAGGGTGTGGCATTCAGCAGGGCCCCACTCCTTTCCCAGTGCCCTGTCCATTAATCAGGCATAGATCAGACACTCCTCCCCAGTAGGATGCAAGGCGGAGTCCCTCACCCGCTGCTGGTTGAACGATAAGGCTGTTGTGGTGAATGTATAACCACTATAAATTCACACTGTACATTACTGTGTCCCTGTGGGCTCCATCTGTGAGCCTTTGCGCGGCTCTGCCCACAGGGGGAGATGAGGAGCTTGTACAGGGCTCCACCCTCGGCTCCACCCCCAGCAGGAAGTATAAGTGCTGCGGTCCTGCGAGTCCACCCTCAGTTCAGTTTCGTCGCAGGCAGGCTCAGTTGTAAGCCGATGAAAGCCACAGTTTACTTCAACTCGTGTCTCTGAATGAATTGATGGTCGCATCAGCTGTTGAGTGGCTACTTAAGGCCTTCAATTGGCCTCTGGGTAGGAAAGCTCCTCTCCACACTCCCACCTGAGTTTGATCAGGGGAGGCAGTAGGATTCTCACCCCGTACTATCCCGCCCAATCAATTGGTTTTTCTGCCTCCAAACTTTCCTCCAGTGGGGGGCATTAAATTCTGTCCATTATTTTGTCTGGTGAAAGGCAAACAACGTAATCTCCAAAGCATGTGTCTCCCATTTCCGGATCCTACCTTTTATCCCAATTCGTGTCAGGTGTATCTGGGGGGCAGTATATTTATTGCTCAGTAACTATAGCCTCTTGTGGCTTGGCATTGTGATTGAAGCAGAAGCATTATTCCCCTGGAATGTTGTGATTCTGACAGATTACACTCTCCTTTTGCTCCAAACGACAGAGGCTGTTTTCCTCTGCATGCACATTACTTGGGAATCTAAATGGAAGATAATGAGGGAAGTAATTACAAGTTGTGCCTTTGGACCGTGCGTTATCTTACTTTAAAGATGACTGCTTAAGACTTTGAACTCCAATTACTTTGGGAAATCTCAAAAACATAGGTGCAAGGGTACAGAGAACATTATGTCTGTTACAATATGCAGTGTATAAAAAGATAAAGTAATAAACTGCTAGCTCCAATTATGTGTAGCTGCCATTAACAGCAATTACAAGGAATATGGCTCCAAAGAGTAAAGTGGATGTGTTCTCCACCTATTTCCTAATGGTAGAAATAATTGATATTTTCCATTGAATAATAGCTCAAGTTTTTTTCTCTCGAGTATCATACCTCCATCTTTTAATTCTCTTTTGATCTCTTTAGTATGGGTCTCTTTTGAACATGCAACCTCTCTAAGCCCTCCAAATAATTGTTTAATGTCTTTGGTAATATGGAAATCTACGGTACCATGAGGTCTCTTCTGAGAAAAAAACAGGCACTCTCTTTTATTCCTACAGTATTATGATCCCACACCAGACCCCAACAGTGGCTAGGATATTGGTCTGAAACCCCAATATTTTACTTTACTTTGTAAGACTGTGTGTAAAGAATGGTACTTTAAAACAAATATTTATTATTAAGACAATATTAAAATCTTTAACAACCCACCCAAAAATAGCTTACAGTTACCCCTTAAACAATACTATTTGATACAGTAAATACAATACCCTTAACTACTATCTCTATTCCCAATTAAACAACAAGAAAGGAAAAACATACAGCTCTCAATCCATTTCACATCCCAATGGCACAGAGTTATTCTTTCCCCTGCCAATTGCCAATTGAATAATCTGATATATCCAAAATCCTGCATTTTTCACAGCACAGAGCGCAAAAGCGAAATGGAACATACTTCAAGACGACGGGCAGGATTCTTTTCTCCCCCACGTGTTTTTCGGCCGCATGCCGTCCACTGGCAGTGGGATTCTCTCTCCCTGCCACTTGTCAATGGGCACCCCTGCAGTTGGGGTGCTCTGCCAGAGGTAAAAGAGAATCCCGACAGCCGGAGAATCCCGGCCACCACCTACAATCCTGCACTCTCAAAACATGGGAAGCAAGAATGGGAAAATGCTGACTGGTTGAAGGCTAAAATCACTGTGATGGATCCTGTCACTCAAACTAAGCAGTTCCTCCTAATTAATTGCAAGAGAGACCTTTTTTAAATTCATTTTTATGGGGTGTGGGTGTCGCTGGCTAGGCCAGCATTTGTTGTCCATTCCTAATTGCCTTTGAGAAGGTGGTGATGGGCTTGCCTTCCTGAGCAACTGCAGTCCATGTGGTGTAGGTCCACCCACTGTAGTGTTAGAGAGGGAGTTCCAGAAAGAGCAAAAACATTCTGAATGTGTTAAAAGCCACTCAAAATAAAGTCCAACAAACTGCTAGGCAGTGTGCCAATGACTACTAGTTATAGCATTGCCAGAATATCCGGGTGTCCTTCGACACAGAGAATTTCAGAGGCATATATGATGGGGCAAAAAAGGTTATCAGCAAAAAATGCTCCACTGGAAACAAAGACAGAGGATGTCATTACCAACTCTAATAAATAGCTGAAAAGATAGATGTTCTTCCTTGCATGCAACTCAAGGTAAAACACAATCTTGGGGCTGTACTCCAGGGAGAACTCTGTCACTGAGGAAGACCTAGACACCATAGGTAGCTTATCTGTCCTTCAATGTACAGCTAGATATTGAATACACAGTGGAGGAGATTAGCAATGCTGTTGACTCACTTGTGTGAGGGACTAAGACCTCACAGATTTTTATTAAATATATATTGGTGTCCACACAGCTATTTCTAAAATTTTAAAAACTGAACAAAGATCCTTAAAATTGGATAAAACGCTTTCTGTCTGTGACCCCCAGAACAAAGGAAGCTACTGTGCAATGTTGGAAATCTCACACCTCGATATCTCTGAGGAGCCACTAACGACCCCCTGTGGACTGTACTGCTCAAATTTAAAGAGAGCCATACAAAGACTATCTGCATTTAATAAACCAGGTTGGTTACATCTGTCACTTTATGTTGAAATCAAATTGCATATAGTAAATTCTGTTGCTATATTCAAGCTAGGTAACAACAGCCAACTGACTAAGAACACCAAATTGTTGGTCTACCAAACCTATGTCTACAGTGCACCCCTCTACCAGGGTGAAACCTGGACAAAAGACCTGGACAACATATGCCAGATGTGAGAAAAAGCCGAACCTCCACCTCCCCTGTCTCAGACGTATCTATAGCATCTTCTGGTAGGACAATGGAACCAATTCAGAGGTGCTGGAATGTTCCATCAGCATACATTCATTGCTAAACCAACAATGGTACACTGACTTGGCCATGTTCATCAGTTGGATAACAGCCATATACCCAAAGGCCATCTGTACGATGAATTGTCCACTGAGTCACGACCTCCTGGACATCCATACCACCACTACAAGGACACCCAAAGGCAGGATAAGATGATGGATATTAACACTGACAATCTGGAGACAGTTGCTGATGGCTGCAACTTCGGGAGGCTGATTGAATGCGCGACAATGGAGGAGCTGAGCAGAAACGAAAAGTTCAACTGGCCCAGAAGAGAGCCCAGGGAAAACAGAGGTGAGCAAACTGTGCATCTTCTCAGCCCACTGTGTACCTCTGCAGAGACTGCAAGCCCAGAGGGGAGCTCTGGAGCTATACCAGGAGATGCTGAATGCAGAGTTGACCAGCAAGGTGCAAACCATCCTCTTGTGAGATGAAAGGCTGCCAGACACACAGGTTGACCTGCAGGAATATAGAAATCACTGCATGTTCAGAAGTAAATGCCCATCACTATATATTTTTTCCTTGACTGTGTCAAATGGCCTATTCAAATGCGTCAGCAATTTCTCTATTGGCTTGGGGGGGGGGGGAAGCATGATATACTGGTTTAGATCAGTGGGCTAGGCAGCTGGTTTGTGATACAGAACAAGGCCTGCAGCACAGGTTCAATTCCTGCACCAGCTAAGGTTATTCGTGAAGGCCCTGCCTTCTCAACCTTGCACCTTACCTGAGGTGTGGTGATCCTCAGGTTAAATCACCACCAGTCAGCTCTCCCCCTCAAAGGGGAAAGCCGTGTTGGTCATCTGGGATTGTGGCAACTTTACCTTACCTTTGAAATATAAGACAACCAATTTCAAAAGTGCTGGATCGCAATTGTCTATGCTTCCAACCAAGTTTGTGTTGTGACATTGTTTATTTTTGGCTTCAATGCACATATTGAAAGATACATGCACAACTGGACTAATAAGAATTGAATTGTGTTCAATTTGCACCTCAGAAAAATACTCGTATCAGATATCATGACTTGAGCACATCTTGCCACAGGGGAAACAAATAACTGAACAACGTCCTGCCTCGCCAACTCTGCCCAACCCATTTCCTACCCCTTGTGGTTTACTAAGAAGGGAGGAAGGAGTGCAGCAGCATGAGCAGTGGCAGTATCGTTACTACAATTTAAACATATTCAATGGCCATTAAGGTGCAAGGGTCTCTATCTTCCATGAAGATTTGGATAGCCTTAGAATTTTTAAATTGAAAATTTAGATGTAGCAGGGCAATGAGCCAGCAGTCCTCAATGCCAGGATTTCATTTTATGTTTTACTTACCTTCAGTTGTTGATTCATGAGTAAAAAATAGTTTGGGGTTGTAAGATGCAATATATCTGATTTACATTCAGGGGCAGATTTCCTCTGGTCATTATGAGTTACTGAGCTATTGGGAAGATTTTCTGTGTTCTCTATTACTTGTGGAATCATAAAAGCATTCTAACAGGACATATTTATGACTGAGCTAGAAGGTGGCATAGGGGCTATAAATATAAGATAGTTATCAATAAATCTAATGGGAAATTCAGGAGAAACTTCTTTACCCAGAGAGTGCTTAAAACGTGGAACTCGCTAGCACAAGGAGTGTGTTGATGAAACTGCGTAGATGAGTTTAAGGGGAAGCTAAGTAAACACGTGAAGGAGGAAAGAATGTTATGATGACAAAGTTAGAGGAAGAGGGTGTGAAGGAAGCTTTTTGTGGAGTATAAACACTAGTATGGACAAATTGGGCCTGTTTCTGCACAGCGCACTTTCTGCAATTCTGTGTGCATGAGTAAACAGAAGAGGGTTAATTTAGTATTATTACGAATGCTTTGGGCCAACAATCCCATGGCAGGCCCTGGAAGGCAATACTTCTTGTTTAGCACAGGGCTAAATCGCTGGCTTTTGAAGCAGACCAGGGCAGGCCAGCAGCACGGTTCAATTCCCGTACCAGCCTCCCCGAACAGGCGCCGGAAAGTGGCGACTAGGGGCTTTTCACAATAACTGCATTTGTGACAATAAGCGAATTTCATTTCTTTTTTTCATTTCATACTGCCAGATGTTGGATCTTTCAACAGGCCCAAGACACCGAGTGAACCATTGTTTTAGGCATTCAGCACAGATTCGCATTGAGGCCCGCACTGAAACTGAAAGATCAACTTATGGCCCTGCTAATAATGTGCCTGCATCATTTGGAGAACTATTTCACAACCCCCACAATACGTGTTAAGAATGGATGCCTCTGAGGCCCCATTAAAGGCCCACTCAGTGCCCCCCGGCTCCTCTGTCATCCTTGCCGCATGTCCAGTGCACCTTACCCATGTGGCCCTCCAGGAAATCACACAATATAAAAAAGGCAGCCAGCAACTCTTCACTGGCCACAAGTACATGGTATTCTAACCTATCCAGTGTATCAAGGTTGGCATGACATTAAGGGCTAGAAAATAGCCCTTAACAGGCTATTAACAGACATGTTGGAACTGGACAGGCCAGTTCACTTGTGCACATGGGTCTGGTGAGAGTTCTGCATGGGGCATAGAAACTAAAAAAAAAGCTTTGCAGATGTGAGAAATGTCTTCAGTACATTTGATTATGAAGGAGTTGGTAGATTGGTCGTGTCCCCTTGTACTTCCTTTTTAAGAAGGAAATCCTTTTCAAGATTTATTTCTCGCTGCTATTGATTGTGAAATCCGCCTGCACTGATCAAATGAGGAGCGCAGGCTGACAATGCGATTCTTCCTTTCCTATCAATGGGAAACTGAGGTGGAAATTCATTCCATTTGACAGTGCAAAGCTGAGCTAAGTAGAAAAATGCATGCCTGCTGGTCTTATTGCACTTGATACTCCCACTGTGAGGACTCTGCCCAAGGAAAATATTTATCACCAATAATAAGGTAACAAATATCACCTTAGTGTATAATTAAAAACACTCAATTATTTGAAATAACATTGGATTCTGAGTATAGTGCTTCTCCCATGGGTGAGTCTCTTGAGCGATCCAATTTCCCAATGCACATTGAACTTTATAAGATGGTTATGTTTTAAAAGGTCTCTGTTAATTGAAGGTGAATGACTGCTCTGAATAGAGGATGGTGCTGATCATAATAATTCTGTCCTGAGACAGACCCTGGTAAACCTATTGAAAATCACATGATAGTTTTCACACCTTGACATAGAAGGGACAGCTGCATTTGGACACTGAGACACAGGGAAAGAGAGAGAGATGAAAGTCAGTGCCGGCATATTTCAGTTGAGTGGAACAGTTTACAAAGGACATTGAAAGATGCAGCCTGGTGTGGCAGGGAGAATAAGCCTGCTGAAGTACCTTGAGACTTAATCTTATATTGCTACCCATCTGCTGAAAGCAAATGGAAAAACTTTGCGTGTAGGGTATTTTGATTGAGTTAATTGTTTAATACAAAAAACATATTTTGTTTAGTTTGGCGTATTAGTTGCCTGTTGAATAATACTTGATCCAAGTTGATTTTAGTTTGTCTATTACAATAAAAGTCTTAAAACGTGAAATCTTGCTCTCCAGTAATTTCCATTGGCTGCTGGGAAATTAATTTACTTAAAAAGTTATTGGCCTCCATGGGGATGTCTGACAAATTGTGCATTAAGACCTAAGGGTGAAGTGTTTCCTCTTTAAGATATAATATTACCGTAGCAGATCCATAAAGATTGAATGTTATTGCTAGATGGAACACAAGTAAGTGAAGGACCACATTTATTAAACAGTAAGCCAGAAGTTCCTAAAATCAGTCATAGCAATCCATATTCTGCACTTCCCAATCATTCCCTTTATAATGCCAAGAAGACCAGTCTTAGAATTCCCAATCCACAGAAAACCTGAGAAAATTATAAACAATTTTTAAATCTCAAGTTGAGATCCTCCTTTGATCAATGTTCACGAAGTTCATAGTGACACTGAAAGAAGAAAACTAGGTCAAGGGAGAAACACGGGGGACTGAATTTCCAATTCCCATTTAATGTTTAAATGTTTAACTTGCCTGAAAAATGTTTGTGAGCCAACAGAAGCAAAGCACAAAAGATGGTGGCTGTTAATTGACATCCCTAAGTTAGCTTTGGCATTCCCAGACAAAAAAAGTCAAAATTCAAATTAGTTTACCTTTTGTGGGAAGATCATTTCATAATCAAAATTAATCTAATCACTCCCCAGGCACCCTTCCCCGAATATTTATATTCCTCAAAGAGAATAAGGTCCGGATTTTTATTTGATTCTGTTTTCCCGCCGAAATGTGATGTCGCGAGGCTGAGATCCAATAATTTGGCACTTGGGGGAACCTTGTCCCGTTTTCTATCCAAATGGGCTGAGAGCAGTGACCTCACTCCCAAATCATAGAATCTACACTGCAGAAGGAGGCCATTCGGCCCATTGAGTCTGCACCAACCCTAATTAAGCCCATGCCTCCACCCTATCTCATCAACCCAGTAACCCCACCTAAACATTTTGGACACTAAGGGCAATTTATCATGGCCAATCCACCTAACCTGCCCATCTTTGGACTGTGGGAGGAAACCGGAGCACCCGGAGGAAACCCACGCAGACACGGGGAGAACATACAGACTCTGCACAGACAGTGGCCCAAGCCGGGAATCGAACCTGGGACCCTGGAGTTGTGAAGCAACAGTGCTAACTATTGTGCCACCGTGCCGCCCAATGAATGGGTTCATCAACCATGGATGCAGCAGGGTGCCCTGGTCACTGAGCAACCACACAGAAAGTTGCTTTTATACATTGCTTTAATATAATAAAGGCCCCAAGGACCTTCTAGGAGCTTCATCAAAACAAATTTAACATTGAGCCACATAAGGAGATACTAAAACCAATTATCAAAAGTTTATCGAAAAGATAAGGGTTAAGAAAAACGTTAAAGGGAGAGAGTGAGTCAGAGGAGTGGGGAGGTTCAGGGAAAGAATTCCAGAGCTTAGATACCAGCTAGCTGAAGGCTTCGTTGTCAATGTTGGAGCAATGAAAATCAAGAATGTCCAAGAGGCTAAGAATGGAGGACTGCAGATATCTCGGAGGCTTGTATGGTTAGAGGAGGTTACAAAAGGAAGGCAGGGTGAGGGAGGGATTTGAAAACATGAATGTGGGTTTTAACACCAAGCCACTGCTAGACTGGGAGCCAATGTAGATCAGCCAGCACAAGGGTTACAGAAATATGATACAAATTGCGGTGATAAATTTGTGAAGCACAAAAGTGTGGTGGTAGCCTCCAAGGCAAAATGTAATGGGACTGGCATAGCTCGTGAACTAGGCACTGAATAGGTGAAAATACGTTTCTGAGAATATAATTCAGTGGATGCTCATACGAAGCATTCATTGCCACACGAGGCACAATGGTTTCACGGGCCTGGCGATACATGTTATCTGCTCGGCTGGATCCATAGGAAACAACATGAACTGCAATGAACAGAGTAGCTATTGCTTGATGGAGGAGTGTGCTTTCGACTGACTTTGTGGCTTGCGTTTCCCTTGCCTTAAAATTTCTGAAGCCGATAGAAGGGCGAATCAGCTGGTTATGATGGATTGCAATGTATGGGCAAGCAGCAAGCATGACTTAGCCTCTGGGCAATAGTGCAGCCTTCATCCAAACTCCAAGTCCAGGGAGCTTCAACCAAAGAAATTTGGTGAGTTTCTGAAAATATATTTTTATGTAGCATGCACTTCAGCCTGGAGAGGGTGAATATTGAGTACAGTGACAGCAGCACTAATCAAACAGACCATGCTATCCTGGATGGTGTTAGTTTTTTGGAGCACTTCAGCAGCTGCAACCATCTAGGTGCGTAGTGAGCATCCCATTAGACTTTATTCATTGTGGAGAGGAACTGATGGTTCAAGGTGTAAGTCACACATCTCAAAGTACCCAGACTCTGCTTTGTTCTTGAGGTCAGGTTTTCCATATGGATGGTGCAATTAAGCTTCTGGCCAGTGATAATTTGCCAGGGTGTTGATGGATACTACTCTAAGAAGATCCGTCAACAATGTCCTGTGGCTACATTCATTAGCATTAGTCCAGCACTTAGAAGGGTTTCACCTTGGCCCTCATTGAACCTCGATGCCAATATCAATTATTCTCACCAATTCTCTGCCTGCTTATGTCCACATCTGGATCAAGACTGTGAGAAAGTCTGGAGCTCAGTGATTCTGGGAGATCCAAAGTTGATCACCAGTGAGCAGGTTATTGGGCTGGTGGCATTGCCTAACGGCATTATTGATGATAAAGATTGAGTGGAGGTGGATAGAGGAGGCAGTGGCGTAATGGTATCTTCACTGGACTAGTAATCCAGAGACTCAGAGTAATGCTCTGGGCTCCTGGGTTCAAATTCTGCCATGGCAGATGGTGAAATTTGAATTTGATAAATAAAAAATCTGGAATTAAAAATCTAATAATTGTTTGTAAAAATCCCATCTGATTTACTAATGTTCTTCAGGAAAGGAAATCTACCGCCCTTACCTGGTCTGGCCTACATGTGACTCCAGACCCACAGCAATGTGGTTGACTCTTAAATTCCCTCAGGAGTGGACAATAAATGCTGGCCCAGCCAACATCCCATGAACAAGTTTATTTTAAAACTTGGTCAGGTTTGACTTGTTCTGTGTTGTTTTTCATGGATAGAGTTTATTAGGATCAATTCTACATTTTGATGAGTAGACTGTTGGTGCCTTGGTTCGACTGGAAGGGCTAGACCAGGGGTGGGCAAACTACGGCCCGCGGGCCGCATGCGGCCCGCCAAAGGTATTTCTGCGGCCCGCCAAGTCATTAAAAAAAAAAAAAAAATTAAAAAAAATTTTTTTTTTTTTTTTTTTTTAATTTTTTTTAAGGTTAATGGAGGCGGGCTGTTGGGTTACTTACTGGTATAGGGTGGATACATTGACTTGAGTAGGGTGATCATTGCTCGGCACAACGTCGAGGGCCGAAGGGCCTGTTCTGTGCTGTACTGTTCTATGTTCTATATGAGGCGCCCAGAATCATAACCGGGTGAAGTAATTATTTTACTTAATATACTATGCGGCCCTTTGTGAATTGTGAATTTTTGAATGTGGCCCTTGCACGGAAAAGTTTGCCCACCCCTGGGCTAGACGATGGGGACAGTTTGTTCTGGTGTACAGCTTTTCATCGTTACAGATGTGACTTAGAAAATCAGATAGTGTAGGATTGTAGACGAGGTTGTGTTTCAACTCCTTTGACTGTTTATTTATATATGTGGTTACATTTGAGAATACATTAAATGAATGTAGCTTAAATGTGA
Source organism: Scyliorhinus canicula (assembly GCF_902713615.1). NCBI lineage: Eukaryota > Metazoa > Chordata > Chondrichthyes > Carcharhiniformes > Scyliorhinidae > Scyliorhinus > Scyliorhinus canicula. The sequence continues at coordinate 193,939,438 of NC_052152.1, forward strand.
ATTCATTGCGAACAATGGAACTGTTTACAAAATCACTCACACAACATAAAGAGGAGTCGAGGCAGAGCGCAATATCGTTAGTCAGGTTTATTTATTCAATCACCATCTTTCTATGACCATAGAGAATCATTGCTACAGACAGACACAAACAGAGATCCAGGTTTGAAGCCCTTTCTCATACCAGATCCTTCGGATGTGATCGCAACACATTTATAGAAACCATCTATGCGAAACCGACTTGAGACAAAAACAACCCATTTCATGACATGTATTGACAGTTTTTGTCCTTTTTGCTTTCCCCGCAGACACTCCCCCCCCCCACCCCTCACCCCAAGAGAATAACCCAACAACCGACTGATTTTCTCACCATTCCTGTCTCTGACAACATTGTTTGTGAATGTCTAAATGCATTCTTTCTCCCTTCTGAAAGTGAAAAGTTGTATTCTAGCCATTGCATAAATAAAGCATGCAACATGTTGTGTTATATACACATATATACATAATGCTTTGTCTTCTGACCTGCATCTACACTATATACAATCTACTGTGGGTCTGAGGAAAGGCTACTTCACAGTATTTTTTATTGTTCAGTTAAAATCATTAGTGTTTAACTACAGAGCAAAATTCTATAAAAAAGATCCATGCATAGAATTTTAATTTTTAGCTGTACGATAACATTGCTTCCATAGGATCTTTCCTTTCTTAAGGTCAGGTCTTCACATTGCGTGCGCCTTTTCTGCCTTCTTTGCTGTGTCAAACGTTTACTGGTACCTTGCTTTGCCACTGGAACAGTCACCTTTGTGGCAATGTGCCAGCAGCAAGACAGTGAGTCTAATCTAATGAAAGAATTGACGAATAATCATCCTGCCAATACCTCAGATACCAGAAGCTCAAGTTGTCAAGAATCGGTAGAGCGGAAACCCCAGAGGAAGTTATGTGGTAGGGTGTGGGTGTCCGATTTGCCAGAGCAGAAACTAAAAATGCCAACCGACACGCCAGCCTTAAAGAAAAACACCCTTCTCTCTGACTGTGAAGCTTATCAACTCAGGTTCAGCTATTAGAAAAGCTGGAGAACAAGGTGTGCTAAATTATACGACACTGGCGTCTCCGTGGGATCTCTATCAGTTATAGCACCTACTTGGCGTAGGGTTTGCAAATAGCAATGCAATCATATCTTGATACCAATTAAGACCTTTGCATCACTACCATTTAGCTGCATTTGGGCTGCTTAAGAATTTAAAAGCACGACACTGTGTCCCCTTAATGACACTTAACTATGTGAATATTTTGCATGCTGTTTTCCCCCCAAAAATAAACTCGGGAATGTAATGAGCTAATGGGAGTTAGACAAAGTGTGTCAGTTGCAGCAGGTTAGAACCCCCAGCACAGAAGTAAAATACCTTAATTCCCTTGAAGATTAGAAACGTAATGAGTTTGTATTGTAAAATACTCTCCACCCACGAAAGGAGCCTCTGTCCAGCTCAGGGATCAACGGTTTATGACTGCTGGCACATAGAAGCTATGAAGAAGTATCTACAATCTGATGATGTTACATTTGTTTTGCGGCCTGGGGCTGAATCACTTACGGAAGGCAGAGTGGATTTAAAGTAAAGCAGCAACTAAGAGTACAATTACTGCAGAATATGTATTGTATCAGAATGTACGAAGGCTCCCAGAAAGATTAACATTAGTGACTTGACACAATCTGCTTTCAGGGGCTGTTTAGCACAGGGCTAAATCACTGGCTTTGAAAGCAGACCAAGGCAGGCCAGCAGCACGGTTCAATTCCTGTAACGGCATCCCCGAACAGGCGCCGGAATGTGGCGACTAGGGGCTTTTCACAGTAACTTCATGTGAAGCCTACTTGTGACAATAAGCGATTTTCAGTTCAAATGATTCAACAGATTTAGTTTGTTTTTTGGCAGTCACCTGGTGCTGGTTCTGTTATCTCTCCCTCCATGATGCAATGCAAGTGAGCAATACTGATCGAAACAGCTGGCCTCAAAAGACTCAATACTCACTTACTAATCTGGTTTGATATCATTTTCCTTCTGCTTTCAATAGGAAGCTAAACAGGGGTGTCTGGTCACTCAACCCTTTCATTTCTCAAGGAACAAGACCATATCTAAACTCAGATTCCAAACGCGTTGGAATATATCTAAACAGAATGACTGTGCTGACAGATCCTGCGCACCTTGTAGGATTTAAGATGGGAGTAGATTTCCCCCATTGTGAGATCCCAATCTTGGCTATGCCATCTAAGCTGCCTAGTCAGGTGAAGGGTAGGGAGGGAAAATCCCTTCCACCATTCTGCTCTTACACTCCGCGTAGATTCCAGATGCAAAGCAGCATTGTCGGTAGTCCAAGTCTGAGTCTACGTCATCTCTCCTGGAGAGGGAGCCCAAGAAGAATGGGAATACAAAATATTTTGCAAAAGAAATGTGGGCGAAAAGAGACATAACAAAATAACCCTTTACCTTGTGGTTCTTTACCCCACAACAAGAGCTATGGCAACGTAGTCTCTTTGGGAAACACTAACTAGTTACTCAAATAGGTTAATGCCGTGATACTGTCATGAAACTGGCAAAGGCAGGATATACCACAAGGTACGTTCCAAGCAAACAAAGATGTGTTACCACATACGATGTGATCCCACACATATAAGGCTTGCACTCTTGCACCCAAAGCCTATCTTAGCCAAGCATACCTGCAAGAAGCCCTTTGCACATAATAATCTTTATTAGTGTCACAAGTAGGCTTACTTCAACGCTGCTATGAAGTTACTGTGAAAATCCCCTAGTTGCCACACTCCGGCACCTGTTTGGGTACACGGAGGGAGAATTCAAAATGTCCAATTCACGTAACAAGCATATCTTTTGGGACTTGTGGGAGGAAACCAGAGCACCCAGAGGAAACCCACACAGACCTGGGGCGAGCGTGCAAACTCCGCTCAGGCAGTGACCTAAGCCGAGAATCGAACCCAGGTCCCTAGCGCTGTGAAGCAACAGCGATAACCACCGTGCTCCCATGCTCTCAGGCTGCCCATACGCAAACACAGGCCTGCCTTTAGTTACATAGGCATCAGGAACAGCCCATTGTTTCTAATTCAGTATTAGTAATGAAGTTCTGTCTCACCATTTTGGCTGGAACGTATGCTGGCAGGATCTTCCGGTCCTGCATGGCGCACCCCCGCCATGGGTTTTACGTCGGCATGGGGTGCATTCAACTGGAAACCCCTTTGACACCCAGAAGATCCTGCCACCAGCCAATGGCGGGCTGCCTCTGCCACCATGAAATACGTGGCGGGTTGTGCAGTGAATCTTGCCCAGAGCGCATCAATATAGCCCACAATTGTTTTGCACTAAGTCCCAATTCAATGTTCTAATAACAGACATTCATGGACAAATTGGTGTATTCTAATGAGACACATCTCAGTTGTCTGGAGGAGCATTCTTTTATAAACAGCCACTAATCATTGAGTGACACTGGAACCGGTATAATACCAGACCATGGCCGGGATTCTGCACCGGGTCGGAAAATCCCCAGGGGGATGCGAGAATCGCGTCCCACCGCCCCAACGCCGCTACCCCATTCTCTGGCCCCAATTCTCGGGCACCTGCGGGATTCCCGCCGCGCCGGTCGGGGGCCGTTGACAGCGGCCCTCCCACGTCGATTCTCCGGGCCCCGCTGGGCCGAGTGGCTGACGGGTTTGGCCAAGTCCCGCCGGCGTGGGTTACTCAGGTCCCACACGGCGGGACCTGGAAAGTGAATCTGCGGGTGCCATCCTGGGGGGGGCGGGGGCAATCGAGGCATACCGATCAGTGGGTGGACTGGTTCCATGGGGGCCTATTTTACTCCGTGCCGGGCACCGTTAGGGCTCTGCCATATTGCCCGGGGGCTGGAGCGGAGCAGGGAACCCCTGCGCTTGCGTGGAAATACGCGAATTTGAGCGGGCCGTTTTGCGCCGGCTGGAGCCGCGGGGACCACATCGGCGCCAACCTATCCGCCTAGCAAGGGGAGCATTCCCCATGATTGGGGGACCGTTGACGCCGGAGTAGTTACCGCCGCTTTTCACGCCGGCTTTTCACGCCGGCGTGGGGACATAGCCCCATTATTGGAGAACACCCGCACCATGACTGATGATGATAACTGATAGTCATATCAGGCTGTGCAAAGGCATCCTGTTGAGCATGATGCTTACAGTGTTACTGAAGACAATAGTTCTCCCATAACGTAACTTCCCATTTGCCTCCTGAGAGTTTTAATTTCATCTAGTAGCACACAGGCTAACATATTTTTGGAAAATTCCTTTGATGTGCTATTTTAATGGAACCATTATCTCACATTAATGACTGCTTAAAATAACATATTGAGGAAATTTACGTGAAGTGTGATTCAAGAGGAAGTTGAACTACTGAGTAGTTAATGAGTTGCAATAATTGCAGAACAATGAATTCTTCATGTGTGGGGCAGAAATATATTATTACCCTTTTCAGTTAGATAACGCAAACACAAGTTTTCATCCAGTGTCAGAAAAGAGGGAGATTGCCTTTGAGAAACAGTATTGGTTCAGGGTGTTTAATGGGGAATATTCTGACAATTATTCAGGGTTCTTCTCAGAGCCTAGTGAGAGGGGAATATCCTGTAATCTTTTCTAAAGTCCCATTCGTGGCCTGCTTTCTCATGGTGCGTGTCGAATGGGGAACATGTTTGTTCAAGATTCCTCATAGAGTCCAGTAAAGTCTTTATTCAGGGTTCCCTTGTAGACTTTGATGGGGCAGGAATCATGCAGATTTTGCTCACTGTTCTTTGTAAGATGAGGCCATGCTTGGAGTATTGTGTGCAGTTTTGGTTTCCTTTTCTGAGGAAGGATGTTCTTGCTCTTGAGGGAGTGCAGCGAAGGTTTACCAGACTGATTCAGGGATGGCGGGACTGTCATATGAGGAGAGATTGACTAGGTTGGGATTTTTCTCGCTGGAGTTCAGAAGAATGAGGGGGGAATCTCATCGAGACGTAGAAAATTCTAACAGGACTAGACAGGGTAGATGCAGGGAAGATGTTACCAATGATGGGTGTGCCCAGAACCAGGGGTCACAGCCTGAGGATTCAGGGTAAACCATTTCGGACAGAGATGAGGAAACATTTCTTCACCCAAAGTGTGGTGAGCCTGTGGAATTCATTCCCACAGGAAGTAGCTAATGCTAAAACACTGAATATATTCAAGAGGCGGCTGGATATAGCACTCGGGGCGAATGAGATCAAAGGCTATGGGGAGAAAGCAGGATTGGGTTATTGAGTTGGACGGTCAGCCATGATCGTGATAAATGGCGGAGCAGGCTCAAAGGGCCAAAAGGCCTCCTCCTACTCCTATCTTCTATGTATCTATGTATGTATCTATGTAAAGCATGTTAAGCAGGATAACCCCTGCACCCACTTTGAGGGAACAGTTAGCAATTACGGTCTCCCAGACCTTCTGCTTAGAGCAGAAGTTAGGAAGTGTACCTCTCAAAACCTGAGAAGAAAGTAATATATTATAATATTTATTTTTATACGTTTCAGCATAGGCAGCAAGACTATCCTGAAGAAAGGATTTTTCAAATACGTATGAGTCCGGGTGAGATGCGGAAGTTGTGCCTAACCAAATAATATGTGTATGATCTACTGGTGCGCAGGGAACACATTTACCCCTTTTAGATCATTGCACAAAAAAGGTTCAATCACATTGAGAATCTGGAGACAACAGCTAGGACTGTTGGACAACAAGGATTTGGTTTAGCTCAATGGGCTAGATAGCTGGTTTTGATGCAGAACAAGGCCAGTAGTGTGGGTTCAATTCCCGTACCAGCTTACCCGAACGAACAGGCGCCGGAATGTGGCGACTCGGGGCTTTTCACAGTAACTTCATACTTGTGACAATAAAAGGTTATTATTATTATTTGTCAAGGCCAGACAAAGTGGAAGCTGCTGGAGGTTAACAACGAGCATGGATGTGAAAGTGAAAGGCCAAGCTGTGTGTGAAACCATTCCCCACAATCAGCTGGGTTAATGTTTTGAAGTATGGACCCTCCCAAAATATCAATATATCCTTTTCATCCAGATAAACGGACTGTCTGCTTTAGTTGTAGATTTCCTGTGTCACATTTTTTCTTCCTGTCTTTTGACTAAAGGAAGATTTGTGAATATTGGAACAAGCTTGAATGGCAGGGTACAATTTCCACAGGCCTCCCCTGATCTCCGTAATTCTAGCACATGGAAACCTGACATTAATTTCACCAGTTCTCTTGGGTGCCGACAGACTTTTCACATGCCGGGGCCAGTGGGGGGTGGACAGGTTGAGGGGGAAGAGATAAGGAGAGCTTGTGTGGGATTCTACTCCTGTGGAATTAACAGCATCGAGTTGCTACTTATAATGAATGCAAGTCGCCGTAATCCCCGGGGACCATAGGCTGCTCTAGTCTTTTGAGAGCGAGCTGACTTGGTGGTGATTTAATCTGAGGGCCACCACATCTCAGGTGAGGGACAAGGTTCAGAAGACGGGGCATTTATGGATAACCTCAGCCGGTACGGAGAATTGAACCTGCGCTGTTGGCTACTTTCCATAATCGTTGACATATCCAAACAATGTTTCTGATCACTGGATTGGACATACCAAATGAGGAACCTATCAGCCATGATAGAATGGCCTAATTCTGCTCCTATAGTTTATGAACTTCTGAAGGATCATCTTGGGACAAGGTACAGAGGAAAATCGGGCAGAGTGAGTGTGTTCTACAATGCAGCACATCTTGTTTTCCATCCTTGAAATTAAAGGATGAAAACTCAAGCAAAGTCTATCATGGGATTGTGATCCTCTTTGCCTGATTGTTCTCCAGGCTATGTGCCTAGGCATACACAAAACCATGTGCAATAAGCTGGAAAATATGCCTCATTATTACCTTTGACTTGATTGTTCCGATATTAAAACTGCAGTCTATTGAAAATGTGAGCTAAACATCTTAGGTTTACATAAGAACATAAAGAACAGGAGCAGGGGTAGGCAACTTGACTCCTCGAGCCTGCTCTGCCATTCAATTAGATGACGGATGATCTGACTGTGACTTAACTCCACTTTCCTGTCCGCCCACATGTGTGGTTACTAATACTTGTCCGTCGCTGCTTTCATTGGAAACTGAGTACAGCAAAATCCACAGGTGAAGTAATATCCATGCCAGGCCCTTTCGTCCCACCCCTGGATTCATATGTCACCCTTACTTAGAATTATATTAGAGAGTGTCACTCCTATTATATGTGTGAACATAATTTATTAATTAACAGAAGTGATATAAGTGGGTGAATGTTGACGCATTAATATAGGATTCCACTATTTAATGGAGACAAAAGCCACTTTATTTTAAATGAGTTAACATTTTGGCTAAAATAATGCAGGAAGGGATATTAAACAAAATTGTTCATAATCATCTGCCAATTTCGCCAAGAGTAATTTCTAGGCATTAGCTCCTCTTGAAACAGATTTGACCTGTGATGATTAATTTCCACAGATTAATTTTAACCTAAAAACCTACGAATTTGGCATGCAACAAATTATTTTTTGCAGTGAATCTGCAAGAGCATCACGAACAAACTGAAAGGGCATTTGGACTTTTTGCTGGTTAGGGACTGGATTCAGCAATGTTCCATTGCAGTTTCTGATTAAAGCTTGGCAAGTTTGATTTGATTTGATTTATAGTCGCATATACCGAGGTACAGTGAAAAGTGTTGTTCTCCGTACAGTTCAGACAGATCGTTCCACACATGAGATTTGAGCAGTAGCGGTGCAGGGTTCTGGGAAGATAGGATTCACTAAAGAATCTGAAAACCTTTTGAAGTTAAGCCCAGGTGAGCCTCTGAGGGAAACGGAGGCAGAGCTGGAACAGGAAGCCCAAAATGGGTGGGAGGTGAGTGGGACATGGTGGGTGGAGATGCACAGATATCTGATCCAGCATGCTGTAAATTAAGTCGCAATCTTGCGGAGGCAATTTGCCTTCTACCTTATTCATAAGAGGATGAGGCAACCCACTCACTTCAAAATTTGGAAACTTTAGAGCAATATTATTAAAACCTCTTCTCAGAAGAGAGTTGGAGAGTAGGGTGACAATCATCACCAATCTGTCTCTGAGTTTTTGTGTGGTGTAATAGGAATCGAGCAGCTTTATTTTGTGGAATGTGAGGGTGTTAAATTTGTTGTGGATTATAACTCTGGCAGAAAATTGAAATCGGAAGGAGATTTTGCATAATATGATTGCTAAATAATACAAGTAAAAAAATGATGCACATTAATCACTTCAAAAGGTGAAGAATGCAATGACTTAACCAACGAGAAAAATGATGTTGGGAAATAACTCAACACTTGCAATATAAAGACACAATGGTTCGTGATGTAGGTGATAGGTGAAATGTTATTATAAAAGCGAGGTTTGCATTCTGGACATTGACTTACCTTGCAGCATTCCACCACTGATTTCACCACATAATAATTATGATCAGGATAGTTAAATTCCAGATAATGAACTTCAGTTGAATTGTAACATCGGCCTGGATTCTCTGTTGCGAGCCCACCCCGCAACCACTGCTAGCGAGGACGGACAATTTGTCGCTCAGTCGAATCTCCCATTCACGGCAGCAAGACTGGAGAATTCCGCTGCTGTGAACGGACGGAGAACCCCGCCCTTTGCTTTCAGTGAAGCCATAAAACAACTCATAACGCGGTCTTCAAAAGGCAAGGCACCGCAATGATTTGGGGCTGGATTCTCGGGTTGCCCAGCCGAGTGTTTCTCGGCGGCGCGTCGTTCGCTGGCGGCAGCATTCCGTCTTCCCATTAATTACCAATGGGATTTCCCATTGAAGCACCCCACTCCGCTGGGAAACCCGCGAGAGGGGGTGCACTACCAGCGGTAAAAGCGAATCATAAAGGCCGGAGAATTCCAGCCATGATTGGCCACCTGGAAGATTTAACATTAGATTGTAATTTTATATACTCCCATTCTTTGGGACAGCTATTTCTAGTTTTCTGCAAATTAATGTGTTAGGAGGAGAGACAGCTGCCTGAACAGCAATACTGTTGAATGAGGCTGAAAGATCACTTAGCCTCAGAGTGTGCTCTCAATACAATTGTCATATTTGTATGTACATTGAGCAACCTGAGATTTAGCCTTGTATCCCAGAGATCTGTGACATGAGCATCTCTTACTTTTCAAAATAAAATCCTGCGCACCAGCTACCATCTGATTTTATACTCACAGCAGCTATTGCACTCATGTGCACAATGTAAAAAATGTTAAGCAGTTCTTCGTGGGAGCTGAGCATTCTTCCTCTCCTTTTCAAGCCTGCCTTTGAATCTGCAGGCAGGTGAAGAATAATGAGTTCTCAATACTCTCTTCAATATAGTAAGTCTGTTCAATGACACTCTTCAATATATTGACACACTTAAATACAGTGACAAACCTCAATGTAAGGACACTTTATACAATATTGTGACTTCCTTCAATCGTGCAACTCTTTTTCCATATAGTGACATGCTTCAATATAGTGATGTCCTTTAATATATTGATGGCTTTAATATATTGACACTCTCCTCAATATAGTGCCAGTCGTTCCACTATAGTGACTCTCCTCTATAGTTTTATACCCTTTAAATAAGTGACACTGTTTAATATAGTGGCATTCTCTACAATATAGTGACATTTTTCAATATAGGGTGCAATTCCCCCAAAAGATCACTAAGAGCCATTCTGGGCATGTTTGACAGGGTGATTACCACTGGGTGTTTGGGCGCAATCCAGATCTGTATACACCAAATCATTTGTTTTTAGCTTTGGGAGTTTCTCACTGAAAAATCCCATACAGAATTTTTTTCTGAAGTGGGAAATTAAAGACGCCAGCAGGACTGGCTGCTCAGAAATCAGGGTGCCTTTTGTGAAGGATGTCCAGATCTCAAAGTTAGGTTGATGGTTCCCCACACCACCCCAGTTCACCCCCCTTTCAGGAGCATGCCCCTCCCCCCCTCAGGCCTTTCCCCTTGGCAGTGCTGCTTGGCATGCTAGTACTGCCCTGGCACCCTGGCAGCACACAACTGACACCCTTGTAGTGCCAGGTTGGCACTTCTAGGATGCCAAACTGGCACTGCCAGGGTGCCATGGTGCCAGTTTGGCACTGTCTGGGTGGGAACTGCCTTGCAGTTATCAAAATAAAGTGTCACTTTTTCAATATATTGACATCTCTTCAGTATAGTGACTCTCTGTTTAGTGATACCCTCTTCAATCTAGCGATTCTCCGCAATACTCTAACACTCTCTTCAATACACTATTAAATATCATGGTATTCTTCAGTATAGTGAACTGGTTCAATTTCAATATAGTGACACTTTACTCAACATAGAACATAGAACATACAGTGCAGACAGAGGCCATTCGGCCCATTGAGTCTGCACCAACCCACTTAAGCCCTCACTTCCACCCTATCCCCGTACCCAATAACACCTCCTAACCTTTTTGGTCACTAAGGGCAATTTATCATGGCCAATTCACCTAACCTGCACATGTTTGGACTGTGGGAGGAAACCAGAGCACCCAGAGAAACCCACGCAGACACAGGGAGAAAGTGCTGACTCCACACAAGACAGTGACCCAGCAGGGAATCGAACCTGGGACCCTGGCGCTGTGAAGCCACAGTGCTGGCCACGTGTGCTACCGTGCTGCCCACTATACTACATAGTGAGTATGTTGATAGTATGTAGTATAGTGAGTAGTATAGTTTGTAGTATAGTATGAAGACAGTTAGTATACTGAGTATGAACACCATGAGTAGGTCTCCCACCTACTGATGCACTCCTCAATATCATGATATGGAACATGGTTTTTCCATGGGTCTCGGGATTCTATTGTTGAGCCCAAATGGGCACCTTGAGCCCGCACTTGCTGGCAGCCAGACATGTTCATCTATTTTCCCGGCACAGCCTGCTATTTAAAGTGGTGTCAACAGATTGAGAAGCGTCACTACAGTCACTGTATTGATGAATGATGCTGTATTGGTCGAGTGTCACTATATTACACAGACTGTCCCTTATTTAAAGAGAGTAACACTGCACTGAAGAGAGAGTACTGTAGTGAAAAGGGTGGTACCATATTGAGGAAAGTGTCAATATATTGAAGCACATCAATATTTATAAGATAGTGTTACAATATTGAAGAAAGAGTGTTGTGTAAAGTGTTGCTATATTGAAACGTGTCACCATATTGAAGAGTGTCATTATGTTGTAGAAATTGTCACTATGTTCAAGGGATGTCAATATTTCGAAGTGTCATTATATTTAAGAGACTCACTATATTAAAGAGAGTCTATTGAAGAAATTCACTACATTGAAGAGTTACATGTTGTTGAGTGTCCCTATTTTGAAGTGTTACTACATTGAAGTGTCTCTATATTTTGGGAGTGTTACTCTATTGCAGAGTGTGACTATATTAAAGAATGTCCTTACATTGTCAAGAATGTCCCTATATTGAAGTGTCTATGTCGCAGAGTGTTACTATAGTGTAAACATTATCACTATATTGCAGAGAGTGTCACTATATTGAAGAGTTACACATTGTCGATAGTTTCCCTATTTTGAAATGTCACTATATCGAAGAGTATCATTATGTAGAAGAGTGGCCCTATATTGTAACTTGTCAATATATTGTCAATGGTGTGTAATGAATTGTCAATATATTGAAGATTGTCGTTATATTGTCCATAGTGTCCTTATATTGAATTGTTCCTAAATATAGAATGCATTACTATATTGAAAAGAAAGTCTCTATATTAAAGAGAGTGCCACAATGCTCCAGACAGTGTCAACTTATTAAAGATTGTTGTTTTGTTGAACTACTTTGGAGATTAAAAAGAAGTGTCCATATATAATGGTGTCAATGTATTGTCGATAGTGTCCCTATATTGAAGTTCACTGTATTGTAGAGAGTGTCATGATATTGAACAACATATTATTATGATAAAGAGTGCCACAATATTGAAGACAGTGTATCTATATTGTTGAGATTCTCACTATTTTGAAGGAAGTCATTACATTGAAGAGAATTACTACATTAAGGAATGTCACTATATTGAAGAGTGCCACTTTATTGAATAAAATGTTTGAATAAATGTATTAAAGAGTGTTGTTAACGGTATGTTAATTGTATTTATAATATTGAGCATATACAGGTGGAGAGCACAGATTAATTAAATACTTGAATGCATATAAGGAGAGACTTCTGGGACACTGGGTGTTGGTTCGGGAGAAGGCAGACATTTGTAATCTTGCTTTCTGCAAATAAATTTAGTGTCTGCTTTTTTACTTCACCTTCTGGTTTCAGAATGATTTAAGAAATGCCGGTATATTAGAGACTCTCAAAGAGTGTCACTATTTTGTGGAGACTGTCACTATTATTATTATACTGAAGTATGTCAGTATATTGCAGTGTTTGTCACTATATTAGATGTGTGCGGGCTGGTTGAGCTCAGTTGGCTGGTTTGTGATGCCAGGCGAGGTCAACATCATGGGTTCAATTCCTGTGCCAGCTGAGGTTATTCATGAAGGCCCCGCTTTCTCAACTTTGTCCCCTCACCTGAGGTGTGGTGATCTTCAGGTTAAATAACCACCCCTCAAAGGAGAAAGTAGCCTATAGTCATTTGGGACAATGGTGAATTTACTTTATTAACTAGATGTACATCCCACTAGGAGTGAGTGTTACTATATTGTAAGCATGTCACCACATTGAAAATTTGCTAGATGGGGTTTTTGCCGTGTTCATTATTATCTGGTACAATCTGTTCAGGAATGTGCTAAAATGACCTGATCTGATTTGATGGTATAATTCACACCTGACAGCTTTTGCATGCATTGTACACTAACTTTAGCTGCAATTATGACATGTTTAAATTAATTCATCTAGCAGAAGAAAAAATAAAACTCTGGCACTAAAGGCATTCAACAGCATGCGTCTCGACCCATATAAACACAAGCCATTTTCCCAGATGATATTATCCCACTAACTGGCTCCTTTGTTCTACTGAATTGAACTCATGCTGCTGATACCTTCACTGGTAATAAATACAAGCAAGTTACAATAGTTCAGGAAGTGCTGTGATCCACAAAATTTTAAATCCACTTATGAAGACTGAATTTGCAAATTATTTTACCCATAGCATGCACGGGTAATCCCCTGGCTACCACCTGTACCCCGGTTTTCCCTGGCTGCAGCCGTTGTGCAAATTAACTTCAGTGCAAATTCATCACTCGCTCAACTCGCCCATGAGTCACAGATTAATATTTAAAGCAGCTGCCTGAACATACTGGGAGTTTTCAGTGCCATTAAGATCCTGGGACAACAAAGAGCAGCTCACTTCAAATAGTCCATGGAAACCCCTCCAAATGAGCAATCTGGGACATACCGAAAGTGAGAAAACTACAAAAAAACAATTATTGTTATCTTATCGAACCTTGTAGTTTAAATATTTGTATATTAAAAAATGACAGGTGAATTTGAGATTGTAACTTCTCATGACTCAGTTTGGGGGTCTGGTAAAATCTCTTACAAAACCTGTGACCAAATGAGAGCTTGAACAGTTTAGGCCTATACTCTCCAGAGTTTAGAAGAATGTGGGGAGATCAAATTGAAGTGTACAAGATGCTAAAAGGTATGGATAAAGTAGTCATGGAGTGGATGATTCCTCTTGTGGGGCATTCTGGTACGAGAGGTCATAGTCTTAGGTTAAGAGGTAGCAAATTTAAAACTGAGTTGAGGAGAAAGTACTTCTCCTAAAGGGTCATGAATGTGTGGAATTTGCTACCTCAGAGTGCGGAGGAGTGAGTAAATGTAAGGAGGAGTTAGACAGATTTTTAATTGGTAGGGTTCTGCAGATCGGCAGGACAGTGCGGTTAAGGCCAGGATGTGATCAGCCATGACCGAAATGTGGAGCAGACCCGATGGGCCAAATGGCTTAATTCTGCTCCTATATTTTATGAACTTATGAATATCAGCACCATTTTAAAGTAGCAATTTAAAATGCCCAAGAGGTCCACTATCAACTGCAGTTTGTTTTATTTTCAATGTATTTCCTCTGGCTATCTTGTATAGCCTCACCGTTTCTCCAGTAGGTAAAGATTTTTGAACATAAATATTTCTCCTTTCTCCCCACCAAAACTGTCCCCTTCCCTCTCACAGAAGGCTTAAAAGTAAACAGGGATTAGCTGGCACACTGTGATGGGAATGGACTGCACTATGTATGTACACTGTACTGTGCTACTAACTGTGGCCCTCGGCATCACACAAAGGAACAGACCTGCTGCCTTGAATCTAAGCAGTTAAAGTGTAAAACCCAGGGGAGCATATTTAACTTCCCTTCTTTAAAAGGCAAAGAAGAAAGCAGATTACTTAAGCAACGTGGAGAAGATCTTGCCACTGACAGAAACTGACTTCAGCTTAAATGATAAAGAATCAATAATACAAGCTGAAGGTTATCCGGACACTTGCTTCACCTTCTTCTTCCTCCTCAGCCTTCCAGAGTTCAATTGTAGCCTTAGGCTTTAACTTAATTTTCTCCTAAAAAAATTACCAACAGCTGCATGCATAATAAATACAGGCTATTGCACTGTTATTCAAACAGCTTGTTACAAAAGTCATCTCTAAACTTTTGTTTGATTGCAGAAGTACTATTACTTATAGGGATGGTTTATGTTGGTCGATGTTTCTGGGTGAAAAATAAAAGATGCCACTCGCACTGAGCGGTCCCTATGAAATACAGGCAGTGGGGCTGTGTGTCTCATCTGCCCTGATACAGCAGCAAGATAAGACTTTATCAGAGTGATTTGATAGCAGAGCAGAGGTTTGTGAATCATCAGCTGATAACATACCCTTGAGGTACCAATTCAAAAACAGAGGGTTGAAAAGCGGGTTTTGTTCCTGGTGATGGACCACTTTGTTGCGTGCTGTTATCTTGATGGCGGCGCAGAACCGCTGGCTACCATTTCTCTGCCTTCATGAGAAGAAATGTGATGTCTTTCCAGTGGCTTTGCACTGCATTCTTATGGCTCATAGTGCAACAAAACAATAAGCAGCAAATGCTGCAGGTCAGTCAGGCCTCAACACTATGGGAGAGTGGTGATTTATGTGTTGTACATTGTCTTATACATTCATGATGTTGCATGGCAATAGATGACAAACAGTATCGGCCATTCTTCGTTTGAAAACAAATTGGGCTGTCCTGGTACCTCCAAGGTGCAATGAGTCCACTGGGCTACAAAGGTTATTGACCTCAGTTTTGTTAACACCAATACGGAACTCTTTCCTTTCTTTATTTGTTTTTGGTAGGTAGTGAGGGCTGTCCCCTGTAGCTTGGTCAACTTCTGATGGCCAGCCCTCATTGAGAGCAGAAAAAAATGGAGTTGCTTCACATAGTAAAGGTTTTAATCCAGAAAAGTTATTTTCGAAGTCGATATCATCAGTCCTTGTCGGCATGTGTGGAGCAGGATGTGTGGTTAAGGACGGAGCTTGGAAGGGAAGACATGCGAGGAGCAGTACAGCAAGCAGAGGCTGAGCTGTCTTGAGTTGTAGCAGATTGTCCATCACTGGAGCAGACACTATTCCATGTTTTCGCAAAAGAGTCATGCAAGTCTCACTTGTGATGTTAACTGAAGACAACAGCATACTGTGCTGCAGGAGAATCCTTGAGCCAATGTTTTAATTTTATGCAAAAAGCTTATTCAATGGAAGACCAGGTAAAGTCTATATAAAATTAGTATCTAAGTAGAAGAGTCTCAGAGTCTTTGTTTCATGTCTTGTGCTTTGGAGCAAACGATGATCAGCATTCAAACTCTTGCTTGCTGTTGATAGAGAAAAAGAAACATATATGAGATTTTTTTTTACAAACAAGTATTCTGTTCTTTTCTTTAAGTCTAATTGCATGTTATGTCACATGGCTGCATACCAGTTAATGAAATATTAGAACAAATCTCTGAATTGCTGCTTAAATGTTTAAACATAAATGACAATTTCCAAGAACAATCTTCTTTCACGCTTCATGTTTACACTGAATTATCAATTTACATTCATCTCAGTTATTCACAACTTTCAAGCAAGTATTCAACAACATGCTAAAAAGGTATTTGTTCTGCACTCAACGGCAGAATGGATTGGCGTCCTGACACATTTTCACACGTTTAATTCTTCTTTCTCTTTACTAAATATACAGTTCAAATTACCATAAATATCACGTGAAATTGCTACAAATTATACACTCAAAATTATACATCATACACTCAAAAATGTCATACATTTTACCTACTAAGAATCTGCTGACTGATTAAAGTTCTGTCTGTGATGACTGCACAAAACGTTTGACTGTGAGAACTCAAAGATCAGCAAATGTAACTCACTTTCTACTTTCCATTCATTTTCCAGTTCTAACGCTGACACAACCCTCAGATTCAGCCAGCATAACCTCAACTCAGATGGTTAACCTGGACCCCAATCCAACCCTCATCTCAAACCAACCGAAATAAAAAGCAATTCAACTCTAAAACATGCCTGGGTGCCACACCACACAACCTGTTGAAGTTAACATAGTAAAATACCAATGTAAATACAACTCAGTCTAACAAATTGAAAAGCAGCCTAAACATTGACTAAAATTGCATCAATGCTAGTTACCTCAACTATTCCTTATTATTTAAAAATGTTTTCCAATTAAGGGACTATTTAGAATGGCCAATCCACCTACCCTGCACATCTTTGGGTTATGGGGGTGAGACCCACACTGACACGGGGAGAATGTGCAAACTCCACACTGACAATGATCCAGGGACGGGATCGAACCCGGGTCCTCGGCGCCATGAGGCAGCTGTGCTAACCACTGCGCCACCATACTGCCCAACTATTCCTTGTTGTGGTGAGTTAAACATTCTCTAGGCAGTTTCTCCTTACTTCCCTATTTGATTTATTAGTGACTATTTAATATTTATGGATCCTAGTTCTGAGGGGGATTGTCCGTTAACCAATACCGAAATCGGGAAATGCGATTTGGCAGAGAATGCCTTCTGACGGCAAAATCGGGGCAGGCGTCAATGTGACGCCAAATCGCGGTTCTCCATTATTCCGAAAGCGGCAACGAACCAGCTGTATGGGCGGGCTCCAGCACAACCAGTGCCATCTTGTTGGCTGGGATGAGTGTGTGTGGGGATTGTAATGTGTACATGTGGCTACAGCTTGTCAGCCTCCCGAGTGTCGTTCACGGACCCGGCAAATCCCGCAGCATTTTTCAGTGGAATCGGTCGAGGTCCGGCGCCGATTTTTCTGCTGTAAGAGTCCACGAATTCTCTGTTGGCGTCAACACTCTGGCCGGGATTCCCCCCCACCCCTGACACTGATTTTGTAATTGCCGATCAGGCAGAGAATCCCTTTTGACGCTAAAATTGGGGACGGCGCCAGTTTGACGCAGGTTTTGTATGCTCCGCTCCCTCCGAAACGGCATCACCACGGCACGATCCACACACCATGGGGTTGGCCTCAGCGGGTCACCTGAAGGCCCTCCCCCAATGCTCCGCCCCCGATGGGCCGAGTTCACAGCGGCATGGTTCACTTCTGGTCTCAGCCGTGCGGGAGCCTGGTGTGGCGGCTGCGGACTGTGTCCAGCACCCCCACAATCGGGCGTTAGCCATGCTGCTGGCTGGAAGGGGGATTCTGCAAGGGCTGGGGGGACTGGTTCGGGGGGGGGGGGTAGGCAAGGGGGTAGCTATGGGGCACTACTTGGCAGGGCAGGTCCGCGCACAACCGGCGCATAGGTTTCTGAACTCTCTGCTGAAAATCCAGCTCCTTCTTACTGTTTGCTGATTTGTCATCAACTTGTTATCCATTCTGCGCCTTGTCCCCCTGACTCCATGGGCGGAATCTTACAAAGAAATGGCAAAGAGTCAGATTCTGACTGAAAGCGGCATGCTTCTCTCCAGTTTTCGGACCGGATCTTCTGGCACTCTGTCAAAAAGCAATAGGGGGATGTGGTTTGCATTGTCACTCTGACAGTGCGGGGCCTGGTAGAGCCAGCTCCACAGAGATCAGGATGTAATCTTTGGGCACCTGGATCTGCGAAAAAAGAAATTCCCTCCCACCTTCCAAGGCCATGGAAGAACCCTCCCCACAAGCTTTGGGGTGCCAGCTTCCCCCACCACGGAAATATCAGGGGCACTCTCCCCCTCTCCCCCCCACAGCCACATAAGGGGACACCCCCTCTTCCCAATGGAGGAGGGTTACCCAGCATCTGTTCCCCATGGCAGTGCCCAACTCAGGGCCGGGGCACTGACAGGATGTCAGGGGACAATGCAAGGTCTCAAATAGAGATCTCGCCAGTCCCATTATGGCCCTCTCTCAAGATTTTGCAGGTATATCGGAATTTGTGCCCATGGCTAACGAACCTGCAAAATCGCACCATGTGTTTTGCCATAAGTCCTGAGTCTACTATGTTGTACCTTCTCAAAGGCCGTTTGGAAATGTAAATATATTACATCTACTACATTACACTCGTCCATACTTTCTGTTCCTTGCTGAAAGATTTCAATCAGGTTGGTCAAGCAAGACTTTGGGCGCGATTCTCCGCTCCCCACACCGGGAGGGAGAATCGCGGGAGGGCCGGGTGACACACGACACGCCTCCCTGCCCCCCCCCCCCCCCGCGATTTTCCCACCCCCCGCTTGGATGAATTGCCGCTTGCCGTTTTTCACGGCGACCGGCGATTCGATGTGCCGAGCAGCCCGCCGTTCCCGACCGGTTCACGACAGCGGCAACCACACCTGGTCGCTGCCGTCGTGAACATGGGCGCCAAATGTTCGTTTGAAGCTTGTGAGGGGCGGAGAGGGGAGTGAGCACCACGGCCGTGCTCGGGAGGGGACTCGCCCACGATCGGTGCCCACCATTCGACGCACTCTTTCCCCTCCGCCGCCCCGCAAGATCAAGCCGCCACATCTTGCGGGGCAGCGGAGGGGAAGATGGCAACCACGCATGCGTGGGTTGGAGCCGGCCAACCTGCGCATGCGCGGTTGACGTCACTTAGGCGCCGCCGTCGCGTCATTCTCGGCGCGCCGCCTTGACGCAAACGTCAAGGCCCGGCGGCCAAGAGTTACGGAGCGCCGCTCATAGCCACCCGGGTGGGGGTGAATAAGGTGCCAGGAGTGGCCTCCGAGGCCGTTGTGAAACTCGGCCGAGTTCACGACGGCCTTCCCGATTTTTTCGCGGGAGCGCAGAATTCCGCCGTGCCTATTGGAATCTGTGCTGACCATTTTTCATTATATTTTCAGTTTTGAGATTTTCCCTATTACATCTTTGAGTGCCACTGACTTTAAGCTAATTGTTCTATTTTCCCTGGCCTTACTCATTCTCCTTTGGTCAATATTATTAATAAGGACTTAAATATTGTTCGGCAAAAAGTTTACTTAATGTGCAAAGGTGCCTGAGTCATAAGTGAAAGAGAACATCATATAATGTTGAAATGCGAAATGCACTGATTTCTGTTGTTTGAACTGTGATTGACGAGTAATAAGGAAGGACAATGAAGTATGCATAATTCAGTTGAAATTATAAGATAATTATCTTTCGTTTGAATGCCCTGCAGTCAGACTTCGTGTACGGCCTATACGGAGGTGCTTCTTATTGTTTAAGGATAATATCCCCACATCACAACAGCAACTATGCATCCAAAGGAACATCCTGATGTCACAAAAGATACTTTATAAATGCTAGCCTTTAATGATTCAAGATTGCTATTATATTTGGTGGAATTCTTCCGCCTAGGCTAGGCCCTGGGTGGGGGATGCATGGGTGGGGAGTGTTTCGCACTGCGGAGGACAGTGGGAGACCACACCTAATCTTCTGGCCCCTACATCATTAGCTATGCACACCGAGGTTTAATGTTGTATTCTGTGGCAGGGCTGGCATGATGTCACACGTCCCGCATTAATATCTGGGTGTCATATTCAAAAGGCGCCCGACAGCACTGACCCACTGTTGAAGAATGAAGATGGACTACCTTAAAAAGAAGAGGGATCTCCAGGAACACTCAGAGACTGGAAGGTGGACACCCTCAATGACACTGAAGCTGGAAAAACTTACTTGTAGATGCTCCCCTCCCCTTCCACCCACTGCTGCCATGTCCCAGGGGTCCAACATCGCTGGTGGTCTCGATCCTGAACCCTGGAGGCAACCCCAGGAATTGTTCAGGCAAGTGTGCACATCACGTTGTTCCAGACGTGTTCTGGACTGGCATGTTTTCCCGCTGACATTGCGGAGGTTCGGACGTGGGTGGAAGATTCAGGTCAGGCCTTCAACAGCATCCCATTAGCAGGATGCAGCTAAATTTCATGCCGGCCGCCAGAGGGTTTCCTGATTCTTCTGGTGCAATGGCGGGCACCAGAGGAAAATTCTGCGGAAAATTCATGCCGGCGTAAAACTGATTTTTTTTGGACTCCAGCCAACTTTTAACCCCACCCCCCGCACCTCCCAGGGAGAATTACGCCCATTGTTTTTTAACAATATATAGGCCAGAGTTTTCTCAAAAATAGACAGAGTGGCCCACCCTGCCAGCAACTTCGGTTGATACAGGAAATTAAAAATAAAAACCTCCCACATCCCCCCTCTCCCATCCTAAACACCTCCCCCTCCACAACCCCCTCCTCCAAGAAACCTTCTCCACCCCACCATGGAAATCCCTCGCAAAGACCCTCCCCCTACTGCAGAACAGCCCCTCACACCGTCCCAACCACCCCCCCCCCCCCCCCCCCCCCCCCCCCCCCCCCACTGTTGCACCTCTATTAGAGGATGTATGGTAGGACCTGTCCTACAGGTACATTGGTAGTCCCTGAGTATATATATGTGTGTCCTCTATGCTGCAGCCATTTTGCCAGCTGCTGTGGGAGGCCACACATCTTAGAGCAATAGAGCCTCAGTTGTATCCAACTCAACTCTTCGTGCAATTGATCGTGCATCAATTTATTGCTCTAAGGTTTTCAAAAGATGGACCTCTGTATCAAACCGGATCGCCTGCAGCTTGATCCACATTCAAGCGACGCCAGAAAGGACTTTCAACACTGGCTAGCTTGTTTCGAGGCGTACATCAACTCGGCGCCCAGCCCTGTCTCGGAGGCTCAGAAGATACAGATGCTGTACTCAAGGTTAGGCTCCAGCATCTTTCCATTAATCGTGGACGTGCCAAACTACGCCGAAGCCATGACGCTTCTCAAAGAGAATTACGCTATGAAGACGAACACGCTCTTCGCCAGGCACATACTCGCCACTCGCTCTCAACTCTCTGGTGAGTCCAGAGAAGACTTCTGGCAGGCCCTAATCCCACTCGTCCGGGATTGTGACTGTCAGGCTGTTACGGCCACTGAACATTCAAACCTCCTTATGCGGAACGCATTTGTTACGGGGATTGGGTCGGACCTCATACGCCAGCGACTATTAGAAGGGGCCATGCTCGACCTAGCAGAGACGTAGAAACTAGCGCTCTCTATGATGGTCGCCTCCTGCAACATTCAGGCCTACACCCCCGGCTGCGCGGCTCACCCCTCCTACGCATCGTGGACCCCACAGACGGCGCCGGGGGCCTTACCCAGCCAATACGCCAGCCAGCGAACCCCGGGAGTTCCCAATGTTACTTTTGCGGCCAGCAGAAACACCAACGCCAACGCTGTCCGGCCCGCGCTGCCCTTTGTAAGGCTTGCGGGAAGAAGGGTCACTTCGCTGCAGTGTACCAGGCCCGTGCAGTCGCCGCTATCACCCCCATCCCCCTCGTTGATGGACACTGGGCGCCGCCATCTTCACTTCCCCGGACCACGCGCGGCCAATGGGTGCCGCCATCTTCTCCCCTCAGACCACGTGCGGCAAGTGGGCGCCACCATCTTCTCCCCCTCAGACCACGCGCAGCAAGTGGGCGCTGCCATCTTCTCGCCCTCAGACCAAGCGTGGCCAGTGGGCGCCACAATCTTCCCCCACGGCACATGGGCACCGCCAGCGTTCCAGGACCTGTGCCCCCTGGGCTCCCCAACATCCGACACCAGCGACGACCGACCACGGCTGCCTCAGTGACCATCGACCAGTCTCGCCCGCACAACCTGGCCACCGCATCGACCAGCGTTAAAATTAACGGACACGTGACCTCTTGCCTGCTGGACTCCAAGAGCACCGAAAGCTTCATCCACCCGGATATGGTAAAGCACTGCACCCTCGGGGTACACCTCGCCAATCAAAGAATCTTCCTGGCCTCCAGATCCCATTCTGTAGCGATCCAGGGGTACTGTATTGTCACACTCACGATCCAGGGCGTAAAATTCAGCGGCTTCCACCTCTATGTCCTCCCTAACCTCTGCACTGCCCTACTACTCAGCCTAGACTTCCAGTGCAACCTCCAGAGCCTAACCCTGAAATTCGGCTGGCACCTACCACCCCTCACTGTGTGCGGCCTCGTGACCCTAAAGTTCGATCCGCCTTCACTCTTCGCAAATCTAACCACAGATTGCAAACCCAGCGCCACCAGGAGCAGATGGTAGAGCACCCAGGACAGGACCTTCATCAGGTCCAAGGTCCAGCGGCTGCTTCGGGAAAGCATCATCGAGGCCAGCAACAGCCCCTGGAGAGCCCAAGTGGTAGTAGTTAAATTGGCGAGAAACACAGAATGGTTGTGGACTACAGCCAGACCATCAATCGATCCACGCAGCTCTCCTATGCGTACCCACTCCCATGCATATCTGATATGGTCAATCAGATTGCACAGTACCGGGTCTTCTCAACGGTAGATCTCAAATCCGCCTACCACCAGCTCCCCATTTGTAAATCGGACCGTCCATACACTGCCTTCGTGGCAGACAGCCGCCTCTATCACTTCCTCAGGGTTCCCTTCGGCATCACCAACTCGGTCTTCCAAAGGGAGATGGACTGAATGTTTGACTGGTACGGCTTGAGGACCACCTTTCCGCACCTAGACAACGTCACCATCTGCAGCCATGATCAGCAGGACCACAACGCCAACCTTGCCAAATTTCTCCACACCGCCACTCTCTTAAACCTCACCTACCACAAGGAGAAGTTTGTGTTTAGCATGACCCACTTAGCCATCCTCGGCTATGTGGTCCAGAACGGAGTTCTGGGGCCCAATCCCGACCGCATGCGTCCCCTCACGGAGCTCCCCCTTCTCCCACTGCCCCAAGGCCCTCAAACGCTGCCTGAGATTCTTTTCGTACTACGCTCAGTGGGTCCCAACCTATGCGGGCAAGGCCCGCCCACTCATACAGTCAACCCATTTTCCCCTGATGGCCGAGGCAAACAGGCCTTCGCCCGTATCAGAGCCGATATTGGCAAAGCCGGGATGCACGCAATAGACGAGACACTGCCCTTTCAAGTAGAGAGCGACGCATCAGACAGGCTCAATCAGGCAGACAGACCCGTGGCATTCTTTTCCCGCACCCGTCATGCTTCAGAAATTCAGCACTCATCCGTCGAAAAAGAGGCCCAAGCCATCGTTGAAGCTGTGCGGCATTGGCGCCATTACCTGGCCGGCAGGAGATTCACTCTCCTCACTGACCAACGGTCGGTAGCCTTCATGTTCAATAACACACAGCGGGGCAAGATCAAGATTGATAAGATCTTGAGGTGGAGGATTGAGCTCTCCACCTACAATTACGAGATTTTGTATCGCCCCGGTTGATGTGTTAGGCAGGTTGGTTCGATGTGGACTGCACTCGATGCAGGGAAGTTAGAAACAGACGTCTAACACTGGAGAAGATCCAACACTGTTTTATTCACCTATAGAACTGCTATACATATTCAGCCTTGGGTCGACATTATACTGATCTGACTGGTGACCTTGTAGTAGCCTGACCAGATTTACTAGCTACCGCATGGTGTTTGCACTTGCTGGCTCATGGACTCTGACTGTCTCAGTGGCTGGGTCCCAAGAGAGCGGGAAAGCTAGTGTCCTCTGGCTTTATAGTGGTAGTGTCCTGTCTGGTGATTGGCTGTACTGTGTTGTATGCTTACTGGTCATCCTATCTGTCAATCACTGCCTGTCTGCATCTCATTATATACATGAGTGGATATTATGACACCGGTAAGCTCAACGAGCCCCCAGATGCCCTATCCCGAGGTACATGTGCCAGCGCACAAGTAGACCGACTCCGGACCCTGCACGACAGCCTTTGTCACCCAGGAGTCACATGGTTGTACCATTTCATAAAGGCCCGCAATCTGCCCTACTCCGTCGAGGAAGTACGGACAATCACCAGGGACCAGGCAGACCTGGTGCGCACCTGGTGAAGACCGCCCGCCTCTCTGAGCATGGATTTCAAAGGGCCCCTCCCCATCACCGACCATAACACGTATTTTCTCAGTGTGGTCGATGAGTACTCCAGATTCCCCTTTGCCATCCCCTGTCCCGATATGACGTCTGCCATCATCATCAAAGCCCTCAATATGATCTTCGCTCTGTTCGGTTTCCCCACCTACATCCACAGCGACAGGGGATCCTCCTTCATGAGTGATGAGCTGCATCAGTTCCTGCTCAGCAGGGGTATCGCCTCCAGCAGGACGACCAGCTACAACCCCCGGGGAAACGGACAGGTAGAGAGAGAGAACGGGACGGTATGGAGGGTCGTCCAACTGGCCCCATGGTCCAGGAACCTCCCGGCCTCCTGCTGGCAGGAAGTCCTCCCTGATGCACAACACTCCATTCGGTCACTACTGTGCACCGCCACTAACAATACACCCCATGAACGTCTTTTTGCCTTCCCCAGGCAGTCCACATCTAGGGTGTCGCTCCCGACTTGGCTCGCAGCTCCAGGACCCGTCCTTCTCCGTAGGCACGTCCGACTCCACAAGGCGAACCCGCTGGTGGAGAGGGTGCAAGTGCTCCATGCAAACCCCCAGTATGCCTACGTGGCGTACCCCGACGGCCACCAGGATACTGTCTCCCTCAGGGACCTGGCACCAGCTGGTTCCACACACACACACACCCCCCGGGTGCCACCCTCCCCTGCCCCGGCGCTCCCAGCAGCAACCCCCCCAGGACCATTCGGCCTCCCCCTGCCCACGCTCGAGGATGAAGAGGATTCCAGCACGCTTCCGGAGTCACCGGACATCAGACCAGCATCGGCATCGCCGCCACCACTACGTCGCTCCCAGCGGCGCATCAAGGCCCCGGACCGGTTAAACCTCTAACGGGTCCACTGGACTTCAAATTACACTTCTTTTTTCTCTCTATTGAATATTGTAAATGTAAAAACCATTTGTTGCATATAGTTCTCCACCACCCCCGCCGGACTCAATTTTAACAGGGGGTGAATGTGGTAAACCGCTGTTGCACCTCTATTAGAGGATGTATGGTAGGACCTGTCCTACAGGTACATTGGTAGTCCCTGAGTATAAATATGTGTGTCCTCCATGCTGCAGCCATTTCGCCAGCTGCTGTGGGAGGCCACACATCTTAGAGCAATAAAGCCTCAGTTGTATCCAACTCAACTCTTCGTGCAATTGATCGTGCATCAATCGTGCATTACAGGTGCCTGTTGAGGGGGACCTACCGTGATTCACGTTGGCATGTCCTCCTGCTGAAATGAATGGACAATGATATCAAAATGTATTCAGACGTGAATCCCAATGTTGAACGTTGTGCTTCCCGTTATGTCACTAGCGGGGGACGGGGGCAATGGGAACGGAAAATCCCGCCGGAGCTTGAGGACTCCTGCAGAAATATTTCTTTTGAATACTTGCAAAGTTACAGATTATCGCAAAGTTACTGGGAGGCGTTGATTTAAATAAAAGCAGATGGGTTTCCTAAAAGTGTCTTAAAAGAACATCGGATTGCTTCACAAATTTAACCATCTCTTATTTAGAGCAGCATGTTGTATTAAAGTGTAGCAAGGATAGGGTGAAGCAGAAACATGCATTTTAGCTTAACTTGGAGAAGTGGAATGAAGCATATTAGGATGCTCACATGACCCTACGACTATCTGTTTAACGAGGCAAAGTGACATTGATGAGATCTGGTAGCAGGAAGTTGATTATCCTTTTAAAGGTTGATTATCCTTATCCCCTAAATCCATGGAGGGATTTGAAGGCAACGAGTTTAAATCAAGATGTTGTCGGATCGAGAGGCAATGTAGGTCACAGTTAAGAATATAAGGTGGCGCAAAAAGTGGAATATCATTGTACAATTAATTTTGAAAAGTGAGAGATTTGTACCCTGAATTCACGGTGTCCTCGATCTTGCATATTAGCTATGGATTGTGCATGGAGGAATGGAGTCAGGAGCAGAAGAACATACAAGTTTGCAGTATACCTACACTGGGGAGGGTCTTGGTAAAGGACCAGGGTCATTCTTTCTACAACATTCAGTTCAAGAGATCACAAAATAAAGACTGAAAGGGAAGTCAATCAAATGTATCTTGGCACAACTACAGAACGTGAACCCTCTAAACCCTAACGTCTATCTGCTCTTGAATGAGTAGGTATTTGATTATTTATGTGCTTCAATTGGTAACTATTTCTTGTCTTGGATAAGTAAATGCGTCCTGGCATCAGTCCAAAGTTCACTCATTTACAATTCTGCCCCTTGTCCTCCAGTAGTGTCATGACCATGACGCAGTCATCCAGATTAACCATCTATGAGAGTACCTGATTCACCACGTCCTTTTCTGAGGTTCGTTCCCACTGTTTTCTTCCAGAACTGAAAGTGGCGTGTCTTTCCAGTTGTTTCCAACTGAGAAAAATGGACCCCCAAAGCCCAAACTCATCTATAAGGGGGCCCTTGGGCCCCACCTCACTCCACCATACCTGCGCAGCGCACCCCGGGCCCGATCCCTGGCAGTGCTACCTGGAAATCGTTAGATCCCAGCACCTCGGGTAGATTATGGGAATGCTTATTAGAGTTAGACTAGCTGTCTAGCACTAATATGCAGATTGGCCGCAACAGGCAGGATTCACACCGCAACGTTAGGTGAGATTGCATTAGATCTCAGGAAGCGTGCTGAGCCTTTCGGGCGCAGTGCAGCAGGTAGATCACGCCGATTGATTGAGATATCTATATTGTTGATTTTGGTGCCTTTCTCTATGGTGACTGATCTATTGAGATTTTTTCCGGTGTTTCTCGCAATTACAAGGCATAATTCTGTTCACATTTCCATAAAACTGAACTTCAGCTACCTTATGTATACCATTACAGAATACCACTCCCCACTTTCAGGATCATTACCTGATTTCAACCCATTCAAAATCCATCTACTTAAACACAGCTAAAATCGGACCCATTAACTTTGGCAAAGCACATGCGTGACCAATTCATTTGTATTGGTAGTATTGGTTGGCAGGTTTTGTGGCACAGAAGGGTAGCATACCTAAATCTGAGCCAATAGTTTGAGTCCCACTCCATGACTTGATGGCCATGGAAGGTGCATTGATAAGGCACCCGGTGGATAGATGGTAAGAGTGGGAGGGAGTTCTGGTCAGTCATGCTTCATGCAGAGTGGTATTCTTCAAGCGATGGCACATGCTTTCAGGGTCATGACGTGTTCCAGGGAAACAAAGCTGTGAAAAATAAGCATGTGCAAGTGCTTTGTCTGCCTCATGTATCTCTCACAGCAGGAAGTTTCCGAGCTCGAAGGTGGTGTTGGTTTTGGGATAAACATTGGCCAGTTCATAAGGTCAGGGGCGGCACATTGGCATGGTGTTTAGTACTGCTACCCCACAGTGCCAGGGACCCGGGTTCAATTCTGGCCATGGGTGACAGTTTGCACGTTCTCACCAGAGAACATAGAACATACAGTGCAGAAGGAGGCCATTCGGCGCATCGAGTCTGCACTGAACCACTTAAGCCCTCATTTCCTCCCTATCCCGATAACCCAATAACCACTCCTAACCTTTTTAGTCACTAAGGACAATTTAGCATGGCCAATCCACCTAGCCTGCACGTCTTTGGACTGTGGGAGGAAACCGGGTCACCCGGAGGAAACCCACGCAGCCACATGGAGAACGTGCATACTCCGCACAGACAGTGACCCTGCGGGGAATCGAACCTGGGACCCTGGTGCTATGAAGCCACAATGCTATCCACTTCTGCTACCGTGCTGCCCTATGCCCATCTCTGCATGGGTTTCCTCCGGGTGCTCCAGTTTACTCCCACAGTCCAAAGATATGCAGCTTAAGTGGATTGACTGTGATAAAATTAACTCTCAGTATCCAGGGATGTGTAGGTTAGGTGGGTTACAAGGATAGGGTAGGGGAGTGGGTGAGGGTAGCGTGTTCTTTCAGAGGGTCACTGCAGATTTGATGGGCTGAATGGCCTTCTTCTGCACTGTAGAGATTCAATGGATTCTATGGGTTCTGTGGAACCTCACCCGCTCTATTTTGAAAAGGGCCTTGCGATGTTTTACATTTACAATGCCAGGCAGATATGGGCAGAACTTTGCCTTTAGGATTGGGACACTGACATCGGGTTCAAATGCAGGTCGTCACCTTGCACCATGTTAGGAATAGACAGCTAACAGCGGTTTGTGCAGCATTGGTCAATTAATGACCAGGGAGCATGCCTGTCATCGAAATAAAGATGGCAGACAATCTGTTCAAGCTGGACAGGCAAGAAGAGGTCCTCCAGCATTGCGGGAGCAGCAAAAGGCCATTTCGCGTATGGGGGATGAAGAGGGTGCCTCCACCTTGAGATGTTTTCCCAACACTCCTTCCAACCTAAAGAAAAGATGTTGCCATTGTTGCTGAACTGCCATCGTGAAGGGGGATTCACAGGGCAGCCTGTGGCCACACTTGGTCCTTTAGCTACCTGGTTTGCCAGCCAGAGGCCTGTCTCCAGGTGTCTGCTGTGCCCTGGATGCCACAAATTACCTTAATTAACCTAATGATTGGTCCACCAAGCTACCCACCTCTCACGGACAGATAGTCCTTCTAATCCCGGCTTCCAGGAAAATGGCCAGGAAATTCCATGCCTGCCTTGGCAAGTGCCCCCACATTGACACCAGATTCCAGCCTCACGTGAATGTCTCATCCAAGAAAGTGGGCTGGATTCTCCGATTTACAGACGAAGTGCTGACGGCGGCGCGGGAACAGTTGCGTTTTGTGCCAGAAAAAACGCCGCAACAGTTGCACCGATTCTCCATCCGGTGGGGGGCCAGGAACCGTGGAGCATAAAGTCCCCGGCTTTACCTGCGGATACGGTCGGCGAATGGGCGATCCGTGGCCGCGCATGCGCACGGCGGCAGCCTGTGGCAGCCGCGCCGTGCAACACGGTGCCAGCCGTGCATGGACCCGGCCTGCCAAATAATGTACCCCAGTAACCCCCCTCGCCACCCCCGGATCATCTCTCACCAGTCCCCCCAGCCCTCGCTAAAGCACCCCCCCCCCCCCGACCAGCGCACAGCTCCCCCCCCCCTCGCCGACCATGACCTAGACATAGTCCGCAGCCGCCACGCGGGATCCACAAAAAAACGTGCCATAAGTGTTCTCCGGCCGATCGCCGATCCCGCCCAGTACCTCTGACAATGCAGCCACTGGTACTGCATTCCGACCCTGGAGTGAGACTTAAACCCACAACCTTCAGAAATAAACCTGCCGCCAAAAAAGCCAAATTGACCAATACAATATAAAAGGCCCCAAGTTTTTGAGAGCCATTACTGAACTGGGCCTATCTGCCATTTTAACAAAGAAAAATAATTTTGTTCATGCATTTCGGACGTTTATTGGTGAGGCTCAAAGTAAAGCTTTCAAAATATTTCCGTCGAACGCGTTTGCAAGCTGTCTTTTATCAGTTTGAACGTCTGAGGAGCTCCTATATTTCATGGTCTTGGCATGTTTTAACTTTCCTCAAAATCACGCAAGTCTGCGGGAAGAGCTATATTCCGGGGAAGCAAAGGGTGCATTCCCCAGGATTACGGATATTAATTTCCAATCTATTGGGGTGAAATTCAATTTGGCCAGGACAGAATAGGGCGGTATCACATTTTGACTGCGATTTATAGGTTCTGTCCGATGTGTAACTGAATATCGGCTGGGGTGTATTATTAGTGACAGATGAAGCAGTGCCGGTTTTCAGTGTCTGCTCAAGTCAAATTTCACCCCCCAATGACTTTCTTGTAACTGGAAAGGTTAATAATAGAGGGTGAATAAGATGAACAAAATGATTCAATCCAGCGCACAGGAAGATTCATTCCAGCAGAGGGTCACCTCCAGTTCCTTGCCAATCTTCCTGGGGAATCAATAACCTAAAAACCCTCAGGAGTTACCATGACTTCATGCTTTACACTTGCGACCAAATAGGGCAGCGGTTCAGTCAAAGTTTTAGGTCCTTGCTAACTAACTCGTTCAAGAAAAAAAAATCAAAGTGCTCCTCTGTGATGTTTCAGTGTTCTTCTGTGCCGGTTGCTAGGATGTACGATTCCATGCTGCTCTGCCCTGTCGCCCCAATTGCTCTTCTCTTTGAAAGTAGGAGTTAGAGGAATGCCACCTACTTCTGTTCTTTCTCTGGTTGCTTTGCTGTTTCAAAAAAAAAATGTGATTTGAAAATTCCTTCCGATAATTAATTTTAAACTGTATATGAAGGAAAGCCACCACTCGCAGATCAGGTACAATGAACTATTGTGGGCTAGTGCTACTGTGTTGCAGTTAACACAAAACAAAACCCCGTCTGTTTGAGCCTTCCTTCCTGTTGCCATGGAAAGAATAACAAAAAAAAAAATTAATCTATTTATCAATGATTTTGTTTTTCTTCTTTCATTCGAAGTTGGGCTGGGAAATGTACTGCCGTTGTGAATAAATAGATGGAGAAGTATTTAATGTGTGCTGATTTTCATGACATTCAGCTTTGATCCTCAATAAAGTGACTTTTGATACTAACGGTGCAAGAGTGAGCGAACCTCCATGGTGTTCGACGTGACTCAACTTCAAGCAATGCAAGTTTGGGCAGTTACAGCTTGTAGCCTAGAGTTTTGGACCATTTCCCTCATCTGTCAATGCATTATTGCAGAACTTCTACAATGCCCTGGCCATATATGTATATCTGTAGTAATCCAAGAAGGGAGCTCTTTTTAAACTCTGCTCTTGTCACAGAATCACAAAGTCACAGAATAATACAGCGCAGAAAAGGCACTTCGGCCCATCGAGTCTGACCTGCCTAGCTAGTCCCATTTGCCAGCACTTGGCCCATAGCCTTGAAAGTTATGGGGCGCGATTCTCCGCTGCCCACGACGGGTCGGAGAATAGCGGGAGGGCGTCCCCGACATTTTTCACGCCCTCCCGCTATTCTCCCCCCCCCCCCCCCCCCCCCCACAGCCGCCCCACGACACGAATCGCTGCTCGCCGTTTTTTACGGCGAACAGCGATTCTCCCCAGGCCGATGGGCCGAGTTCCATGGCCTTCACGGCCGTTTTTACGGCAGCAAACACACCTGCTTGCTGCCGTCGTAAAAACGGCCGCAACATGCCCGTTCTGGGCATCCAGGGCCCCGATTGGCACGGCCGTGCCAAGGGGGGCATGGGCCCGCGATCGGTGGGCACCGATCGCGGGCAGTGTGTCTGTAACGGATGCACTCTTTCTCCCTCCGCCGCCCCGCAGCATCAGTCCGCGGGGCGGCTGAGGGAGATGATGGCCCCGCGCATGCGCGGGTTGGAGCCGTCCAATCCGCGCATGCACGGCTGACGTCATCGTGCGCGCAAGCCGGCGTGACGCTTGGCGCGCGGACTTTGCGACGGTCGCTAAGCCCGCGATGCCATGCTTCACGGGGCCCCACTGCTAGCCCCGCCCAGGGGGGAGAATCGGATCCCGGGAGGGGGCGCGGAGGCTGCCGTGAAACATGGCCAGTTTCACGGCAGCCTTTACGACTCGCCGCATTTGCGGAGAATCGCGCCCATGATGTCCCAAGTGCTCAGCCAAGTACTTTTTAAAGGATGTGAGGCAACTTGCCTCTACCACCCTCCCAGGCAGTGCATTCCAGACTGTCACCCCACTCTGGGGAAAAAAGTTTTCCTCAAATCCCCCCTAAACCTCCTGTCCCTCATCTTGAACTTGTGTCCCCTCGTAGTTGACCCTTCAACTAAGGTGAACCGCTGCTCCATATCCAACCTGTCCATGCCCTCATCTTGTTACTTTAATCAGGTCACCCCTCAGTCTTCTCTGCTCCAGCAAAAACAACTCAGGGCTATCCAACCTCTCTTCATAACTTAAATGTTCCATCCCAGGCAACATCCTGGTGGATCGCCTTTACACCTCAACCAGTGCAATCATGTCCTTCCTATAATGTGGTGACCAGAATTGCACACAACACTCCAGCTGTGTCCCCACCAAAGTTCCATACAACTCCACCATGATCTCCCTGCTTTGTCCCTGTAGATAGGCCTGCAGTGGTTAAAGGTTTAACATTCAAAAGAAATAAATGATCACAGCGCACAACACTTTATTTCTGTCCCTCATTAGGTAGCAAATACAAGTCCATGTTAATGAAGGCATATTTTATTTTCCAAAATATTTAACACTAGGGGCTGGTTTAGCTCACTAGGGGCTGGTTTAGCTCACTAGGGGCTGGTTTAGCTCACTGGGATAAATCGCTGGCTTTTAAAACAGACCAAGCAGGCCAGCAGCACGGTTCGATTCCCGCACCAGCCTCCCCGGACAGGTGCCGGAATGTGGCAACTAGGGGCTTTTCACAGTAACTTCATTGAAGCCTACTCGTGACAATAAGCGATTTTCATTTTTTCATTTTCATAAGCAGGATTCTTAAAAACAAATGATAACCGAACAGACTCATAATAACCCCAGTTGATACTAGTTGATACTAGTTGATACTAACCCTAGTGCATCCTTGCATTCTAACAATGCTAGTTGCAAATGCTAGTTCCTTGTTACTCCACCCAATTTTTGGATGGTACCGAGGCAGACAATGGGAGGCAGACTGGTACTATCAGATTCCTATTCCATTTTATTCACCTGCCCAATTTTACAATTTCACTTCTTCCCAATGTTGGAATCAAATAGGCAAGCTTTGTCCATGTGGGTCGATGAAGGCTTGGCGATGTGATTCTTTTCAATTTTTCAAAGTTAGCCTCGAATTAGCATTGGATTCAAACCAACACCGTATATAAACAGATATGATGTGGAGATGCCGGCGTTGGACTGGGGTGGGCACAGTAAGAGTTCTTACACCATCAGGTTAAAGTCCAGCAGGTTTTCTTGGAATCATTAGCTTTCGGAGCATAGCTCCTTCATCAAGTGAATTCCTGATGAAGGAGCTGTGCTCCGAAAGCTAGTGATTCCAAACAAACCTGTTGGACTTTAAGCTGGTGTTATAAGACTTCTTCCGATAGACCAGGTATTCAGCAAAGTTAAACAGAAAATATAAATTAATTTTCAAGGACTTACATCTTAATTGAGGTAGGCCGCAGATCAGTCCTGATCTTATTAAATGTTGGGACAGGTTCGAGTGGCTGAATGACCTACTCTTGTTCCTATGTTCCCATAACCTGCAGTTCACCTCCACTTTAGATACACATTGCCAATGGCTACAAACATCAGAACTGCTGAGCACATTTAAGCTGCAGGATTGTTTCTAGCTGCCACTGGAGACATCGGAGACATTAGTCAATCAGCTATACACAGTTGTATTAAGCAAATCACTGATGGTTTGCAACAGCCAGTAATTTAATTTATTTCCCTATGGAAATCAAGAACAGCATGACAGAGCACTGTAATTGTACAGAGTGGCAGGATTCTCCCAAGTACAAGGAGCCATGGAATGGCATCCACATGTTCCCTTCACTAATCCTCGCACCAATGTCAATAAGAGAGGATGTCACTCAATTGGTGTTCAGCTTATTTATCACTACCAGCAGCACAGCATGCAAGTGGCCATTGGCTATGCCAATAGCTGCCACAATGCCTTCATTTTAAGGCAATCCGTCATGTGTGTGCTCTTTAATTCAGAAAGTGCATTCTGGAAGACCAAAATCCTCTAACGTTGATGAGACTTGAGGAACGATTTGCAAGGCAGAATCACAGCCTCACTATGACAGTATTTGCTCTGCCGCTGAAATCCTCATAAAGCTCATTATTGAAACTTTTATGCACGCTTCTGGGGCCAGTGGTTCGTGGGCATCCTCTATAATATAATTCAACTAGGATCTCAAGGATTTTGGTTGTGTGCTGCGCAATGTTACCTCATAAAAAGGCCTTTTCAGGGAGGCCACAGAAAAGGCACTGAAGGGGCAGTCTGAAGAAGATGAAGAAGAAAATCTACAGCAGGACACTCGAATATAGATGATCTTCTCTTAACAATCACAGCTGCTCAACACACGAACAGTCATATCAACAACATCTCTCTTCACTAAGGACAGAACAAATAGCAGGAGTAAGCCTTTTGTCCCCTAGAGCCTGCTCCGCCGTTAGGTTATGGCTGATCTGATTGTGGCTTTAACTTCACTTTCCTGACTGTCCTCCATAACCCTTGACTCCCTTGTCAATCAAAAATCTGTCAAACAACACAGTTTTGCATATATTCAATGGTCCAGCCTCCACAGCTCTCTGGGGAAGAGAATTTCAAACACTAATGACCGCTAAGAGAGGAAATTCCTCCTCATCTCAGGCTTAAAGGCGACACCCCCTATTTTGAAACTGCGATCCTTGTTCTCGATTCCCCCATAGGAGGAAACATCCTCCTTCCACCATATATATGCCATTATCTGCAAACACTTCCCGGCATATCGCAACTCACCCAGATTTTCATCCTGCCAATTTACGAAAGCCGCTTCTAAAATGTCTGAATAAATATCAATTTTGTGCAATCAGAATTTTAGTGCAAAAGTGAGACAGTGGGCTGGATTCTCCGATTTTGAGGCTATGTCCGGAGGATGTGTCTAATCTTATGACGAAAAAGACAGCCCCCCCCCCCCCAACCCCGCACAGATGCTCCACCTGGTGGGGAGATAGCAGCCGGTTCACATAAAACCCCCGGCGTTCCCGACAAAAACGGCTGGAGAATTATGGGGTCCCTGGACGCGCATTCGCACGGCGGCGACTTGCAGGGGTTGTGCAGTACAACATGACGCCAGCAGCGCGCGGCCCCGGACTGCCAGATAGTGCCCCCCTGTAACTCCCTCGTCACCCCCGGACCACCCTCCACCAGTCCCCCAGCTGCCGCCGAAGCCACCCCAGCCAGCGGAACGGCTCCCCCTCTGACTGTGGCGGCGCTGGACACAGTCCGCAGCTGACACGAGAGGCTGACGAAAACTCAGACCACAAGTGATCCACGCCGTCGCGAAGGTGGCCCATCGGAGGCGGAGCATCGTGACGTCCTGAGGCCGTCCCAGTGGCCTGTGGCGACCCTTTTCTTTTCTTTACTGAAGTCAACATAAAGTAGTATGGGTCAGGTTTTAAATCCAACCTTCCACCTGACCCTATCTGTTTCCCATCAGCTGGTAGGGGATTTTACATTGAAAGCCTTGACCATATCTCCCACTGCATTTTGTCAGCCTTCTTTACCCAGTCCCAAATAGCAACCCCCTTCATCCAGATTATTGGGTTCAAGAGAACTCCATCTGCGACTTCTGAAAACCTGAGCATTCTGTGCCGGGCAAGTAACTTTTGAAACGTTTCATAATGATTTACAATCCAGCCTTCCAAAGCAAAACAAAGAAAAAGTGATGATGCTCAGCACCTCAAAGTATCGTGAACTGTGAGAAGAATAAAGATAGGCTTCAGGAAAACATAAACAGGCTTGTGAAATGGACGGGCAAGTGGCAGGTGAAATTGTATGCAGAGAAGTGATCCGTTTGAGTGTGGGGGGAACGAGGAGAAGCAATATGAAACAAAGACCACCGGCGAGATTCTCCGGCCTACCAGCCATGTGTTTCTTGGAAGCGGGAGACGGTGCGCTGTTCGCTGGGGGCGGGATTCTCTGTTCCTGCCGCTGTCAATGGGAATTCTCATTGAAGCCATTCCATGCCACAAGGAAACCCACGAGTAGGGAGGGTGTGCTGCCGGTGGAGCCAGAGAATTCCAGCACCAGCGAATGGCCGGAGAATTCCGGCCTACAATTCAAAAAGGGTTGTCGGAGCAGAGCGACATGGAGGTAAATGTGCAAAAATCATTGAAGAGGGGAGGGCAGATTGTGAAGAGAGTTAATAAAGCTTGCGAGATCCTGGGCTTGATAAGTAAGTGCAGAGTAAAAAAGCACAGAAGTTATGTTAAGCCTGTATGAAACACTGATTTGGCCGCAACTGGAGTATTCTGTCTAATTTTGAGCACCACACTTTGGGAGGGGTTGGAAGGCACTAAAGAGAGTGCAGAAAAAAATCAGGAGAAGGGCTCCCGACTTGAGGAACTTCAGTTACGTGGACAAATTGGACAAGCTGGAGAAGTTCTCCTTTGACATGATTAAGAGGAACTTTGATCGAGGTGTTCAAAATCATGAGGGGCCTGGACAGAATAGATAGGGAGAAATTGTTCCTGATGGCGCAGGTGTCACGAAGCAGAGGATACCAATTGAAGGTGATTGCCAATAGGAGCAACAGTCAGCTGAGGAAAACAGTCAATGAGTTGTTAGAATCTGAAACGCACTGCCGAAGAGCGTGGTGGGGGCAGATTCAATCGAGACCTTCAGAGGAGAATTGGGTGATTATATAAAGAGAAAATATTTGCAGGGTTACTACAAGAGCAACTCCACTGTGTTCACTTCTCCATCTTTTCCTCGTGCTCTATTCTAGCCTCGAATAGAGCTTGTACAGTATAGCCTGTCTGAACTATCACTTTAAACTGTAAAAAGAAATTCACTCCCTCATCCAATATAATCTCTGCATTCTTGTTGGGAAAAAGGCAAAGTTGGGGTGATGAACTATTCTGGTTCAAAGCTTCCACCAGCCTATCCATTATCGCTGAACAAATTATTGAGAAAGCACATTGCCAGCCAACAACAAATCGACTGCTTAAGATGTGGTGGGGAATTTCCATATCGAGAATTATGCACACAAAATGCTTCTTTATGCGGATACAGAAGATCTCACAGAAAGATTTCACAGTTACACGTGGGTTCTTCCAGAGAGAAAACATACATTCATTCCAATCATGTACAGAATGTATGGCCCTGTCCTTAGCTGCTTTGGAGTCAGTATTGTTATCCTGTCTGTAACCGGGCACCAACATAGTAATAAGAATTGATAGTCTTTCAACTATCGGCTTAAGGAAGCTGCGAGCACCCAGCAGAAATAAAGGCCTTGATAACTGGGACTGCCAGTTCTGAAGATTAAGATCAGTGTGGGAAGGGGTAGGGAGAGGACCGAAAGTGGATCCAAACAATGGAACCAAAGTTCATTTCTTTTGGAATTACTTAAATATTGAAACGGTCTTACAGCTGCAGCAAATAATTTGAAATGTGTGGAGGAATTGCTAATCAGAAATGAGATCTGTATCAGCAGGCTCTATGGAGTATATGCAATAAGGAAGTAGCCTCAAGTGTTTGTGGCAAATTTAGAATCATAGAATTTACAGTGCAGAAGGAGGCCATTCGGCCCATCGAGTCTGCACCGGCTCTTGGAAAGAGCACCCTACTTAAGCCCACATCTCCACCCTATCCCCATAAACCAGCAACCCCACCTAACCTAAGGGCAATTTAGCATGGCCAATCCACCTAACCTGCACATCTTCGGGCTGTGGGAGGAAACCGGAGCACTCGGAGGAAACCCACGCAGACAGGGGGAGAATGTGCAGACTCCACACAGACAGTGACCCAAGCCGGGAATCGGACCTGGGACCCTAGAGCTGTGAAGCAACTGTGCTAACCGCTTGTCTAGAAGCGTTTTGGTCGATATAATTGTGAGAGCGGAGGTATGAACGAACTAATGCAGAAACTAGAGGTGCTCCTGCCAGTCTGAGGCTCTTAGGCATTGTTTTATAATGCGCTTATATTGAATCTCCTCATGGAATTTATACTGGGACAGGTAACCAAGACCCAAATAAAGCCCACAGTGCTGTATGAAACATGCTGTAACATTCATTATAATCATCAGTGGGTAGTTTGGTAATTTGTCTTAGAATGCAAGGTCTGATGGGAACTCCTGACCAAAACAGCTTTTTGATTCACCCCCACTCATTTTTGGGAATTAACTTGCTCACCACGTCCCAATGCCCTATCCTTCAACCACTCCCTTCATTTCTTATCAAATCCATTAATGCAAAATGATTCATATTGTACATTTTTTATGAAGAGCTCCATACGCATAGCACTAAACTCAAGAGATCAAGGAAAAGGACAGCACATCTCATCTAGAAACCACATGTAGCCATGAATAAAGGTGATATAATAAATTGCAGGCATCGGATAAAATGCTTTGCACTTCTTACAAAAGTTATATATAGAGCAAGATGACGTGTGCTCAGTTAATTCTGGCTATATTATTAATGATTAATTGTCTTGTGGTTCTC
This sequence comes from Scyliorhinus canicula, assembly GCF_902713615.1. Taxonomy (NCBI): domain Eukaryota; kingdom Metazoa; phylum Chordata; class Chondrichthyes; order Carcharhiniformes; family Scyliorhinidae; genus Scyliorhinus; species Scyliorhinus canicula. The sequence goes on from NC_052152.1 coordinate 193,977,948, forward strand.
CACCTTGCAAATCTACTTTAAAACTGCCTCAAAAATTATTTATTTTTGGCAGACATCAAATGATAGAAAGCATCTGGAGTTTTGTTTGGAAAGTTGCAAAGAACACACAGTACTCCAAAGGTTATGACCTTTAGTAGAGTCAAGAGGGGAGGGAATCCTAACCACAGTTAGTACTGGTCTAAGTCTGAATTAAAACCCATTTTAAATACAACAATGACTATCTGGCATCACGTCAGCGCAATGTGGCTCCATGGTAGCAATCTGAGGTGGAAGGTTGTAGGGTTAAGGACCATTCCAGAACTCGTGCAGATAATCTATACTTCCACGTAGTAATGAAGAATTTCTGGAGTTGCTGCCATGGGGTGAGATGCTAAGTTGAACCCTCACCAGTTGTGTTATGCTGCCTCGGATAACACAGGCTGCTACGTGATGCAGTCTTAACTAAAGGATGCTCCAGACTCTGAAATGAATTCAACGTGTTTATTGAACTATGAACACAGTTCTCAAATGAGTTCGACTCTCTGCTAATCTAACTGTAGTAACTAGGTCTAACTGTACCAGCTTGCTCTAAGCCACGTGTTGGGGTGTGATGCTGCTGATCAACCCTGTCTAACTCTCCAGATATCTGTCTGTGGAAAGAGGCAGGGTGTGAGTGCCTCATCCCTTTTATAGTGTTTATGTCATGCTACCTTGTGGTGATGCCACCTCTGAGTGTCCTGACTGCCCATTGGTTGTGTCCTCTTCTGAGTGTTCATCGGTTGCCTGTTTGCATATCATGACATCAGCTACTTATTCAAGCAGACATAAAAGATCCCATGCTGCTCTTCAAAGAAGAGTAGGAGAAATGTCCTATTATCCTGACCAGTGCATTTATGCCTCGGTTAATAGATTGACTGGTTATTTATCTCATTATTGTTTGTGGGACAGTTCTGTGCACAAACTAACTCCCATATTTCTCTAAATAAGGACTGCGGCTGCACTTCAAAAAGTACCTCATTGTCGATGAAGAGCTTCAAGACATCCTGAAGACATTTCTGTCAGAAAGAACCGTGGAGAGATTGACTTCCACGGTCATGTAGCTGGAGAGGAACACTTCAAATGATACACTGCTGTGGCTTCTGTTTACTTGAGAAGCCAGCACATAACTACAGCAAACACTGAGTCTACCATTTAAATATTTGCCGACTGATCTACTTACTAACATATTCTGTTCAACAATGTTGCTGTTTATGTCAATGACTGCAACAGGGTAATCACAATTAAAGCAGAATCACAAATCTCTTAACCAGCCTTTCAAGAGAGAGACCCCCCTCAGTGGTAAATGTTTTGGTGGTTGGCACTAAGCGCAGGCTTCTTCATGCCAGTGTTGGTGCGAGTCTCTGTCTACGATGCATGCTTTGGTTGCCAACCCTCCAGGATTGTCCCGGACTGTCTCAAGAATTAAAGATTCATCTCCCAAAAGCACCTCCCAAATCTTACGGGGGTGAAAAAAAAATGGTGCCTTCCCTCGCTTCCTTTGAATACTTTTGTTTATTCGTTGTAAAAATATCGGAGTTGGGGGAGAAAAGGCAGTCGAACCGGCATTGGCAGATGGAGTTTGGAGGCTTTTCCGTGCTACCTCCAGGGATATGTGCAACCCGAATTGGCAATCCTACCTGCTCTTTCCGCGGAATGACAAATTCAAGAGATTTTCTTCCGCTCCGAACTCCTGCACACATGCCCACCGGGGTCATTATATAACATTTGCAAATGTGGCTGCTTTGGGTGTTTTTGCAGCTCCACCTTGGTTTTGAAGACTACCACCACTTGTTGTAACTATGTCCTGGCGAGGTGAAGAAAGAATCCAATCTCAAATTCACCAATCTATTGTCCAATCCCGATTTGCAGGCCCGTGGAATCCAAGAGAATTGCAATCTGATTTTATTCTCAGTGTTTCGCCCACCTGTTTTTGTCCCCCCCCCCCCCCCCCCCCCCCACCACACTAGTAGTTGCGGGACGCTCTATTAAGATGATAGCGTAAGCTGCCTGACCAGCCCCAACCATCGCTGTCTGGCTCATTTGATTGAAAATAACATGGCGCGATCTGATGTCCTGGGTAACCACCATGGCTCAGGGCTTTGTATCCCTTTCCTTCCTATACTTTGAAGAATGGATTTCGGAATCAGGTTGCCTGTTCCCGCCTTGCTTCCCATGCCAAACATTTCATGCCATGGACATCATATTGCAGGATCAATTGGTTTGGTACCTTGATTACCTACTTGTATATGGCAAGTGGGGGTTGCCGATTTCCACCCAAGCTCTCGTATTATGGGGGGAGTTCGGAGGTGGGTGGAAAAGGGGAGGGCTCCCGCCTCTTTTTACATGCCCCCCCTGCCAGATACGTGCCCCATGGGGGGAAATGAAATGCAGCCCTTAATCTATTCTTTCCCTCCTCTATTTTTCTTTCTGTTCCAGATTTGACTCTAATTTGCCTCCCTTCCCGGCTGTACCTCTATTTCAACCCTGATCCTTACTTAACTCTCAGTCGTAATAATAATCTTTATTAGTGTCACAGGTAGGCTTCTATTAACACTGCAATGAAGTCACTGTGAAAATACCCTAGTCACCACATTCCGGCACCTGTTCGGATACACTGAGGGAGAATTCAGTATGTCCAATTCACCTAACAAGCGCGTCTTTCGGGACTTGTGGGAGGAAACCGGAGCACCCGGAGGAAACGCACGCAAACATGGGGAGAACGTGCAGACAGTGACCCAAGTCAGGAATCGAACCCGGGTCCCTGGCGCTGTGAAGCAACATTGCTAACCACTGTGCTACCATGCCGCCCTTTACTTACAGGGAGTAAACCATCAGCCCTATCATTCAGACTCTGTCATCCCCACCACACTATTATTAGCTCCCACCTCCAGCAACTCACAAATCGAAAAGGTTTTCAGCTGAGGGTGCAAGGGAACGTCTAACCAGGTGACCAAAACTGGGTCAAAGGGGGCGGTTCTAAGTACTGTCTTAAAAATGGAGGTACGGCTAAAGTATTTTAGGGAGGAACTTCCAGGGCTTAGGGTGTAGGTTAGTTGGAGACTTTCTCTTACACTGGAACAAATAAGGACGCCTCCAGATAGAAATTAAGACCACCAATCGGTCGATAATTATGAGTGAGACTTCTCTGTTTGCTAGTTTTAATAAATAGTTTAGTAGATTTGTTAAAATATGAGGGGGGGTGCGATTTCACCCAATATGCTAAAAGAAATGCCAAAAGGAGTTGTCAGAATGTGAGGTTCTGCAATAAAGGCTGTGATTGTCCGCTTGAATCGGTGTCAGTAGTAATGATGGTGATGAACGTTGCCATTGTAATGCATACACCTGAGAGTTAATAAAGAAACCGCATTAGTCAGAAATCCTGTTGGATTAACAGTGCTGGATAATCTCATCAAATCTACATTCGAAATGACATGCGTATGCTCAAAACATAAATAAATACAGGATTGGATTAACAAAGATCTAGTCAGCAATGTACACATTTAGAGGCATTTTAAAATAGCTCGAGAGAATGTTGGAATTATTTTAACTCTTTGTATACCAGTGCCTGACTTTGAAAAATGATAGAATTCCAGAACATTCGACTGAAGCTACCTTGGAACAGAGAACTCAAAGAACCGTATTAACTGGTTACTCTGTTATTTACATAGGGCCATTTAGACGGGGGATTAAGGTCAGATCTGGATTCAATTCAACTGACCTGAATCTCCTTGGCCTATGCAGACAGCTGGGTCACAATCTATTAACTGGTTCATGTCAAGGTTCAAGAAGGTACACACATTCTGGGCAATAGGCAGTGGCTTTCAAATGCCAAATGTTTACATTTTGTGATTCCATCTGCATCCTTTCCTATAACTCAGAGAGACTGCAGTTGGCTAAAATATCATTAACCCTTCCTCGATGGGGCAGCACGGTGGCGCAGTGGTCAGCATTGCTGCCTCATATAAAAACATAAATGGAAACATTCTGCTGGGGATTCTCCATTATTGAGACTATGTCCCCACACAGGTGTAAAAATGGTGGAGTTTAACTCCCGAAACCCCTGCAAAAAAGTTAAACGAATTCCAAGGAGGCTCGTAGGGACCCGGAGTGAACCTCACATCTTTTGCTGCAGATATGGGTCCCCGCATGTCCGGGTCAGAGGCTGCGCATGCGCACGGTGGCGGCCTCCAGTGGCCATGGCGTGCTCCATGGTGGACTCGGACCGCGGATCCAGACCAAAGAAAGAAAGCCCCGATCGGCCGCGTGCCCGAGCCTCAAACCCCGCACATTTAATCACCGGCTGCCTCTAAGGCCCCTCCTGGCCTCCGATCTGCCCGCATCCGACCAGCAATAACAGATAGTTCCACACCGTCAGGAACTCGGCTGGTCGGGAGCGGAGGATTTGCTGAGCGGGCCGCTGGCAACGGCCCCCCGGCGGCACGGCGTACTGCGCGGTGACGCCAATTTCCACTGCCTGGAGAATCGCTGCACCGGGCCCGATTACAGCGTCAAACTGGACTCTCCACCCCGGCGCCGGCCGGGATTTCGGCATCGGTCCGCGGAGAATCCAGCCCATTTTCATCCTTGGAACAGGTGAGGTTTCATTTAAATATGTTCTCCTTAAGTTTGTCAGATCTTAAGTCCTTTTCAGTTCTGTTCAGCCATCACCCCTATGTTTGCTGACCTGCACTGACTCCAGGTCCATCAATGCCTGGATTTAAAACTCTCCTTTTTGCTTTCAAATCCCTCCATGGCCCTGCCCCTCTCTAAACTCTGTAACCCTGGAGCCTCCCCTTCAAAAATCACTTCATTCCTCCAGTCCTGGCCTCGTGTGTCACTCCAATTTCCGTCTCTAATTCATTGGCAGCCAAGCCTCCAGCTGCCTGGAACCCAAGCTCGATGCACTACGCAGTTGTTATATAAATACAAGATGATGATGTTAAGTTTTTTTTTATAAATTTAGTGTATCCAATTAATTTTTTCCAATTAAGGGGCAATTTAGAGTGGCCAATCCACCTAACCTGCACATCTTTGGGTTGTGGGGGCGAAACCCACGCAAACACGGGGAGAATGTGCAAACTCCACACGGGCAGCGACCCAGAGCCGGGATCGAACCTGGGACCTCGGCACCGTGAGGCAGCAATGCGAACCACTGCGCCACCGTGCTGCTCTCTGATGATGTTAAGTTAACATAAAAAATAAAAATATCAGCATCTGACCCTTTGCTGGATCACTTCCTTTCTTCTTGACAGAGGCTGGACAAGTTGCGGCGTTTTTTTTCAATATTTATTGCTCTTCACATTTACATTTTTTTTTCATTGACATTGAACTGATCACAGATTCTTTTCAGAAGAAGCAAAGTGAAGTGAACTCGTGAGAGAGAAAGGAATAGAGGTCATGCATTTAGGGTTCAATGAACAGGAATGGGAGGAGACTTGTGTGGAGGAATAATCTGTTTCATTACTATACGTTCTTTGTAATTCAAGGGAACGGTGTGTCTATTTTGACTCCTGTTATCAATTTCCAAGCACCCCAAATATCAGACAAGCTTTGTAAGTTAATCGACAATGGATCAGCACACTCCCATTGATAGATTCTCACAGTCGTTGAGAATGTTCTGACAGAAGGAACCATGAAATGTGTTGTAGTGTACTTATTTGCGAGAAACAAATTGACGACAATTTTCTTGCTCAGGATATCTTCATAGGATGGTGATTTGGGGAAGATTGGTGACAGACAACGTAAATGGAGCTCTTGTACAATTTCCAATGAAATTATGGAAACTAAACGGGAGACCTTGAGGGAATTCCCAGCGAATATTCCAATTGAATAATTGAGGGTGAGGTCACAAATGTGATTAAGCCATTTTCTGGAAGAGACGGGCACTGTTTGTAGACTCGCAACACTAAAGAACCCAAAATATTCCAGGCTATGTATGAATTTGGCCCCAGTGGCCTGCTTAGTGGCACTCTCTACTTGCAAAATTGCAAAGTGAGTCCTACGACTTCACTTACTTCAGGCAGGAGGTCTAGCAGCTACTTACAATCCCGATTACAAATCGCACCAATCAGACCAAAGGAGACCCATAGGGGGAGCGATTTTCTGGCCACATTGTGCCAGGCGCAATTCCTGCTATGTCAGGAAAATTCCAGGAGAGGCCTAAATTTTAATTTGTACCAGGCGCAAAACAGTTCCCGATGTTCCCAAACCCTCCCAGCAAACATAATCAGATTCACACGCAGTGAAGGTGTGAACCTGATTCCCATACATTTAAACATATTTTAATATTCAAAATCAGCCTCACGCCGAATCTTCTGGGTACATGCTATGTTCCCACCCGCTGGCATGACATGGCGCCAGCGGGAATCTCTATTAATGGCCATAAACGGAGACCAGATGTGATGATCATGCCTGGGTTGTAGCCCCCAGTTGGTTGGGGACATGGCACTGCCCCCTGGCACCCTGGCATTGCATTGAGGCCATCAATGGGGGTGGGGGTCCCGATGTCCATTGGAGGGGGTGGAAGAGGTATTTTTTTTTTAAATACTTTTTATTGAAGAAATTTTTCAGAGTACAAACATTTTAACCCCCCCTACATTTGAATTATATCAAAACAAAGTCAAACCCCCCTACTTAACAAGAATCCCCCCACCCCCTACCCGCGCGCCCCCCCCCCCCCCCCCCCCCCCCCCCCCCCCCCCCCCCCCGCCGACGAACCGGCCGCTAGACCATCTTGTCGTTTCTGGCAGTGTCCTCGGGCAGGCCTTGCCCGTGACACCACCGATACCGTGTTTCCTTCGTTGTTATCCCCCCTCCCCCCCCCCCTCCCCTCCCCCACACCCTCCCCCCCCCCTCCCTCCCGCCCTCCCCTCCCCTCCCGGGTTGCTGCTGTCACGACCTCAGTTTCTATCTCTGATCTAAGAGGTCCAGGAAGGGTTGCCATCGCCTGAAAAACCCCTGCACCGACCCCCTCAGGGCGAATTTGATTCTTTCCAGTTGGATGAAGTTTGCCATGTCGTTTAACCAGGTGTTAACACTTGGAGGCCTTGCGTCCCTCCACTGAATCAAGATCCTCCTCCGAGCCACCAAGGACGCAAAGGCTAATATTCCAGCCTCCCTCGCCTCCTGTACCCCCGGCTCCACCCCAACCCCGAAGATCGCAAGTCCCCATCCTGGCTTGACCCTGGACCCCACCACTCTCGACACCGTCCCTGCCACCCCCTTCCAGAACTCCTCCAGTGCCGGACATGCCCAAAACATGTGTGCATGATTCGCAGGGCTTCCCGAACATCTGACACACCTGTCCTCACCCCCGAAAAACCGACTCATCCTTGTCCCCGTCATGTGGGCTCTATGCAGTACCTTAAATTGAATGAGACTCAGTCTCGCACATGACGACGACGAGTTGACCCTCTCTAGGGCGTCTGCCCATGTCCCATCCTCTATCTGTTCCCCCAGCTCTACCTCCCACTTGTCTTTCAATTCCACTACTGGTACCTCCTCCACCTCCTGCATAATCTTATAAATGTCCGAGATCTTCCCCTCCCCGACCCAGACCCCTGATAGCACCCTATCACTCGCCCCCCTGTCGGGAAGCACGGGAAACCCCTCTACCTGTCGTCTGGCAAATGCCTTCACTTGGAGGTACCTGAACGTGTTCCCCGGGGGGAGCCCGAATTTCTCCTCCAGCTCTCCCAAGCTCGCAAACCTCCCCTCTATAAACAAGTCCTTCAGTTGCCTAATGCCCACCCTCTGCCAGCTCAGAAATCCCCCTCCTGTATTTCCCGGTGCAAATCTGTGGTTCCCTCTTAGTGGTGCCCTTATCAAACCCCCCACTTCCCCCCTGTGTCGCCTCCACTGCCCCCAGATCTTGAGGGTGGCCGCCACCACCGGGCTCGTGGTATACCTCGTGGGAGGGAGCGGCCATGGTGCCGTTACCAGTGCCCCTGGTGGAAGAGGTATTTAACATCACTTTGAGTCTACCACCTTCATGGCTTTACGCCCATGCTTGGCATTAACCTCTCCTCTTTGATATACCTCATCTGTTTTCCTGCTTATTTCAACTAAGGTGATACCTTGCTTGACCCTGTTAGAAATATATACCCACAGAGAGGCAACAGTAAATGGAGAATATAATTTAGGCAGGGAGACATTCTGAATATGTCACTGACTGTCTTTCATGGTAACTCGTTCATTATGAAATTACCAGCAGATCACACAGTTAAACAGACTGGAATATATCTAGCGTGGAAAGAGTTAAAGTCTGTGACCATGACTCTCCTTCTCTGCCTCTGGATGGAAAGCAGTCTCTGGATTTTTGATAATGGCCGTGATAAAGCCAAGCAAACAATGAATCAAAGTCATAAACATAAAAGATTAGCATGTCTTTGCCAGCTCCTGCCTGGTGAGTCACTTATCTAATCCCACTGCCCTGAATTATCAGAATGACTATGAGCTGGTGTTGTTGTGAACAATCAGGGACAATAAGATTATATTTAGAAGCGGCTTACCATTTTTGCGTACTAACGGTAATTTATTTTGAAAGAACTCAAACTCACACTGCGGTTCAGCTGGATAATTCACACACTAGATGTCTGGAACCGTGTAGCTGGCAGTTCATTTACAAAAGTCCTCACAAAGCCTGAACTGGATCTTAAAAAGCTGCCAATTAATTTCCCGGTCCCACCTAAACATGAGCTGAAGTCTCAGCTCCTTTTAGCCTGCTCTGGTTCTGATGCCTCAAGTTGCAAGTGGAGCTGGGTGGGTGGACCTTAAACAATGTGGCCCCACCTGTTATTAAAACTTCTATCTGGTTAACAAAGCGCCTGGCTGGAGACGCTCCCTCAGTTCAGCGTGCTGACAGACGTTGCTTTCTGTGCCGCTTGCATAGCTTCATGTTTACTGATGGAGCTGAATCCTGAGAAGGGCTTGACTGCTTTGCCAATAAAGGTTCTGCCTGGATCTGAGTTCCCATAAGCCAAGATAAAAACGGCCAAATCCCTGAAACGCAGCCCATTAAATCACTCATTCAGCAATTCAATTAAGACCAAGAAATTGGCAGGGAAGATTGAGCAGCTCATATATTCACCCAAAGTATTGGGATTTCTGAAGCAGACTGTTGCCTCGGCGAAATCGCACAGTATTTGATGTGTTCATTGTTAAAAGCGTAGGTGAAAAAAGCTTTGTGCTCAGAGCTGGCAAGGCCACATTTTATTGTCCTTCAGTTGCCCTGGGACGGTATGACCACCTATGACGGTGGTGAGTCCTACTCCTTGAAGCATGTCCGTCCTTCTGGTGATAATATTCCCAACAATGACATTAGCTAGGGAATTCTACGATATTAATAGGGTTGCCCACTGTGATTAAGTGTATTGCTGGAGGTTTCATCACATGACTTCCCCCACACCCCCCCAAACTCCAGCCACTAGTTAACCAACACATCCACCCTTGTGACACTTGGCCATTCTACACCAATTGGAAAGCTAAAAGACTCATTACCAAATTGGATGTTGCTTGACTGGCAGCCAAACAGCCTTTTCTCCCAATTTCAATATTTTTATATCTGGTGAGGAGAAATGTTTGAAGACAATGACAAAAAAATATATAATGTTTTTTAACTTTGCTGTGAATTTTCTGCAGGTTTGTACAGAGCAGTGTCCTGGGGATTGATCTTCAATTCCGGGAGACTCCAGGCCAATCATGGAGGGTTGGCAATCTTAGATGTTGACCCAGGTTCAAAGAAGAAGTGCTGATCTAAGTCCAAGTCAAAATGATGTACGTGCGACCCGAGTATCATGATCAAAGTACTGGTGTCACATCCTTGATCAAAGATTTGGAATCGGAAACACTCCGCCAATGGAATGAGAAAAATAGACTGATCATGTTCTGTAAAATATGGAATGGACTAGTGGGGATTGACAGAAATAAGTATCTGGTGCCCCTCTGTCAATAAAGAAAGCACATGGTAGTCATCCACACAAACTACAATGACCATTTGTTTCGAAGACAGCGCAAACTTTCTTCCCAAGGACTATCGCAAAATGGATCAAGCTGCCAAAGGAAATAGCCACAGCCCCATTGCTCAAAATCTTCAACATCCATCTTTAGATTAGTTCCATTTATAAGTTTTCATGATCAGGGTGACCATCCCAGTGGTCATGCCTGATTTAGCGAGCGTAACCCATATAAATGTTTGCGTAATACGGGTGTTAGTCTGAGATGGCCACACAACTAAAGCAGAGGCAGAGCAGTTGAGAGGTAATTTGAAGCAATGGCGTTACCCACAAAATTGTTGCTCTTTTTCATCCAGGTGGCAGAGGTCAAATATACTGTTTAAGTAGCCCTGGTGAGTTACCATAGCGACAGTGCACTAATGATGGAGGGAGTGGTCTGTGTAGACTTAATCCACTTTGTCCTATTTTTCTGTACCTGTCAATTAATTTCTGCTATCATAAGTGGTTAAGGGAAAAACTGCCTGTCCCTCTTTCATCTTTATGACTTACCCATCTCCTTTAAATTGTGCTCGCTCTTAATGCTGGGGTAGGTGGAGAATCTTGCCGGGAGATGCCCTACGCATGCATATTGATCCGTGACCCCAGCAAGCATGTTAGGGTGATGCCGGGGCAAGGGTTGGGGGAGGGGGGGGGGGGGGGGGGGGGGGAGGTGAGGGAAACAAACACAAAATGATGATCCAGGACTGACTCTCATATGCGCAGTTCTCTAAACATTCAAACGCAGACAAACCCCTCTGGTGTGTGTGCATATATTCTCTCTCGGGTACATGTACAGTCTCTCACAAACAGACAGCTGGATTTCCTGATGAAGAAAGAACTCATGGTTGGCAGTTCCACCTGGCAGCCAAAATTGTAAAATTGGGCAGGGTAGTTGACTGCCACGATCCCACCCCAGAAGGTGTTCACCAGAATATGGTCTACCGGACAAATATCTGTCTTGGGTAAGGGTTGGGATGGCATTTGCTTAGGTTTATTTCAGAACTCAAATTCAAATTCCACCATCTACCATGGTGAGAATTGAACCTGGAGCCCCAGAGCATTGCTCCGGGCTTGTGGTTTACCAATTCAGTGACCTATACCTCTCGGTCTATTTACCCTCATAAGAACTACTGATCAGATGTTGAGAAAATCATCTGTATGTAAATTAGTGACGACCTTTAACACATTAAATGTGCCAAATCACTACGGAGATGCATTATTGAACAAAATTTGGCACAGAACCATGGAGAGAGATAGGTAAGAGAAAGTTTGGTTGAAAAGGTAGGTTTTAAGGGATGTCTTAAAGCAAAAGAAAGAGAGCTCAAGAGGTAGCAAGGTTTATGGAGGGAACTCCTGAGCTCAGGCCTGAGGCAGCTAAAGGCCAATGGTGGAACACAGAAAATTGGGTTAACATTTCAGCTCTGTGATGAATTGTCACTGAAACATTGGGTGGAATGTTGCTAAACAAAATGGCAAAGTGTCAGGTTTTGACAGAAAGCTGTTGTGTTTCTCCCCAGAAACACAGCCAGGTTTTCACTCCAGATTATCTGGACGTCATTCCAGATCACTCCAGATCTGCTGATGCAAAGAAACGCAGGGCGGGGGTGTTTTGCGGGCGTCACTCTGGCGGGACCCCGTGGAGCAGGCAAGCCCGGCGCCACAGAGATAACAGTGACATTTTTAAAGGATCTCAGAGTACAGTTAAAGAACACCCCCCCCCCCCCCCACCCCTCACAGATATCGAGACCTCCAGTAGACAAGGAGAACTCCAACACTCCAACACAGAGGGGCAAACTCCACCCCCCCCCCCCCCCCTCTCCGCTCAATGGTTTGGTCATGGCCCAGCACCACACAGGCATTAGGCATGAGGTTGATCCTCCCCCATCTCCAATCCTCTCTGGCATCGGGATATGACCCCATTCTAAGTCTCACCATGCCACTCCCCCTCCCCAACACCTGCCCCCCACCCTTCCTCTACCGTTGCCGCCAACTGGACATCTCCCCCCCACAGCCCCATCCTCTGCAGCATCGGGACATCACCCCACCCCACCCCCTCCATCATCGCTGGCATTCCACCATAATGGTAACTCGCCACCCTCCCCTCCCCATGGTGTTTCCCTAGAGGCCATACCCAGGCCCTGCCCTCTGAAAGTGCCAACCCGGGTGCCAGGGGGATTTACCAGGGCACTGTCCTGCCATGACCCTCACTACCCGATGGCAATACTCAACTAAGAGCCCCCGTTGTGGTCATCATCACTGGTTTCCGTTTTTGAAAACCAGGAGTGATTCCGACTGGCATTACGGCGCACTGGAACGGCGGGATATCTGACGACTCCGGAAGCGAAATCATGAGCGTTCCTGATTGATGGCAGGGCTGAGAACCAGAATACAACAATTTAAGTTGAATGGCAAAAGAATCAAAGGCAATTTGAGAAAAGATTGTTTTCAAGCAGCAAGTGACTAGGGACTGGAATGTACCCCCTGAGAGAGCAGTGGAGACAGATTCAGTTGTGATCTTCAAAAGGGAATGTGATCTGTTCTGGAAGATTTTTTTTAAAAAACTGTGCCTTTGTTAGAGGGAAAGGGCAGTGAGTGGGGCCAGCAGAATTAATCTTGCAGAAAGTTGACGTGGACTCGATGGGCCGAATGGCATCCCTCCATGCTCCAACCGTTCTCAGAATGGAATAAGACAGCCATCAGCCTGTTGCCAGAGGGAGGTGAGAACAAGTTATAGCTGAGTTAAAAGGGAAGAAACCAAACAAAATATCTTTACATGCCTCCGATAACTACCTCAAAAAAGGTACACATTTCCAACGGGTTTTTTATCCAGCCTCCATAATAAATGTTCAATAAATAACAAAGAACTTCCAAATACGTGCTCAATAAATGGGAAAATCACCCTTTCAATCTTTCTTTGCTCTCTGAATCTTTCCCAGGATGAACATTGGGCGACACAGCAGCACAGTGGTTAGCACTGTTGCTTCACAATGCCAGAGTCCCAGGTTCGATTCCCGGCTTGGGTCACTGTCTGTGCGGAGTCTGCACGTTCCCCCCCCCCCCGTGTCTGCGTGGCTTTCCTCCGGGTGCTCCGTTTTTTTCCCAGAAGCCCCGCAAGACGTGCTGTTCGGTAATTTGGACATTCTGAATTCTCCCTCCGCGTACCCGAACAGGCGCAGGAATGTGAGGACTGGGGGATTTTCACAGTAACTTCATTGCGGTGTTAATGTAAGCCTGCTCGTGACAATAATAAATATTATTATTATTATCAAATGCAAAATATGTTGGTACAGTTCCGTACCACAACGCAATGTTCCTGGAACAAAATGGAAAGCTCATCAATCCAGTTGTTCTGGTCAATCAGTCAGAGCAAAAAACAGAGAGCCTGATTGGATAGTTTGAATTAGAATCTCAACAGCTTGTTTTCCATTGCCAGGTTAAGGCGGCCTTGAGGCCATTGCAAACCTGTCTGATGGCCCTGCACAAAGTCGGATGCACTCTTTTTGTTCCCTGATCATCCCTAGTTAAAGCGTCAGGAAGTAGATTGTTCAAATGCTTATCATCGTTCCCCCTTCAATAAAGCATTTATTTCAAATCCACTGGCCCCTTTCTAAGCTGCATGCGAGGAAAATAATTCAAACATGTTGAAGCAATGGTCCAGCTTTCAGTTCAGACTTTATCGTGTGAAAAGGCTGAATTTTATTGCACCGAGGGAGCTTCAGCTGAGATAGTAGCTAATATAAATGTGGCCCAATTCTGAACAGTATTATTCTGCTTATTTATCTACAAAATCCATTTGAAAAGAGCCAGACATGTTCGCTTGGAGCAATTTATGAGAATATGTTGATGCCTTTTCAATATGCTGCCAAGCAGATAGACTTCTTCGCAGAGTTGGAGATTAAGCATGGCATGTGCTTCCAACATTACTGCATTAAAACCATTTAATTTTGTCGACAGGAATTCGACATTATTGCTTCGACATAATTTCTTTCCTGTTTCCTGTTTAAATGTAGAGGACCTCATTCATGGTGTCAGTGAACTCTGACCTTTAACTGTGGTTACAAATCAATGCAGACATGTCTCAGAGATAGCTGAATCGAACATCCATATTAACCCTTAGCATTCTTTGAGCTTCTTTTATTCTTCCCAGCACAGACAACGAGAGAGCAATTCTGTCATTATTTTAATGAGGAAAGGGACAATGGAAACACTTAAATACAGGACGTGATTCAGCGTAAATATTTTTACGTGTCAGTTTGGGTGGGGTGACCCTCGACAGCCGTGTTGGCGAAATCGCGGCCTGTATTCAATGGCACTTAAACGATGTAACACCTGATACATATGAAGCCTCTATCACATTAATCTTCACAGCAGGCCTGCCTGCATGCCCACCCACATGCCCACCCCCTGTTGCCCTCCCCCCCCACCCCTGGCTCCCAAGATCAAATGGCCCGGATGCCCTTTCAGAGGATTGGTGGGAGCGCACTATACGCAGAAAGACTTTGAAATAAACTGAGGAGCAGCAGAGATTTCCTCACAGTGAGTGATCATCACTCCCCTGCCTTGAATATAGACCCATTGACAGTGCCGACACAGGCCTATCACCTTGGGGTGATGTTACACAGACCCTCAGAGTGTGGAACAGGATGGTCGGGGAGGAGACGGTGTGGTGGGGAGGGAAGATTAAGGGGGGGTCGAGGGGGTTGGGGTGAATTGGGGATTGGGACTGAGATTGGAAAAAGGGGGGATTGGGGGAGGGGGGTATTGGGATGGGCAGGAGGGTAGAGGAGGAGGGGAATGGGGTATTGGGGGGAAGTAGGGAAATGGGGGACGGGGAGGATTGGGTGAAAGGAGGAAAATGCAAGGGGGAGAGATTGAGTTAACGGGCATAGCTTCATTCTGTGTGAATCTGATATGGACGAGGGCCTCCCTGGTCTTCCAGGCATGCCATACACTTGCCGCTGCCTGTCCTCCATCCTCCAGCACCAATTGCGTCTCCTTCCTGGGCACGTCCTTCAGCCCCTGCCAGCCCGGCTCCTCCTCCTCAGACAAGGCCGCATGTGCCTCCTCCTCCAGCATGTCGCCCCGCTGCTGTCCCAGGTTGTGGAGGGAACAGCAGACCCTGGGGGGTGTACTACAGGGCACCAACAGAGTGGTCTCGGCATCAGAACCACATTTTGAGGAGTCCGATGCACTGCTCAATGACAGCCCGGGTGGCAGCATGGGCCTCATTATATCTGGTCTCCACCTCAGTCTCAGGCCTCCGCACTGGAGTCATCAGTGAGGACCTCAGCAGGTACCCTTGCCCCCCAAGAGCCAACCTGTCATCCTTGGGTGAACCTCGAGATGCCGGGGATCTCCAAATATCCCAGATGTAGCTGTCATGCACGCTCCCCGGGTAGCGGGCACGCACGTACGTGATACGGAGCCGGTGGTCACACACAATCTGAACATTCAGGGAGTGAAATTCCTTTCTGTTAATGAAGGACACTCCTTGATGCCCTGCTGGGTGCAAGGTGGCATGCATGCCAACTATTGGCCCTTTGTACCTGGGGCATCCCAATGATGGTGAGAATCCTGGTGCCCGGGCATCTAGGTGGGCTTGAGCCATTGTCAAGGTGATGTAGTCGGATGCCTGGATATACACGGCATCCGTGACGTTCCGGATGCACCTGTAGACTGTAGCTTGAAAAATGCCACACGGGTCCCCGCTCGAGCCCTGGACTGAGCCAGTGGCATAGAGGTTCAGGACTGCGGTGACCTGCACGGCTACCGGGAGTGGATGTCCTCCTCCTCCACGGGTGTCCTCCTCCTCCTCCATCTGTGCCACGTCTGTGAGGATGTGGCACAGATGCTGCACTGCCTCTTTGTTGAGATGGAGTCTCCTGCGGCACATGCTGTCTGTCATCTTCTCGAAAGACCAATGATGTCTGTACACCTTGGGCCATTGCTGGCGTCCCCTTCTGGGTTCCTACTCGGCCTGACGGACGACCGGTTATTCAGGGTGTACAGTGGCCCTCTTGCACATGGGCTGGCACCTCCAGACTGCCTCATCCCTGCTGCCTTCTCCAGTGTCTGCCTGCCTCGGCTGCCACCAGCAACATGAGAGCAGCCTTGACAGGATCCACACATTGTTTAATCTGGAAGGAATTGGAGAAGGAAAGATACCGACAATCAGCTCGGGCTTTCATTCCGGAACCCTCAATTCCAACCAGTCACCTTCCCCCACCGTCACCCCCTCTTCCCCCCAGCACTTCCCCTTACTATGACTCTGCCGCCTTCTCTCAGAGTGCCGTCCAGCGAGCCAGTTATGCTGGCAAACCTTACTCTGTATACTCACCCCCAGCCAGAACAGGAGCCCCTAGACCACAGCCCCCAGACCTTGCTGGGAACATGAGGGAGGCCTAGTCTTCAGCTGTGCAGTTAGAGGCTGGTCACAGTCAAAGGGAGTAGAATTGAATTTCAGGATAGCATCTGCAGCAGGGCTCTGTCCTGGAAGTGTTTGGTAGGGTAGATAGGCTGTAGCTGTAGTTGCCCCTGTTATGGGTCTCCCACAATATTTAAAAATGACTTAAAAGCCTCACAGATGCAAAGCCCCTCACCCCACACCCTCGTTCCAGGGAGGACCCCCGGCCTGGAATGCTTCAGCCCTCCCCCAACCAAGCCCAAACCCGCGTGAGGGGTTCCGCCTCCAACCACCAACCCCGAGCTGAGGATGCCCTTGAGCTGCATGCCAGAAAATGGAAATGGCTACTCACCTCCTCACTTCCCCTCAGTTGCCATTGCGCCAGCTTCAAGTTTTTGAAAAGGAGTACGAAACAACGTCCGTGTGATTTCTTGCAGCGGAGTCAGGTAATTCCCAGGAGGCCACTGCAGTCGACTTCAATCTCGCTAATCAGATTGAAATGATTGCAAATTAGGGAAATGATACGCTCGCCATTTTTGAGCGAGCGGGAGCGGGCCGGGTGAATTGCAAACTGGTTCACGCCCAACGCAAATCTCGATTTTGCTTTTCCTGCTATTTAACCGCTGGATTCCGGGCGCAATGCAGTCGTTAAATCGCGCCCATAGTCTTCCTTAATTGGGGCCGGTTTAGCACACTGGGCTAAATCGCTGGCTTCTAAAGCAGACCAAGGCAGGCCAGCAGCACGGTTCAATTCCCGTACCAGCCTCCCTGACAGGCGCTGGAATGTGGCGACTAGGGGCTTTTCACAGTAACTTCATTTGAAGCTTACTTGTGACAATAAGCGATTTTCATTTCATTTCATTTTGAGATATTCAGTATATCAGTAGTGATTCTTCAGTCACAAACATAAATCTGCATAACATTACAACACCAGCAAGGTCACTACTGTCTGTGAGATCAAAAGAACTACTTTTGCTCTATTACTGCAGTCACATTTATGTGTTTCAAACTAAAACTCATAAATTTACGTTTAACTATCATCCTGTGTGTCATATGGTTGTTGGCGTGTTAATCACCCTGGGGTAACATGGACTGCAACTGGATGCAGTTGTACTGGAAAGTAGACTCCAAACTATGACGTTGGTTCAATACGATTTCTTGAACTTCTGTAACAGTGCACACAGCTTGCTGTGGGTTGACACTCTACTAATCTAAGTGTGCTAACTATAACTAACTAGACCCGACTAGCTCTGAGCCACGTGTAGAAGGTGCTAACTGATATATGCACCCTGACTGCCACTACAGTTGTCACCAGTGGAATGAGGCAGAGTGTTGATACCTCATGTGCTTTATAGTGGGAAACCCCCTCTCGTGTTCTGCCTGGTGATTGGTTGTGTTCTGTCCTGTGTGTTGATTGGCTGTACTGGGTGTCTGTCACTGCCTGTCTGTATCTCATTATGTGCATGAGTGCATATCTTGATAGTTGTGAGTCATGGCTGTATTGGGGTAACATTCTCACCTCTGAGCCAGGAAGTTGTAGGTTTGTATTCCCATTCCAGAGACTTGAACACAGAGGACCGAAGTGTCAGAAGTGCAGAGTTGGGAAAATCCCTGACATTGCAAACCCGACTCAGGAGAAAGTTACCTGAATCTTCGGATTTTCATTCCGGGATGGGGTAGGGTGGTAGGGACTGCTGACTAAAGACCGATGCTTTGGGACCTTGTCCCATTTATGATAAAAACAATTAAATAAAAAACAACCCTTCAGCACTCATCCCTCATATTTCCCATATTTCCTATACCCCATCCATGTCAATTCATGCCCCCCACTGACCCACTTATAGCCCCTCGTTAACCTCCATGCCCATTTCTTATGGACTCACATACCCTCCATGCTAACTTATGCCCCTTTATCCAACCCCCCATGGCCCCTCATACCCTCCATACCAATGTATGCCCCTCCACACATGCCCTATGACACCGCATACCCTCGATGGGAACCTCTGCCCCTCTAATCACCCCCCTGGCCCCTCACACTCTCCATGCCAACCCATGCCTCCCAGTCATTCCCATGATCCTTTATGGCCTCTATGCCAATTTAGACCAATTCAGACCAACCCATGCCTCTCACTAACCATGCTTTGCCCTTCAATCCACCAGAGCAATTCACCCATTATCTGCCATGGCCAGAACTCAGAAACAATGGTGAGGTGAAATTAAATAATATTCTAAATGTGCATTGGAGAGTTCACCAAATTAAACAAAACACTCTCAATGCTAATATATAAATCCCTTCAAGTACTTAATCCCTCATATAAAAAATTCTTCCCAAGGACTTAGTGCCTTATGAAAACTAACATTTATATTCATAGCTCCACATCAAAGATAGCTAATCTCTTTATAACTACATGGAGCTATCAATCAAAGTGTACACTTACATGCCCCCATTGTGATATTAATAGGATGTGGAAGCAGTCAATCAGCACCAATCGTATAATGGCAACTCTAAAGCTTCTGTCAATACACTTTAAAATAGCAATTAAAATAGTTTTTTTTTTCAAAAACTTAAAGAGCCCAGGAATTGAAATGGTACAACAACTTGACAGTTTCATAGTGCTGATCCACGTTCATTGTACATTCTTATCTTCTCTTAACAATCGCAAAGGAGTACTTTATATCTCCCAAAGGGCACCTGACCTCTCCCGAGGGTAACTTATCTTTCCATATAACTCTGGCAGCTTGAGACCTTATCCTGAAATGTCAAAAGCCCACATGACATGTAATGAAATTTGGATCTGCTTGAAGGGAGCAGCACTTTTACATGTGCAGCTGCCTTCTTGAATCATTGATGTGCAAAGTGCAACCACATCACCCCCTATATTCCCCCTCCCACTGTCCAAAATGCTGGGGGTGCCGGATTTGGAGGTGGGATTTGTGGAATTTCCCTGGTCAACATGTATCCATCAATCAACATCACCAAAAATAGAGTAAAAAGTAATTGTTTATGGACCATAGCTATGTGTGAAATTGGCTGTCTGGGTTCATACATTACAACAGCTAAAACACTTCAAAAATATTTTGTTGGCAGTAAAGTGCTTTGGGACATCCCAAGGCTGTGAAGAGCGCGAAATAACTTTAAGTTCTTTATTTTTATACTGATAGCATTTACATTGCTGACAAGAGAGACATGTGGCCAAAGGTTTTGTCCTCCACTGCTCAGGACAAATGCAAGAATGCCAAATTTCAAACAATCACAGCAATTTATACTGTAGGAGAAAAAGGTGCTGGTTGGCTGAGGTGTTGTGCTGGAGAAAGCGACAGATTGGAGAAAGCTGCATGTGAACCTACGCCACTTTGGGACATTTGGCTTATGCACGTGGCTTGTACCAGCAATGAAATTACGAAAACCACCCGCTTGCCATGTATGGATTTTGATAGTGAGGGACAGCAGACTACTTGACTGGAAGTAACTGAGATTGTGCTTCAACATGGAGGCATTCACTCAGCAGCTTCTTTCAATCTTGCCACATGGAGGCATTCACTCAGCAGCTTCTTTCAATCTTGCATTAACAATTTCCTGCAGCCGGGCCACCATTGTTGGGGGAGCCCGTTTACAGACAAGGAGGGCCTTGTATACAGGCAGACAAGAAGGACCTCCAGGCTTCTTGGAGTGTTTCCCCATTGGCCACATGGCTCGTCAACCCTCTCAGACCACTACATTACCCACAACAAGCAGATTGTCCCCAGAAGCCTTAAGGGCTAAAGAATCTCAGAGGTGGCCAAGATGGGATCTTAAGCTGAAACACAAGTTTAGGGGGAGTCGGCCTAGGTGGGGTGCTCTTTCAGAGGGTCGGTGCAGCCTTGATGGACTGAATGGTCTCCTTCTGCACGGTAGTGATTCCATGAGTGATAAGCCTGCAGAAGGCCCTCCAGGCGAATTCAAACTTTGGGAATTCTTTACTGTCCCTATTTCTGTTTCTATTTTTGTAGGTGTGCCTCCTATTCTCGCTCTCTCTCTCTCGCTACTGCTCTCTTCCTGTCCCCTCTTAAATGGCTACTTACGTATTACAAACATGACCAGCTATCAGTTCAGTTACTGATTTCAGTTATTCTGATTGGGAACAAATTACTGCACCCTTAAAAAGTTTGAAATGATTGCATAACGTCTTTAAGCATGGTGTGAAGGCCACCCATACGCATCTTTTTCTCGAAGTTTCAAGTATTATTTTACTTTGATTTCTAGTCGTTGGGAAAGCAAAACAAATCTCATGAAAATTGAGGTAAAATACTAATAGGGGTGAATTCTCCGCCTCCCCGGCCGTCTGTTTCTCAGCGACACGCCATCGCTGGCAGTGGGATTCTCCTTTCTTGCCGCTGGCCAATGTGATTTCCCATTGTAGCCACCCCCACGCCACCGGAAAACCTGTGGGCGGGGGCGTGCTGTTGGCGGAAATGGAGAATCCCACTGGCGGAGGAGAATTCACCTCTAAAAATTGGAAAATGGGCCATCAAATAAATAGGTCTCATACAACACAGCCTTTTGAAAATAATTTCTTTGACTGTTTCCATTTTTCTCAAAAATAGGGGGGGCGATTCTCCGATATTGAGGCCAAGTGTTTGCGCCGTCGTGAACGCCGTCACATTTCACAATGGCGAGAACAGGGCTCGGGCACAACCTATTCTGGCCCCCACAGGGGGCCAGCACGGCGCTGGAGTGGTTCATCCCGCTCCAGCCTCCTTACGCGGCACCAAATGGACGCCGTGCCAACCCACACATGCGCAGTTGGGCCAGCTGAATCCTGCGCATGCGCAGTTGGCCCGTGCCATCCTGCGCATGTGCGGGGAATGTCTTACGTGAGCGGCCCCAGCCCAACATTGGGCGGTGTTCATGGGCCGGCCGTGGAGGAAAGTAGGCCCAGGGGGGGAGAGGCCGGCCCGCCGAACGGTGGGCCCCAATCGTGGGCTAGATCCCTTCGGAGGCCCCCCCCCCCCCGGTGAAGGAGCCCCCCTCCACACCCCAACAGGCCGCCCCCTGAGCGTTCCTGCAGAGTTCCCGCCGGCAGCGACCAGGGGTGAACAGCGCTGGCGGGCCTCTGTCACATCGGGACGGGCTCTCAGCCCATGCGGGCCGGAGAATCGGCGGCCCCGCCGATTCTAGCGGCCCGCGGCCAGTGCCGCGCCAAATGCGCTGGTGCAAATGGCGGCGATTCTCCGCACCTCAGACGTTGGTGGCACAGTTGCGCCGATTCTCCAGCCCGGTGCGGGGGTCGGAGAATCGCCCCCAGCGTCATTCCGCTGCTACATTCCAACCTAGCGATTATCACAGTCTATTTGTGCGAAGGATCCCTTAGTGTATTCAATCCTTTCCCCGTCCTCAAATTGTTTCTTGTGCTGAGGCCTATTAACTCAACGAACATTGCAAGGCTCATTTTCATTATTAAACTCGGCACCATATTTCTCTGTCATGGAACGAAGAGTGTTAATTCACACTACACCTGAGACAACCTATACATTTGGAGCTTTTTGTAATTTTGACTTCAGTACAGAAATGCTCCTGCAGTCATTCTTTCTTGTGTTTTGGGCAACTCTGCCAATGCTAGTTCGTATATCATGCCCATGCCTATTTGCCCTCAAGAAAGTTGTAACAGGCAAACTTTTTGAAGTGATATATTCCATGATTAAAGGTGGGATTGGGAGTAATATATTGGCAAGGATTGAGAATTAGTCAGCAAACAGGAAACAGAAAGTCGGTGTAAATGGGCGTTTTTCAAAGTGGCAAGCGGTCACTAGTGGCGTCCCACAGAGGTCAGTCCTTGGACCCCAGCTATTCACAATATACATTACTGATTTGGATGAGGGAATCAAATGTAATATTTCCACGTTTACTGATAACACAAAATTTGGTGGGAATGTGAGTGGTGAGGAGGTTGTAAAGAGGCTTCAAGGTGATCTAGACAAGTTGAGTGAGTGGGCATATACGTGGCAGATGGAATATAAGGTGGATAAATATGAAGTTATCCACTTTGGATGGAGAAACAGAATGGCAGTATTATTTAAATGGTGATAGATTAGGAAATGTACAAAGGGTGTCCTTGTACACCAACCACTGAAAGCAAGCATTCAGGTACAGCAAGCAGTTACGAAGGCAAATGGTGTGTTTGAGACCACACCTGGAGTATTAGGTGCAATTTTGGTCTCCTTTTCTAAGAAAGGATATATTTGCCATAGAGGAAGTGTAGCAAAGGTTCACCAGACTTATTCCTGGGATGACAGGATTGTCGTATGAAATGAAAATCGCTTATTGTCACGAGTAGGCTTCAATGAAGTTACTGTGAAAAGCCCCTAGTCGCCAGATTCCGGCGCCTGTCCGGGGAGGCTGGTACAGGAATCGAACCGTGCTGCTGGCCTGCTTGGTCTGCTTTAAAAGCCAGCGATTTAGCCCAGTGAGCTAAACCAGCCCCTAAATGAAAATCGCTTATTGTCACGAGTAGGCTTCAAATGAAGTTACTGTGAAAAGCCCCTAGTCGCCACATTCCGGCGCCTGTTCGGGAAGGCTGTGTATGAGGAGACATTGGGTTGACTGGGCCTATATTGACTGGAATTTAGAAGTATTTGAGGCATCTAACTGTTTAAGTTCTGACAGGGTTCGACAGGCTGGATGCAAGGACGGAAAGTCTAGAACCATGGGTCACAGTCTCAGGATATGGGGGGAGGCCATTTTGGACTGAGATGAGGAGAAGCCTGTCCACCCATCTACAAGGCACAAGTCAGGACTGTGATTAAATATTCTCCACTTGTCTGGATACGTTCAGCTCCAACAATACTCAAGAAGCTCAACAGCATCTGGGACAAAGCAGCCTATTTGGCACCCCATCCATCAACTTAAACCTTTACTCCCTCCACCACTGATGCTCAATGTCAGCAGTGTGTATCGCCTACAAGACGCGCTGCAGCAAATCGCCAAAGCTCCTTTGACAGCACCTTCCAAAACCATGACTTCCACCATCCAAAAAGACAGGGGCAGCCATACATAAAACAGTAGCACCTTCACGTTTCCCTCCAAGCCACACACCACCCTGGCTTGGATCTATATTGCCATTCCCTCACTATCACTGGGCCAAAATTCTAGTACTCCCTTTCTAACAGCACTGTGGGTGTACCCACACCACATGGACTGCAGTGGTTCAAGAAAGCAGCTCACTGCCAACTTCTCAAGGGGCAATCAGGGATGGGCAATAATGAGAGGACTTGCCAGCGATGCTCACATCCCACTTCAGCATTAAGAAAAAGCTCTGCTGTTCCAATACCTCTATTGCCAAATGTACTGCAAAAATGAAATGAATTCAGAAAGTTCCAGGTTCTATCACTGGTCTATGAGATCACTGGTACAACTTGGCCAGATTCGTGTGCGCTGTTCGGACTGGTTTCACTCCCTTTGGATCGGGAAAACAAAAAGCTAAGCCAGGATTACCCGTCCTGACACACACAGGGACCCCATGCCGAATTAGAGTCAGTGCCTTCAGGAGAGGGCACAGAAAACAGGAAAGGTTAGGCTGGGAGAAACACTAATAGGAAAATGGAAACGCTTTGGGATCCGTATTCATGGACAAGCATGGCTTTCAATCTGGTCTAGAAAATAAACAGAACTGCTGCCGATAGAAAAATCGAACATATAACAATCACAATGAATAGAAACCAATTGACTCTACAACCAAAAGGACGTGACTACAAATGGCATTACAGCAAACCCTTTGGATGCCATTAGCCTCCCAGCATTTTCTAGAACACATGTCCCAACCATTGACCACCAAAGCTACTTTGGAGAATGGGAGCAACAAGGCTGTAAAGGCTGCAATACATCAGCATGACTGACCATTTAGGTCCATAGGTCAGTGCTGCATTAAGCTCATCAGACTGTTCGAGACATCGGTACCACAGGCTGATTAAAATAAATCCACAGAACGAAGTTAAAACAAATGAACTTGAATTCCTGGTAGAAGCTGCTATCAGAAACCACATCCTTCCTCATAAAGCTTATAAAGTAGAGATGGGTAAAGTAAGGAAAAAGAAAGAAAATCCCCTCAGCTTCCTCACATGGTATGGCACAAGTTCCCGTAACACATCGAGTCATGGACCAATGTTACAGAAACCTGGGGTTAAATTTATCAACTTGATACTTCTGTCAGAGACTTAACCATAATAACCATTGCATAACAACCATGAATCGCAGAAAGTTGATGTGCAGTTTCAGTGTGTAATTAGAAGGCAACTGGAATGTTAGCGTTTATTGCAAAAGGACTGGAGTATAAAAGTAGAGAGGTGTTGTTGCATTTGTAGAGGATTTGGTGAGACCACATCTGGGGTCGCCTTATTTGAGGAAGGATGTGGTGGCACTGGAGGCTGTTCAGAGGAGGTTCGGCAGATTGATTCCGGGGGTGAAAGGGTTGACATATGAGGAGAGATTGAACAGTTTGGACTGATACTCGCTGGAGTTTAGAAGGATGAGAGATCTGATCGAGGTGTAAAAAATATTAAAAGGGATTGATAAAGTAAATGAAGGCCAAATATTCCCCTTTGTAGGGCAATCTAGAATGAGAAGTGACAGATATAGGTTGAGAGGTGATAGATATAGATTTAGAACTGAGTCCGTAATTAAGAAAGCAAATGTAATGTTGTCATTTATCTCAAGAGGCTTGGAATATAAAAGCAGGGATGTACTTCTGAGGCTTTATAAAGCACTAGTTAGGCCCCATTTAGAATACTGTGAGCAATTTTGGGCCCCATACCTTAGGAAGGACATACTGGCACTGGAGCGGGTCCAGCGGAGATTCACACGGATGATCCCAGGAATGGTAGGCCTAACATACGATGAACGTCTGAGGATCGTGGGATTATATTCATTGGAGTTTAGGAGGTTGAGGGGAGATCTAATAGAAGCGTACAAGATAATGAATGGCTTGGATAGGATGGACGTAGGGAAGTTGTTTCCATTAGCAGGGGAGACTAGGACGCGGGGGCACAGCCTTAGAATAAAAGGGAGTCACTTTAGAACAGAGATGAGGAGAAATTTCTTCAGCCAGAGAGTGGTAGGTCTGTGGAATTCATTGCCACAGAGGGCGGTGGAGGCCGGGACGTTGAGTGTCTTTAAGACAGAAATTGATAAATTCTTGATTTCTCGAGGAATTAAGGGCTATGGGGAGAGAGCGGGTAAATGGAGTTAAAATCAACCATGATTGAATGGTGGAGTGGACTCGATGGGCCGAATGGCCTTACTTCCACTCCTATGTCTTATGGTCTTATGAGGAGGAACTACTTCTTGAGGAGGGTGGTGAATTTGTGGCACTCGCTGCCCCATGGAGCGGTGGAGTCTGAGACATTGAATGGTTTCAGAGAAGGAGATAGATATATTTCTGATTTAAAAAAGAGTTAAAGGGATATGGGGAACAGGTAGGGAGGTGGATTTGAGACCAGGAAGAGATCAGCCATGGTCTGATTGAATGGCGAAGCAGGCTCAAGGGGCTGAATTGCCTACTTATGCTCCTAATTCCTATGTTCCTATGAACCATTAGCAAAAGAAGCAAAGTTCAGTAACTTGGTATCCAGGCTCAATCTCCAAGTTCCTCCAAGTTCTACTATGTTCCAATCCCAATTTCTCTTTGTGCCCTGGAATAGATACCATTGATCCATAGACATTTGTTCATTTTCAAATGTTCAGACCTGTTTAAAACTTCCCTATTGTTGATATAGAAGTCCTCAAATTTACAAAGATAATATGGTCAGAGGCTCAATATGCTAATTATTTTCTACTCATCCTCCATTTCATTTCCATTAGCATCCTTTCATTTCTGTCCTTTTTCTTTGCTTGTTGTTATGCGAGTGAAAGCATTCTGAGCATTTGTGTGTCCTTCACCCATCCCCATTTCGAATTCTCTTTGTAACTCTGACCATCCATTACAAAACTAAACCTAGTTCCAGGTCAGGAGCGATTCGGTTATTGTCCAATTAACAACACAAATAAGCTGCTGAAATTCAACTTTTAATAATAATAATAATAATAATTAATAATCGCTTATTGTCACAAGTAAGCTTCAATGAAGTTACTGTGAAAAGCCCCTAGTCGCCACATTCTGGCGCCTGTTCGGGGAGGCCGGGACGGGACTTTCGCCCAGTGTAAACATTCCAACAATTTTAACTTTATGAACTTACTGTCCTTCTTGCACATTTTGCAGTCCCTTTTCTCTTCATCCCTCTATGTTGTTTCACTTCAGAATCTCTACAGTGCAGAAGAAGACCATGCGGTCCATCAAGACTGAATCGACTGTTCAAAAGAGCACTTTGCCCATTAATGTTACTTCTTCTGCCATATCTAAACCCTTATATTTTATGGCCAGCCCCTGGTGGTGTTGGGGGGGGGGGGGGGGGGGGGGCGCTGTATGGATGGAATTCTCTTTGAGATCCCACCCGCCTCAATCCGGACATGATTTTGCAGTGGACAGGCAGGGCCTCGGACGGGAAGCCCGTCTTAACCCATGTTATGGCCCTTAAGAGCGACTTAAGGGCTTTTCCCACCCAGCCTCAATTTTCAGACTGCCAGATAACTTAGGGTAGAAAATTAAAAAACTTAAATTTCTCAATCCCAGGTGGGTTGGTGAGGGGGCTGCCTCTATCAGTAGCCACCTTGTGACTGGGCACAATATCAAGGACCATCTGACTTATCCTCTAAATAACCAATTGTTCCCTCCCTGCCAATTCCCCCCTCCCCCCCCCCCCCCCCCCCACCCCCACTCAGGGCATCCCCTTCCATCCCCTCCCTGAGACCCCTGCCACTTACCTCACACCGACTCCCTGCACTTAGACCCAGGCATGGTGCCACAATGCCTGGCCGTGTCTGGGTGGGTTGGTGAGCTGTCAGCCAATCTGATCGGCCGTCATCTCTCCCTCTCTCTCTCTCTCCAGCAGTTGATGCTCCTTCACTCTCCAGAAAAAAAAAACAGCTTCAGCCACAGCAGCTCCAACTGCAGCTCTCCAGGTTTGAGGTTTGAAGCCAATGCATGACCTTTGGCCTTTGTCACATGTGGGGTAGGTGGTGTTCGAAGGGTTGAGCAGGGAGGTTGCTTTGAGGTCGGTGAGTTCCCTTTGATGCCTGGACTTTGCCTCTGCACCTTCTTGGCAAACTTTGTGGATGTGTTTGGTTCTTGCCAGAATGAGCCCTCTCCACTTTAGTCGGTCACAAGCCAGGGTCACCCATGAGTCAATGGGCATGTTTGACCTCTTCAGGAATACTTTCAGGAGTATTTCCCCAATAGCATTTCTAGTGTCCTAACCAATATTTAACACTCAATACATGTAAATAATTTATTGGGTCATTTATTGGGTCATTATCTTATTGCTGTTTTTGGGATCTTGATGTGTGCAAATTGGTTGTGCATTTTATACATCTCAACAATGACTGACCTTCAAAGTAGTCCATAGGTTATAAAGCATTTGTGATTGGGGAATGCGGTGTGAACCTGGCGCCACGGGGTCCACACATGCGCAGTTGGGCCGGCGCCAACTAGCGCATGCACAGTGGCCTTCTTTCCCACGCCAGTCCCGATGCCAAATGGCGCAGGGCTATAGGAGCCGGCGTGGAGGAAAGGAGGCCCCCAGCCAGAGAGGCTGGCCCACCAAACGGTGGGCCCCGATCACGGGCCAGGCCACTATGGAGGCCCCCCTCCCCCCCCCCCTCGGGGTTGGACCCCCCCGTCCCCACCCACAGGCCGCCCCGGACCATTCAACGCCGATTTTTGTGACGGCCGCTAGGCCCAACCGGGCCGGAGAGTTAGCGCATACCCCGACCGGCGCCGTGCCAACCGTGCGGAGAATTGCATCCCGGCGTCGGGGCGGCGTGGCGCGATTCGCGTGGCCCGCCAGCGATTCTCCGACCCGGTGGGGGGGGTCAGAGAATTCCGCCATGTTACTGAGGGAGCGAGAGGGGTTATGAAAAATGTCTAACATCGCAATAGTGTGCTGACAGTTGTGCCGCTGGCCGGGGAGCTTCTGTCAGGAGCAGGGGTGTGGGGAGTAGCAGGTACGGTCAACAGGTGGACTGTGGGGTTAGGGTGGTTGGGCATCCTGCAAGGCAGCCATCGGAGCCTGTCGGATTTATCCTTGGATTCTCTGGGAAGCGAGGGAGGGGATTGTTGACCCTTTGGCTTTGATCTTTATGTCGTCATTGTCTCCAGGAATAGTGCCAGAAGACTGGAGGATAGCAAATGTTGTCCCTTGTTCAAGAAGGGGAGTAGAGACAACCCCGGTAACTATAGACCAGTGAGCCTTACTTCTGTTGTAGGCAAAGTCTTGGAAAGGTTTATAAGAGATAGGATTTATAATCATCTAGAAAGGAATAATTTGATTAGGGATACAAAGCACAAAGAACAAAGAAAATTACAGCACAGGAACAGGCCCTTCGGCCCTTCCAGCCTGCGCCGATCCAGATCCTTTATCTAAATCTGTGCCTATTTTCCAAGGATCTACTTCCCTCTGTTCCCCGCCCGTTCATATATCTGTCTAGATGCATCTTAAATGATGCTATTGTGCCCGCCTCTTCCACCTCCGCTGGCAAATCGTTCCAGGCACCCACCTCCCTCTGCGTAAAAAACTTCACACGCACATCTCCCTTAAACTTGCCCCTCTCACCTTGAAATCATGACCCCTTGTAATTGACACCCCCACTCTTGGAAAAAGCTTGTTGCTATCCACCCTGTCCATACCTCTCATAATTTTGTAGACCTCAATCAGGTACCCCCTCAACCTCCGTCTTTCCAAAGAAAACAATCCTAATATACTCAACCTTTCTTCATAGCTAGCACCCTCCATACCAGGCAACATCCTGGTGAACATCCCCTGCACCCTCTCTAAAGCATCCACATCCTTCTGGTAATGTGGCGACCAGAACTGCAAGCAGTCAACACGTTTTTGTGAAGGGTAGGTCGTGCCTCACAACCCTAATTAAGTTCTTTGAGAAGGTGACCAAACAGGTGGACGAGGGTAAAGCAGTTGATGTGGTGTATATGGATTTCAGTAAAGCGTTTGATAAGGTTCCCCACGGTAGGCTATTGCAGAAAATACGGAGGCATGGGATTCAGAGTGATTTAGCAGTTTGGATCAGAAATTGGCTAGCTGTAAGAAGACAGAGGGTGATGGTTGATGGGAAATGTTCAGCCTGGAGTTCAGTTACGAGTGGTGTACCACAAGGATCTACTTTGGGGCCACTGCCATTTGTCATTTTTATAAATGACCTGGAGGAGGGCGTAGAAGGATGGGTGAGTAAATTTGCAGATGACACTAAAGTCGGTGGAGTTGTGGACAGTGTGGAAGGATGTTGCAAGTTACAGAGGGACATAGATAAGCTGCAGTGCTGGGCTGAGAGGTGGCAAATGGAGTTTAATGCAGAAAAATGTGAGGTGATTCATTTTGGAAGGAGTAACAGGAAGACAGAGTACTGGGCTAATGATAAGATTCTTGGTAGTGTGGATGAGCAGAGAGATCTCAGTGTCCATGTACATAGATCCCTGAAAGTTGCCACCCAGGTTGATAGGGTTGTTAAGAAGGCATACGGTGTGTTAGCTTTTATTGGTAGAGGGATTGAGTTTCAGAGCCATGAGGTCATGTTGCAGCTGTACAAAATTCTGGTGTGGCCGCATTTGGAGTATTGCGTGCAGTTCTGGTCGCCACATTATAGGAAGGATGTGGAAGCATTGGAAAGGATGCGGAGGAGATTTACCAGGATGTTTCCTGGTATGGAGGGAAGGTCTTATGAGGAAAGGCTGAGGGACTTAAGGCTGTTTTCATTAGAGAGAAGAAGGTTAAGAGGTGACTTGATTGAGGCATACAAGATGATTAGATAGGGTGGACAGTGAGAGCCTTTTTCCTCGGATGGTGATGTTTAGCACGAGGGGACATAGCTTTAAATTGAGAGGAGATAGATATAGGACAGATGTCAGAGGTAGGTTCTTTACTCAGAGGGCAGTAAGGGTGTGGAATGCCCTGCCTGCAACAGTAGTGGATTCGCCAACATTAAGGGCATTTAAATGGTCATTGGATAAACATATGGATGATAAGGGAATAGTGTAGATGGACTTTAGAGGGGTTTCACAGGTCGGCGCAACATCGAGGACCGAAGGGCCTGTACTGCGCTGTAATGTTCTATGTTCTATGTTAAGTGCAGGAAATGATGCTAAGTGCCGCCTCAGGGAATGTCCACCGTCTGGACGCGACAAACAAGACAGAGTGGCGGTAGTGCTGGGAACGACCTCACTAATCCCACCCAGAACAAACTGTTTTATTTTGGTTAGATCGCGCCCCTACACTATGACCAGGATAGCGAGTTCTCACTCCAGTCTCCAAAACAAAGATGGCGAATACGTCTCTGCTTCACCACTGACCGCAAGATCCAAATCATTGAGTCAAATATTAGAACGAATTGGATTCACTTTTGTGGAATATCTAGGACTTCTTTGGTAACTGGATACTTACTGCTGATTTTTTCCCCAGTCCGATACAAACAAGAATTTCCCTTTACCATTGAACGCTCGTGTAATTAACAGTCTGTTGAAACTGAAAGCAGGCAGATGCACCAACCAACCTAGAGTGTCAGTCGAATAAGCAGAGTCTTTCAATGGTACGAGTGAGTCAGATTCCTTTGTGAGCCAGACTCCTCACACTAATGAGGTCTGATCTGTGAAACCCTCTCAAACCGAGGCGATCTGAAGGGTGCTTGTAAGAAGGGAAGGGTATAAAACACAAAGGCCTTGAACAACCCGGTCAGGTTTAAAAGCCCTTTGAGAATTTCCCTTTGCAGAGCAGATATATACTGCAGCCCGATAGTATTTAATGGTGTATTAACTGGGCGAAGACAACAATTGTGTTGTGGCTTCGCAATGATTTCCTGCATTTCTAGCAGCAACCCCCCCACCCCACTACCCCAAACTAATGAAAACCGATTTCCCTTTGTCCTGCTGGTTCTTTGTTTTGTTGCTCCACTGATGTACTTTCATTCTGGCATCTCCCTCGGGTTAAATCTGATAGCTTCTCGTTCATGTACAAGTACAACATGACTCAAACAACAGTATGTGTAAATGAACAACACAGACACTTACACAGCTATCTGTATTGTACATTATGAGATCTGACAGATGACTAAATGCCTTCGCAGTGGAACTCATTTGGGAAGAGCTGTCAGCTGAATAAAAGCAATTATGATACTGTGTTTGTTTGAAAAGCCGGCGCGTCGACTTGCAATGGTGAACCAGTGGCAGTGTCTGTTCCTGACTGCACCCCGCGTGCAGCTGGAGAGAGCTCGCTCGTTTACACCACTGGACTGAAACGATTTCAAAATGCTGCAGCCAAAAAAAAAATCCCTCAGAAGAAAGTTTTTCAGATGGAGCAATCAGAATGAAGTTGTCGAAAGGTCACAAATGCATTTTCTGCATTGAGCTCCCTCTGCAAACCCTCTGCCCTAGTGCCCTGGAGCACAAAGTACTCAGGTAACTGAAACCACTCCCATTTGCCAGAGACTCCCAGCGCTGCATAAGCTGGCACTGGCTCAAGGGAGTTTGAATCGCAGCAAGACATTTCATCAGAAGGGATGCCAACCAAGCTTTGGCCCTCCTCAGTGTTCTGCCCTATGACCCAAATCCACCTCCTCTTTGAGTATGTGGGGAGACAATTTAAACTCCATTGGTGGTTTCTCTTTCAAATAATGCACAACTTTATTAAACCCCCCCCCCCCCACCCCTTGTAACGCATTATAGGGATGTCAAATATATTCCCGGCAGTCACATAGAAGTAATTTAGTTTCTTATCCAATTAAAATAAATAAATGCTTAAGAGGCAGCAGCAGAACTGGAAAAGGTTTCATAAATGTGTTGAAATTCAGCATTCCTTCTTTGACGTGTTTGAATAGGAAAAGATCACAGAGGGTAATTGGAATAATGACTGATTCACCACAGAGAATGGTCGAGGCTGTGACTATTGCGCCTTTTAAAGGAAAATCAGATGTATATTTAAAACAGCTAAAGATACAGGGCTAACAGAAGATGGCAGGCCAGTGGAATTAATTTTGGAGCACCCAAGTAATGACGATGATCTACTAAGTGGACCCCCCCCCCCCCCCCCCCCCCCCCCACTCCCACGCTAGAACATTCTATGGTTTTTAAATGTTCTGCTTCCCAGAAAATCAGACTTCAATCTCTCTATAAAAACTGCCTACCCCACCCCCATATATGCTCAACCTAATTCGAAGACTATGGCAATAATGTAGTTATGACACTGATCCAGGGATATCTTCCTTTCTGATCTTCCTTTCCCGACGTTAGGTGGAAAGCTTTGGCCTCAGTGCTGCTGTTGAGTTCTTGTGTTGATGGATATAACGGATTCAAACCGGCGCACCTCATGCTGTGGTATCATAGGTCTACGATTGCGTCACTTTCTTAAACAGTGTGGGAACAACAGCAGCCAGTTTGCGCTCAGCAAGACCTCACAAAAGGCAATGAGATCAAGCTCAGGTGTTGCTCAACAAGCGAATGTGGCCAGGGCATTGGGAGAACACTCCACTGAGCAGTGGCATGGGACCTTTTACCTCCACTTCAGAGATTAGAAGTGGCCTCAGTTTAACACCTCATCCAAAAGTCGACATCTCCAGCAGTGCAGAATCCCTCAGTCCTGAATAGAACTGCTAGCCTGAATCATGTGCTCAAATCTCAGGATTGCAGCTTGAACTCAGAACGTGCTGAGGCAAGATTGCGACCACTAGGCCTTGGATGCGTTGCAAATCAACTTCCAACGCAGCAAAAAATACAATGACATTTTTGCAGCAAACAAATCCTGAAAGGATTTTATTTCCGTGAATCAAATAATTCAAAAAAATACATTGCAAAAGGAGATCAATATAGTTCTTGGGGCTGATATGATCAAAAGATATGGTGGGGGGGGGGAAAGCAGGGGAAAGGTTACTGAGTTGGATGATCAGCCATGTTCATGATGATTGGAGGTGCAGGCTTTCAGGGTTGAATGGCCTCCTCCTGCTCCTATCTTCTATGTTAAAAACAAGTCCAGCATGGAGCAAGATAATGAAGCAGTAGTAAGGATTAACTAGTGTTAAAGACAAGCGAAGGCATCGCCTTGTGTCTCGTCTCATCGATCAGTGGAATGTTTCAGATGTGCAGATTAGCATTGACAGTGGACAGATTATACCTACTCTCGTTAGGCCACAGCTAGGGTACTATGTGCAATTCTGGTTGCCAGACTATAGCAAGGATATGACTGTACTAGAAAGGGTGCAGAGGATGTTGCCTGGGTTGGAGTATTTCAGCTATGACAAGGCTGGTGATGTTCAGGAATTTCAAAATTCATTTTTATGGGATATAGTCTTCGTTGGCTAGGCCAGCATGTATTGTTCATCCCTAATTGCCCTTAAGGAGATGGTAGTGAGCTGCCTTCTTGAACTGCTGCAGTCCATATTGTGTAGGTATACCCACTGTGCTATTAGGGAGGGAGTTCCAGGATCTTGACTCAGCGACAGTGAAGGAACGGCGATATATTTCCAGGATGGTGAGTGAGTTGGAGGGATACTTCCAAGTGGTAATGTTCCCGGGTATCTGCTGCCTTTGTCCTTCTAGACAGTTGTGATTGTGGGTTTGGAAAGTGCTGCCGAAGGAGCCTTGGTGAGTTCCTGCAGTGCATGTTGCAGATGGTATACATTGCTGCTACTGTATACTGGTGAGGAAGGATTGAATGTTTGTGGAAGGGGTAGCAATGAAGCGGGCTGCTTTGTCCTGGATACTCTCAAGCTTCTTGAGTGTTGCCAGTGGCGTAGGGTGGCTTCAATTGGAAATCCAATTGGCAAGCGGCGGGAGGAGATACCACCTCCAGCGAACGGCGCGCGCCAAGAAACATGTTGCCTGGGAACCAGAGAATCCAGTTCATTATCAGATCATTGTTGCTTGTGGGAAGTTGCTATCCACAGATTAGCTAAAATACACAGGATGATGACACTTCAATAGTTCCTTGTTAGCTGTAAAACACCTTGTGATATCCTGAGATCATTAAAGACATCTTAGAAATATTTTCGTTCTTTTTTATCCCATTTAGCTTCTCAACACTGGATATGCAAGTGGGCAAAAAAGTGGGCCTCTCAAGACAGGTTCACGAGAAAAACTCACCTGTTGATCGCTACGGGGTTGTTTGGAAACCATGTGCTGGCTGCACGCCCAACTTAGAAACTTACTGTTCACATGTTGTCTGGTGAGAAGTCACAGGAACTTTTAAAGAATATTGATTCCATTTACTATAGAGTTATGAGAAATGGGGAAACCATATTTTACAATGTGTAGCGTAGGATTCTAATGTATCTGCCGCAGTTTCTGCGCTGCCTTCAAATAGGGGACACCAATAACCCCTTGCCTTTACCCCAAATATTTCTACAATTCAAAACAATGTCACAGGCATGGAGCTTATGTAGCAGTAGAAGTCAATGATAATGAGTGATGTATCTCGTTAATCCGCTGTGGTTCATTCTGTATGTTGTTATCTCTGCCCGCTGAAATAAAAACCTTGAAATGTTTCTTTAAGTCATTTTTGATGGCCAGTCACTTCTCAGAATTCCAGACATTTCTCCCCCTGATTCCCTCCTCCCGGCAAGTAAGCCTCCACCCTTATTTTTCTTTTTGTGACTGCATGGTTAGGTTTTGAGCTTGGGTGCCTGGGGCAGAAGATGTTGCGCCTCTCTGCGGTTTTTAGAAGCTACCCTAATGACAACAGAGACCGGGCAGTTTCTGTAACGCACATCTGCCCAGATGGCAAGTTTAAAAAATCTGTCCCCGTCACTCATAGTTGGCACAAGTCACCAGTCAGCAAGCCCTGTTAGAAATGCCTTACATGCAGTACTGATGAACAGACGCCGACCCTGCGTTGATTTAGTGAGAACATAATTAAAGAAAGTCTTTATTTGTACTGCCGCCCATGTCTTCTTAAAGCGCTTCATGTGCAATGAATTACCTCTGAAGTCCGACGGCCTTTGTTAGATTCTGGGTTTTCTTATTCAATACTGGTAGCTTTTTATGTCGGGGCACATAAAACCTAGCATGTGTATCGAATGTTGTTTTACTTGTTTTAAAACGAGAGCAGAAAAAAAATTGCTCTGGTGTCTCCTGGGCCTAAATTACTGAGCACTAAAATCATATCTGTATCAAATGACTCAAGTGGAGAGCAATAGAGAGTCATTAAGTCCTAAATGTAAAAGCTTTCCTCAGCTGTTAATATAATATTTGACCTGAGTGATAAAATACTGTTTAGCTTTTTATAGAAGAGATAACAAAAGGGATTGATTGGGAAAGTGACTGATTAGAAACGAGAGTGCCAGTCGTAAAGTGAACTCACTGGGTGTGATCCAAAGATTCCTGGTGCCTGAGGAATGGTTCAGAGGGCTCTTGTTTAGATAGAGCCATTTAACTTGCATTAATTCCACATGAAAACCTCGTTTGAACTAAGATGTGTAATGTAGGGGCACTTCAAAACCGCCTTTCTGACCAACTTTTGAGAAAGAGCAGCTTTTCTTCAAAAGAAAATACTGCCCCAAGATCCCTGTCCTTTCTTTTAAACTTGCTTCATGGTGACCCCCACGACAAATAAAGAATGATAAAGCTGCCAACTTTATTCATAGCATTGTAAGAAATGATTGGAGTGCTTGAAGTTATGTAGGGCATAGCTAAGGTGAAAACTGAGAAGCTCCTTGTGTACAACCAGGAGCTTAAAACCACGGGCACGGTTATTAAACAAGGAAAACCTCAAGCTAAACATAAATTAAGGCATGATGCCAACTGTTCAGGCAGGTCTGCATTGCATGGAATGATCCCTAATATAATCCGAGCAGCTGCTTTAAGCCAGCAGTGCATGGAACAGAGCCTTGATGTCACCCAGTCAGGGGAGGAATCTTGATGGTTTGATGCCCTACCATCCATCTAGTAACTGTCTTCATCACCAATTGGAATGGTCCAGGCTGGCAAATGCCACTTGACTTTCCACGTCCAAGGGCTCAATGTTTGATCTGGCAATGACGTACAGCACCATAGAGACTGGGTTCAGTTATTTTTTTTGAAAAGTGAGATTTGCGTTTACACAGTCGTTTTCGGGATCAAATGCGTCAAAACCAATGAAGCACTCTTGAAATGTAGTCACCGCTGCAACATGCAAAACGCAGCAGCCAATTTGGACACAACAAGTTCCGACAAACAGCACAGTGATGGTGATCAGATCATCTGTTTTTTGTGATGTTGCTCGAGGGAGAAATATCCGTCAGGGTGCCAGGGTAATTCTTTCTCAAGATAGTGCCACGGGTTCTTTTACATTCACCTGGGTGGGCAGACGGGCCTCAGTTTAACATCTCATCTGCAAAATGGCACTTCCAACACTGCAGAACAACTTTCCAACTCAGAGACAAGATTGCCACCAACTCCGCCGTCGTTGACACTCTCTGGCCCAGGGGGGAATTAAGTAGAGATGGGAGAATTCTCAGCTCCATGAACCTGGGGCTGGATTCTCTGAACCTGACGCCAAGTGTTGACGCCGTCGTAAACGCCATCGCGTTTCCCAACGGCGTCAACATGCCCTCAGGATCAGCAATTCTGGCCCCGACAGAGAGCCAGCATGGCACTGGAGCAACCCAGGCCGCCACCAGCTGCTGATCCCGGCGTCAACCGGGCGCCGCAAGGGTCTGTGCATGCGCAGAGGCACCGGTGACAACGCACACATGTGCAGTGGCACCACCACCAACGTGCACATGCACAGTGGCTCCCTTTTACGCACCGGTCCCGACGCAACATGACGTAGGGCTACAGGGGCCATCGCGGAAGAAAGGAGGCCCCCAGGCCGAGAGGTCGGCCTGCCAATCGGTGGACCCCAATCGCGGGCTAGGCCACAGCGGAGACCCCCCCCCGCCCCGGGTTGGACCCCCCTCCGCCCCAACAGGCCGCCCCCAGACGCTTCCACGCCGAGGTCCCGCCGGCTAAGATCAAGTTAGAACGGCGCCAGCGGAACTCGGGTTATTTGGTACGGCCACTTGGCCCAATCCAGGTGGAGAATCGCTGGGGGGCCCCGTAGAGCGGCCCCCGGCCGGCGCTGCGCCGACCGCTCCGGCGCCAATGGCGCCGATTCTCCACCCTGTGGAAATCGCATCCGGGCGTCGGGGCGGCGTGGCCCGATTCGCGCCGATCGCAGCGATTCTCTGGCTCGACCACGGGCTGAGAGAATCCCATCCCGATCTTTAAAAATGGTCGCCATTTTGTCCTGGATTAGAAGTTGGGCCCTCCGCCCTCGAAAAGTGTAGCGGCTGCTGCGTGCGGAGGTGGGATGAACAGAAGGTCTGTTGGATTGAGTTTGAAATACATTAAAACAAAAAACAGCCCTCCGGCCCTTACACACCCGTCCCACACCTCCTGTTGCCCATTTCTGTCAACCTATGTCAAACTATTCCCCTCTACCCACTCCTCATAGCCTCTCATATTCCCTATGCTGGACCACGCCACACTCCCAGCCCACTGCCCCTCATACCCCAATAACCCCCAGATTCCCGTGGCCCTTTATAGCCCTTATTAATGCCAACTTAGTGTCGACTCATTCCAACCCATGTTCCCCACTCGCCATCCTTACGTCCTCCATGTCAACCTACCTGTAATTAGAACATAGAACATACAGTGCAGAAGGAGGCCATTCGGCCCATCGAGTCTGCACCGACCCACTTAAGCCCTCACTTCCACCTTAACCCGTAACCCAATGACCTCTCCTAACCTTTTTGGACACTAAGGGCAATTTAGCATGGCCAATCCACCGAACCTGCACGTCTTTGGACTGTGGGAAGAAACCGGAGCACCCGGCGGAAACCCACGCAGACACAGGGAGAAGGTGCAGACTCCGTACAGACAGTGTCCCAGCGGGGAATCGAACCTGTGACCCTGGTGCTGTGAAGCCACAATGCTGACCACTTGTGCTACCATGCTGCCCTATTATTTGACAACTTTGACAATTCCAATGAGTGGGGTTTTCTAGCCCTTACTGTCAGCAGGATCGTCCGATCCCGCGGTATGCGACACCCCCCCCCCCCCCCCCCCCCCCCCCCCGCCAACCATGGTGTGTTCTCCTGCTGTGGGGAAGGCGGGCCATAAAAAACATTGGAGAGACTGGGAAATCCCATCGGTGGCCAACGGTGATCTGTCTCTGCCACCAGAAAACACACCGCACGGTGGGGGTGGGGGGATCAAAAGTGGTACCGTGCATTTCCAAAGATGTACTCTGCACATCGAAACAAATCCACCAAGTTCAAGCCAGTTCTTACTGAGTCTAATCTGCACACTAATGGACAAAGACGAGAGTGGTCCTAAAGGAAGAGTGCTAAATTGGGGGAAGGCCAAGTATAACAAAATTCGGCAGGAGCTAGGGAATGTGGATTGGGAGCAGCTGTTTAAGGGTAAATCCACATTTGAAATGTGGGAGTCTTTTAAGGAAAGGTTGATTAGAGTGCAGGACAGACATGTCCCTGTAAAAATGTGGGATAGAAATGGCAAGATAAGGGAACTGTGGATGACGGGTGGAATTGTGAGACTAGCTAAGATGAAAAAGGAAGCATACATAAGATTGAGGTGACTTAAAACTGATGAAGCTTTGGAAGAATATCGGGAAAGTAGGACAAATCTCAAATGCGCAATAAAGAGGGCTACAAGGGGTCATGAAATATCTTTGGCTAACAGGGTTAAGGAAAATCCCGAAGCCTATTCGTATATAAGGAGCAAGAGGGTAACTAGAGAAAGGATTGGCCCACTCAAAGACAAAAGAGGGAATTTATGCGTGGAGTCAGAGGAAATGGGTGAGATTCTTAATGAGTACTTTGCATCGGTATTCACAAAGGAGAGGGACAAGACGGATGTTGAGGCTAGGGATAGATGTTTAAATACTCTCGGTCAAGTCGGCATAAGGAAGGGGGAAGTTTTGGGTATTCTAAAAGGCATTAAGGTGGACAAGTCCCCAGGACCGGATGGGATCCATCCCAGGTTTTGAGGGAAGCGAGGGACGAAATAGCTGGGGTCTTAACAGATATCTTTGCAGCGTCCTTGAGCACGGGTGAGGTCCGAGGACTGGAGAATTGCTAATGTTGCCCCTTTGTTTAAGAAGGGTAGCAGGGATAATCCAGGGAATTATAGACCTGTGAGCTTGACGTCAGTGGTAGGCAAACTGTTGGAGAAGATACTGAGGGGTAGGATCTATTCACTTTTGGAAGAAAATAGACTTATCAGTGATAGGCAGCATGGTTTTGTGCAGGGAAGGTCATGCCTTACAAACCTAATAGAATTCTTTGAGGAAGTGACAAAGTTAATTGATGAGAGAAGGCTGTAGATTTTATATACATGGACTTCAATAAGGCGTTTGATAACATTTCCCATGGCAGGTTGATGGAGAAAGTTAAGTCGTATGGGGTTCAGGGTGTACTAGCTAGATGGATAAAGAACTGGCTGGGCAACAGGAGACAGAGAGTAGTGGTGGAAGGGAGTGTCTCAAAATGGAGAAAGGTGACTAGTGGTGTTCCACAGGGATCCGTGCTCGGACCACTGTTGTTTGTGATATACATAAATGATCTGGACGAAGGTATAGGTGGTCCGATTAGCAAGTTTGCAGATGATACTAAGATTGGTGGAGTTGCAGATAGCGAGGAGGACTGTCAGAGAATACAGCAAAATATAGATAGATTGGAGAGTTGGGCAGAGAAATGGCAGATGGAGTTCAATCCAGGCAAATGTGAGGTGATGCATTTTGGAAGATCTAATTCAAGAGCGGACTATACGGTCAATGGAAGAGTCCTGGGGAAAATTGATGCACAGAGAGATCTGAGAGTTCAGGTCCATTGCACCCTGAAGGTGGCAACGCAGGTCGATAGAGTGGTCAAGAAGGCATACAGCATGCTTGCCTTCATTGGACGGGGTATTGAGTACTAGAGTCGGCAGGTCATGTTACAGTTGTATAGGACTTTGGTTAGGCCACATTTGGAATACTGCGTGCAGTTCTGGTCGCCACATTACCAGAAGGATGTGGATGCTTTAGAGAGTGTGCAGAGGAGGTTCACCAGGATGTTGCCTCGTATGGAGGGTGCTAGCTATGAAGAAAGGTTGAGTAGATTAGGATTGTTTTCGTTGGAAAGATGGAGGTTGAGGGGGGACCTGATTGAGGTCTACAAAATTATGAGAGGTATGTATCCTAGATTGAGGGTGTCAATTACACGGGGTCATGATTTCAAGGTGAGAGGGGGAAAATTTAAGGGAGATGTGCGTGGAAAGTCTTTTACGCAGAGGGTGGTAGGTGCCTGGAATGCTTTTCCAGCAGAGGTGGTAGAGGCGGGCACGATAGCATCATTTAAGATGCATCTGGACAGATATTTGAACGGGTGGGGAAGAGAGGGGAGTAGATCCTTGGAAAATAGGCGACAGGTTTAGATAAAGGATCTGGATTGGCGCAGGGTGGGAGGGTCGGAGTGCCTGTTCCTGTTCTGTAATTTTCTTTGTCCTTTTGTTCTTTGTTCACTCCAGGTTTCAGGGTCCTGGGCCTACTAAAATTCCACTTCAGCGGTGGCAACTGGTTGATTAAATGGCCAGCTGCTTCCATAAACTGCACGAACAGTGGCTGGACAGCAGTCCCACCCCTGCAAAAATAGGAAGCTCTGTGTTTGGGGGTGGGACTTCAGATCTCCAGATTCATCTGCCATTCTCACCACCTCAGAGACGCTTTCTGCCATGGCATAAATATGAGCCTAGGGCCTTGTACTCCACCAGTTTCAAATTACCTCTATGTTCCTGGCCCATGAAGAAGAAAAATTAGCCCAGATTTTCTAGTCCTGAGTATCATCGAGGCATCTTTGTCACATGTGCGTGTGGATATATGGTAGCACAGTGTTTAGCACTGTTGGTTGACAGCCAGGGTCCCAGGTTCGATTCCTGGCTTGGGTCACTGTCTGTGTGGCGTCTGCACGTTCTCCCCCGTGTCTGCGTGGGTTTCATCCGGGTGCTCCAGTTTCCTCCCACAAGTCCCAAAAGATGTACTGTTGGGTGAATTGGGCATTCTGAACTCTCCCTCCGTGTACCCGAACAGGCGCCGGAATGTGGCGACGAGGGGATTTGCACAGGAACTTCATTGCAGTGTTAATGTAAGCCTACTTGTGACAATAAAGATTATTATGATGCATCGACTTGGTGAGGCCATGATCAGACGATTTTTGAAGCTCAATAGCCGAATACACCATCAGTGCTTAAGGCTAAGCACCTTACTTGAGTGGCCATTTAAGAAAGTTGTCGACACCTGCAGCTGTTCAATAGCCTACATGCAGCAACAATTAATGCCCTCAGAAAATGGGGAAAGTGATTTAAAGAAAATTAAAAGGTTGTATTGCCTTTATAACTCATTCCTTGCCTACTCATGAGAGATTAGACAATTTTTTAAGATGAATGATTTTTGTTTGGGACTGTCCTGTTTTGTTGGATAACAATTAGTTCCAAATTCTCTACAATAAATCCTGCGGATACAAATCCTGTTTGCATGGAATTTCATGCTTGTTTTGACATCTTTCCAGTTCATTGTGTATAACAGAGTAGTGCGGACCCAGAAATCACACATTGCAGACACAACTTGTGAAAGGTCTGTATTTTAAATGGGGATGCAGCTGAAGCGAAAACTCGTAGAATTATATCTTACAAGGCAAGCAAAAATACGGATTTGCTTTGGAGCACTGTGGGTTCCACGAAGTTCCTCGGAGTCGTACAGTTCCCAAGGATTGCATTATTGATTAAACTCTCTGTGTAAAATGCATCAGCAGTCACAGCGACCAAGAATCGTCTTGGAGCTGCTTCCAGCTTATCACCATCACCTTATTTACATACTGAAATCCAAGGATGGGCGTCCGGCAAGGTTACAGTAGCGGACTGGAACCAGCACTCAGGAAATTTGCGTCTCATCAGATATCACTTCCAGGTTCTGAAGGGATTTTATTTTCCCGACAATCCTGGGCATGCTGGCTCATGTTGGGTGCTGGATGATCCATGCCTCTCATGTATCCTCTGTCCCAATGAGCATCAGCGGGTTTGAGTGGTAACGCAGCCAAGCCTGATGTTGTCATTGCTCAATAGCTGAGCAATAATTTGTGTTGATATACCAGCTTTAACATTTAGTAAGATGTCCCAAGGTATTCCTCAGAGCATAGCAAGATAACGTTGGTGAGCTAAGATGACACGGTAGCAGAGTGGTTAGCACTGTTGCTCCACAGCAGCACGGTTACACGGTGGTTAGCACAGTTGCTTCACAGCACCAGGGTCCCGTGTCCGATTCCCGTCTTGGGTCACTGTGCGGAGTCTGCACGCTCTCCCTGTGTTTGCGTGGATTTCTTCTGGGTGCTCCGGTTTCCTCCCACAGTCCAAAGATGTGCAGGTTAGGTGGATCGGCCATGCTAAATTGCCCTTAGTTTCCAAAAAAGGATAGGTGGGGTTACGGGGATAGGGTGGAGGTGTGAGCTTAAGTACGGTCCTCTTTCCAAGGGCCGGTGCAGACTCGATGGGCCGAATGGCCTCCTTCTGCTCTGTAAATTCTATGATTCTATGACATTTGGGTCGGTGACTGTAGTAATCCAGGAGACATGTAGAAGGCAACTAAACAGGCGGATAAAGCCGCTACTGCGACGTACAACACAAATGTCCCGGCCCAGGACTATCGGAACTCTCGGCTCAGGTCGGGGAGCCGCATTTAAAGGGCTCACTCATGAGCCCCAGCTGTGTGGCCTCCGCCCACTACCAAAGGAACTCGGACTCTATGAGCCCAATGGGGTGATCGATTAGTGACCCCCCCACCCCCGTAGTCCCCATGAGGGTTATCACAGTGACAAGATGCTTTGCTACCGAGCTTTGTTTTGAAGAACATCTCCAAGGACAGGTAGAGAAATTTCAGGAGGGAATTCCGAAGCTTCGGGCCTAGGAAGCTGAGGTCAGATGCGGCGATGATGGACCAATGAAAGAGGCTAGAAGTGGAGAACCGCAGAGCCATTGTGGTGCCATGGGGGTATTGTTTGGCTGAGGGCCATTACATCGGAAGGGGTATGGAACATAGTGGGAGTTAAACACACTCATGATTTCCTGCAGGAGTCATTGAGAATATTAGGAACCTTGGCTGATTTTTTTCCTTTGCCTCGAAAGCATCAAAGCAAATTGTAGCTACTGTTCTGGCTGAGAGCAATCAGCCCAACTTCGAGATGAGTCCCAAACCGTGCACCGTAATGAGCCATGTAATAAGGAAACTCAAAACCATCTTTTCAAACAAAAGACTTGGGAATCTATAATGATTTACAGATACATTACTGTTGTGTTCTGCATAAGGATTTGTCCCAATACAATATGTTGCACTATCATAGAATTGACAGTGCAGAAGGAGGCCATTCGGCCCATCAAGTCTGCACCGGCGCTTAGAAAGAGCGGCCTACTTAAATCCACATCCCCACCCAATCCCCGTAACCCAATAACCTCACCTAACCTTTTTGGATACTAAGGGGCAATTTATGACGGCCAATCCACCTAATCTGCACATCTTTGGACTGTGGGAGGAAACCGGAGTGTCCGGAGAAAGCCCACGCAGACACGGCGAGAACGTGCAGACTCCGCACAGACAGTAACTCAAGCCGGAAATCAAACCTGGGACCCTGGAGCTGTCAAGCAACTGTGCTAACCACTGTGCTACCGTGCTGCCCATATATTATAGTGTTTTGCATTACTCGCTTGAGTAAATGATAGTTCGATAAGTCTGACTGTACACGAGTTGAAAGCAACATGAAAACTCATGTGGGGCCACCTGGGCAGCTTCTATACTAATATATCGTCTGTTCAGGGGGAAAATATCTGTCTT
Source organism: Scyliorhinus canicula (assembly GCF_902713615.1). Taxonomy (NCBI): domain Eukaryota; kingdom Metazoa; phylum Chordata; class Chondrichthyes; order Carcharhiniformes; family Scyliorhinidae; genus Scyliorhinus; species Scyliorhinus canicula. The sequence goes on from NC_052152.1 coordinate 194,022,318, forward strand.
GCTGTGAGTTGTTTAAATGAGGCTAACAGTGTTCCTATCATTGCAATGTCTTGTACCTCAGAGGGGCTATCATTTGGATACAGTGTCTGCACAGATTGGCCCAGGTCTTAACATAATCACTGAAGTACCCAGTCTGTAAAACTGGATGCAAAACTGGACTCTGTGCTCTTTGACCTACACTCGCACATTTACACTGAAGGCTGTTTGAGTACAAACTTCACTTTAAAAGTCATCTCTTGTCTCTCCCGTTTACACGGCTCAGGGTCTCACCGATCTTTCTGTTCAAAGCCACGAGCCGGCAAATCTTGTTCCTAATAAGCACAGAAACTAAGTAAAGCAAAATTGAAATGGTGTTCAGAGGTTAACTGGGCTCTTCCTTTGAAAAGGCTCTTTTACAGCTGTGGCAGAACAAGAAGTCTCTTTAGACAAAAGTAGCTGACAACCTATCCCCCTATCTTGCATCGCAGTCTCGAACCAAATATCTGTAAGCTAGTTCGACTCAACAGGAACGTTTATCTAAATGACCTTGTGCGAGGAGGTCCACGATCTGCGGGGTTTGTGACTCTCGGATGCGCAGGAGTTTCATTTTGGTCGGTCTGGATTGATTGCTTTGGTCTACCATATCTTATTTCTATCTCTGGTGCTTTTCTTTCTTCAGAAGTGCTAAGTTGGATAGCAGACAGAATTTTTGTGGTTCAGTCTTTCTGTTTCTCATGTGAGTTATTCCATCTGTGTAAACTGCGAGCTGCCTGCCTTTGCACCCATGCTAAGGTATACTTTGGCAAAAGAAAAGAAAGTCAACCCTTTCATTGCCAAAGCCGTGCCCAGAGGCGACTTGATACGCTTGGTGCTTTTTTTTTCCAGTGGTAAGCTTTGGAAAATTACCAAACAACTGGGTGATCCAGTTTAAGGCTTCTCCTGCACGCAGATTTAGGCAGCCGTTCAAATTTCAAGCACACATCTCTTATCCTGCCCTCCTCACCCAGCTAATGGTGGCTCTTCAGATTCCTGACAAAATGCCTCCATAATTAAATCTATTATTTTTTAAATCAGTCTTGGTGCCAGTTTCTGGGGTGCCTTGAGGCAGAGACAGCTTCATGTCTCTCTGGCACTGTCGGGTCAAGGAGGGAATGGGGATAAGAGGTGTAAAAAATGACACTTCATTGTCTTCTGCCTCTGCATTGTGTCTTCCCATTGGCTTAGCTGAGACCTGCGATTTGGAAAGCAGGCAGAGTTCATGACCTACTCAGCAACCAATGAAAACTTGCATGAAGCAGGTATTCCCTGGTTCCTGTTATTTATTTCTTCACCAATTAATATGAATAGTTCCCTGCATATACAGAGATTGGAAACAGGTAAAACAAAATGGCCACCTACTTCCTTAGTCCTTTTGTTTTAAGCAGCAGTCTTGGACGCAATTCAACATCTTTACATGCAAGCATATGAATTAGGAGTAGCCAATCGGCCCCTCGAGCCTGCATGTCCATTTGAAAAGGTCATGGTTGATCTGAATATGGGGCGGTATTCTCCACCCCCCAACCCCCCCTCCACACCGGGTGGGAGAATGGCCGGGTCGCTGCGCAAGTCGCACCACACCGTCCCGACACCCGCACGCGATTCTCCCACCCCCCTAAACCAGCGCCGCGAGAATCACGCCGGGCCGCTCGGAGAATCGCCGCCGCCATTTGCACCGATTCTGCCGGTGGGAACTGTGCGGGAACGCTGGGGGGAGGGGGGGGGGGTGCAGAGGGGGGTTCCTTCACCCGGGGGGGGCCTCCAACGGGACCTGGCCTGCGATCGGGGCCCACCGTTTGGCGGGTCGGCCTCTCTAAAGGAGGACCTCCTTTCCTCCGCCACCCCGCAAGATCCATCCGCCATCTTCTTGCGGGGCGGCCTAGGGGAGGACAGCAACCGTGCATGCGCGGGTGATGTCATTTACGCGACACCGGCCGCGTCATTTACGCGGCACCGCTTTTTACGAGGCGCTAAGGCCCAGCGCGCGTTAAAGACACGACCCCGCTCCTCGCCCCCCCATGGGCGGGAGAATAGGGGGCTGGGAGCGGGCTCCGACGCCGGAGTGAAACACTCCGGTTTTCACTCCGGCATCGGGACTTTGTCTCCCTTTGGAAGAATCGCGCCCATGGCCTCTACTTTCCTGCATACATCTCTACCCACTGACTCCCGTGACAATCAAGGATCTATCCACCTGAAAAATATTCAATGATCTTGCCCCTACTGATCTCTGGGGAAGAGAAATTCCACAGACTAATGAGCCCCTGTGACTCTCATCGCCATCTTAAATGGGAGACACCAGGGGCGGAATTCTCCGCAACGCCCGATGCCATTGTGAATCAGAGGCCGCTCCTCGCCCCCTATTCTCCCCCCCGGGGGGCTAGGAGCGGCGTTCCGTAAATCCCGGCCGCCGGGCGCCTAATGACGTCAGCCACGCATGCGCAGGTTGGCCGGCGCCAACACGCGCATGATCGGTTGCCATCTTACCCTCCGCTGCCCCGCAAGACGTGGCGGCTTGATCTTGCGGAGCGGCGGAGGGGAAAGAGTGTGTCCCTTGGAGATGCCGGCCCGACAATCGGTGGGCACCGATCGCGGGCCAGTCCCCTCCCGAGCACGGCCGTGGTGCTCAATCCCCTCTCCGCCCCCCACAAGCCATAAACTCACCTTTGGTGCCAGGTTCGTGCCGGCAGCGACCAGGTGTGGTTGCCGCTGGCGTGAACAGGTCGGGAACGGCAGGCCGCCCGGCCCATCCGGGCCGGAGAATCGCGGGTCGCCGTGAAAAACGGCAACCCGCGTTTCTCCGAGCAGCGTGTCGCAAAACGCAACACACCATTTCCGGGGGGGGGGTGGGAGAATCGCGGGGGGGGGGTTGGGCCAGAGCGGCCCTCCCACGATTCTCCCACCCGGCCTGGGCAGCGGAGAATCGCGCCCCAAGTCCTAATCCCTCCCATAAGGGGAAACATCGGGCGGAATTTCACCATATTTTTTCAAAGTTTCAGTTCAGGTGAGAAAACCAGGGAGAATCCCACCAGTGCATATGGCGGGAAAACACAAGCATATTCAGCCTCTTTGACAACATTTTTCCCCTCATGTGTTTCACGGCGTGCTCGTAGTGGCTTGCTTCTGATATACTTGCCCCAGGAAAACCTATTCTCTTAATCAGTGGGACACTCCTTATAAACGCCCCCCAGCACTCTTGAACCATTGTTCCAAGTCCACTTGGGAGGGGGGGGGATGGCTGTGAGGCAGACAGCACCATGATTCACGGAGGGACACCTCACCAAACCACTGGATGGTGTCGAGCCCAGGCGCGGAATCCTCTACCCGCGATCGCGCAGGTGTCCATCAACCACCCCCACCTTGGAGGCAATGGCCGCGATAGTGAGCGTCACTCCAAAAGGACACGGGGCTACAGTGCCAGACAGGGGGGGCGGCACAGTGGCACAGTGGTTAGCACTGCTGCCTCACGGGTCCCAGGTTCAATTCCGGCCTCAGGTGTCTGTCTGTGTGGAGTTTGCACTTTCTCCACGTGTCTGCGTGGGTTTCCTCCGGGTGCTCTGGTTTCCTCCCACAGTCCAAAGATGTGCAGGTTAGTTGGATTGGCACTTTCCAAGAGCTGATGCAGTCTTGAAGGGCCAAATGGCCTTCTTCTGCATTGTAAATTCTATGATTCTAAGATGAATGATCTTCTTTGTGCAGCTAGGATAAGTCTGCCTCCTAATTCGCTGCACCCCTTCACATATCCATCGCACCTCCACGGTGGCCTCTCTCCCAGCCACCTCATGGATTGCCAACACTGTCATGGCACAACACCCCCCCCCAACCCGGACACCCCATGGTTCCCCGAGTAGATGACCTGCTCCTCACATTCCCCATTCCCACTCACGTCCCGCGCACACCAGCTTTCACCACCATCGAACCCAGCAGGGCTCCTGCCTACACTTTCCCCACCTGCCTCATTGCAGGACAAGCTCGAGTACAAGCAGCATGAGAGAGGACAGCCTGCCGGTGTCATGCCCCAGTTGAGAAGCCTAACGCCCTATGGGGAGAGAGCACATGAGCAGGCAGGCGAAGAGCACGGCCACGCCTGTGCAGAGGGTGAGGTGAAGGCAGCAGACAAAAGTGAGAACCCTCAAGACAGACAGGCATGTGACAAGCCTCACATGAGGTAACTTTCTCCCATCATTCATCCCCCATGATGCACTAATGCCATCTCGCTTCCCTTGGAGGTCAATCAGTCGACCAGCCTGGACTATCCTCATGCCCTCTAGAGACCACAGACCAGAGTATCTCCAAGGGAGGCGTCTCGGAGACAAGCAAACATGGATGTGTCACGGCTTTCACCCGCAGCCTCCACCAGTGCAGATACTCACACCTCGGTGGGACTAAAAAGTAGGCAGGTGTCTGGGTCACTCACTGGTGAGCACCTCACAGCTGAAGATTCACCGCAGATGGAGGGAGGAATGCTCCATGGATCTGGTATTCGGAGGGATGCTGGGGCAGCCCAGGACTCTGCTGAGCCCCTGGCCGATGGTGTACCCCTGGGTCCACTCGTCCCAGAGCTGCTGAAGCTACAAAGGCAAAGTCACCAGCATCAGGAAGGGATGGCAGTATCCCGCCTTGGACTGCAAAGCCGACTGGAAGAGTCCCATCATTTTCTCTCCAGGGAGATGGTGCCGTAACTCCAAAGCAACGAGGCCAGCGTCTCGAGGGTGGAGTCCACAGTGGAGACCTGGCCACAGGACGTGCCCTATGTGGCAGGTAATGTCTGCTCCATGGTTCTGCTCATGACCTCCATGGCTGAGCGCATGAGCTCCATGATACAGGCACCAGTGGAAATCTATGAGTGTCAGGGCCAGAGGATGGCAAAGCTCCTGGATCTAGTGCCAACCGGAGGTTAGGTTGCCAGATGTTGTAAATCGCACCACCTGTGAATATTCATAGATGATGGGGAGGATGTCCCAGTGGGACGGCTCGCTAATCATATTATAAAGTATTAAAATAAAGTTCCTGCTCTTCCGTGGCATATTTCTCGTCATGGCACCAGCGAGGGGCCTGGAAATACAGAAAAAGCTATCTCGCCGTCAAGAATCACGTTATCCGGTTCTCGCTAAATTTCTTGCCCACATCGGCATCCTTGCCTTGGCCAACGCGGTCACAAAATCACCCAATCCTTTCAGCATTCACCCTGTCAAGTCCCCTCAGAATCTTATGCGTCTCAGTAAGATCACGTCTCATTCCTCTGAACTCCAATAGATACAAGCCCAACCTCTGCACCCTTTCCTCATAAGACAATCCCTTCACCTTAGGAATCAGTCGAGTCAATTTTATATTATTATCTGCTTTGTGTCTGGGAAGCATTCTCCCGGTAATGAGGCTGGGATTGGATACTGAATGGTGCAGGACACTGAGTATTTGCCAATGGGTACAGCTTGTTGTTGTCCTAATGCGATACAACACCTTTCCCTTTCTTGAGTTACTTTTTGGACTTCAATCAGAAGGTGAGGGCTTTACTGGAGATGCTCACTTTCCAGGATTAGCAAGCCCAACACTGTTTTGGGATGAATTTAGGAATTTCAGCTATATTGTGTTACACTTATTTCGTGAATTAAGGGTTAAAAGCCTGAGTTAGTATTTGACTGCTGCAAGTTATGTTTTAAAAGAAATCCTAGTTTGAAAGACAACTAGGATTTTGGGAGCCAGGGGTGCAATTAGGTCATCGTTAAAGCTGAGGCAAATGGAATGTTGTTTGGATTAAAGGGGGTTCCCTGTGGAGTTAATTAGATTTCAGCTTGGTAAGATAATGTCCTGACTGGGTGGAGCCACGGCATTAGGCATTTTGCAGGCAAGCAGGTCAGTTGCGACCTCGATGAAGCTGTGACCAGAAGTCAAGCAGTTTGCTCTCACTGCAGTTCAGCTAAAAGAGATTAACAGTCTTTCAAAGCAGTGCAGACTGGTCTGAGAACAAGGGGAGCTGAAGCAAGTTGAAAAGCATCTTTTGAAGACATGCAGCCAGGGTTTCTGCATGGTCGGATTCAGATCAATTCTTTACAGCAACGTCAAACAAAGTTTCTTTATCAAAGAACATCTCTGCACAAATATTCCTATGTGCTAATGGTAGTTAAAATGGATTAAGGTGGTATTTCTTTATGTTTGACCATATTTTCCCATTTATTTTTTTGCTGTTATCATTTTGATCCATGGACATGTGTTTCTGGTGATTGGACATATACTTTTAAGTCAAGCATGGGGAAATGTGTAACTTGAAAGTTACAACAGAGAACACTATGCTAACTTTCGATCCGAGAGATGAGGTGGGCCGCACTCGCTCTTGCTCTCGCTTTCGCTCTCGATTCCCATTTCAAGAATTCACCAAAACTGGGCGGCATGGTCGCACAGTGGTTAGCACTGTTGCTTCACAGCTCCAGGGTCCCAGGTTCGATTCCCAGCTTGGGTCACTGTCTGTAACACTCCCCGTGTCTGCGTGGGTTTCCTCCGGATGCTCCAGTTTCCTCCCACAAATCCTGAAAGACGTGCTGTTAGGTGAATTGGATATTCCGAATTCTCCCACTGTTTACCCGAACAGGTGCCGGAATGTGGCTTTTCACAGTAACTACATTGCAGTGTTAATGTAAGCCTACTTGTGACAATAAAGATTATTATTATTATTGAAGCTGAAGTTCTACCAATAAATTACAACAGCCAATCATAAACTCATAGCCATGATTGGCAGGAATCAATATCGTTGTCATTGAGCGGTAACTGTACAAATATTTCTGAAGGACTTCAGTTTTTGGAACTTGGATTGTAAGTCCTGTTGTTCAAACACTGAGTAACATTGACCTGCTCAGGGCCGGAATTTTCTGGTCTTCGGGATTCACTTTTCCCGCTGGCCGCACACCTCCGCCAGCGGGTTCCGTGGCGGCGTGGGGTGGTTTGGGGGTGGGGGAGAGGTTGGGGGGTGGGGGGAGAGGTTGGGCGGTGGGAGGGGGGTGATGCGTCGGCTGGTTCGTCTCACAAGACACAACGAGAGGCACAACAAGGGGCAGCACGGTAGCATGGTGGTTAGCATAAATGCTTCACAGCTCCAGGGTCCCAGGTTCGATTCCCGGCTGGGTCACTGTCTGTGCGGAGTCTGCACGTCCTCCCCGTGTGTGCGTGGGTTTCCTCCGGGTGCTCCGGTTTCCTCCCACAGTCCAAAGATGTGCGGGTTAGGTGGATTGGCCATGCGAAATTGCCCTTAGTGTCCTAAAAATTAATAAGGTTAATGGGGGGGTTGTTGGGTTACTGGTATAGGGTGGATACGTTGGCTTGAGTAGGGTGATCATTGCTCGGCACAACATCGAGGGCCGAAGGGCCTGTTCTGTGCTGTACTGTTCTAAGTTCTAAGAGAGATGAAGCAGCGGGGGTCGAGTAAGCTATTTACTTCGATATTAGTATAACACCTCCTTCGATCCTAGCCCAGCTCCCCCATGAGCTCTTTAATGAGTTAGAATATTTACTAATGGATGGAAAAAAATGTGATTGTACTCCCTGCTGGAAATAATACTAAAATGGGATCCCTGAAGTAGGTACGAATGGTTGCACTTTGCCCAGTGTGAACTTTATTTCTCGGGAACTAACAAGATAGTTTTCTGAGAACCAGCATCCAGCTGCTACCAACTGCAGAGAGAAGGGGAAGCTTAGCCACTTCCAAACTGCATAAGGAGTTCAGGAGAAAAAACTTTTGAATAACATAAGGGGGTATAGTCATCCGATGGTACAGAGTATCGCTGAACATGGAGACGTGATGAAACTTTTTTGTCCTGCACTTAACATTTCACATTTTGATGGGTATTTCTGCCAAATGTCCTGATGAGTGTAAGACCAACAGCTTCGACATGCCTCTTTTTTTCAGCAAAATGCTTAACGGGTTCAAGCAGCAGAGGGCCATTGTTGTGGTGGTATTCTACTGAAGGAAAGTCTAATTTGGCCTGAGGAACAGATTAAAATCTTCCAGGCTGTGCCTGGAGTCAAAACGTCTACCCCAGAGTCCCAGGTGTCTGGTAAGTTGATATTACAGTCTCTCCTTTCATTCAATTTTCCAGTACAATAAAAGTAGTTGGGATAAAAACACTTCACATAAATATAATATATACAGATCGCTAAAACTGATCTTTAAGGTCTCAACTAGATGTGCTTAATAATCGTGTACACAAAGGTCCATATTTGCAAAATGCTTGCTCCTGCGTATTTCTCTCAATGTGGCATTTGTAGCTCCCTGCCTCCAGTTGTACAGAGCATAGGTAATGTGCACATTGATGATTCCATCACCTGAGACATTTTTAAGCTCCATTCCATTAGCTTTAGAGAGCAGTTCTATTCCGGGCCCAAAGTCTACTTGGCAGGAGTCATCAGCTGAACCAGAGATCTGCCACTCAGTGTAACTTCCCTTAGGAAAGAAGGTGGAGAGGGTTGAACAAGAGGATGGGCTGAAGACCTGAAGCGATGACTCTCCAATAGCCCATTTTAAATGTTTCTGGCCTTGTGCATCATAGAAACACTGAAGATTTGGTGCACCATTCCTGGCTTTTTAAAATTCTTTTGTGGGATCATTGTGCATCCCTCATTGCCTTCTGAAAGGTGGTTCTGAGCCTCCTTCTTGAACTGTTTTAGACCATGGGATATAGGTACTGATGTGTTATCTGTTTTGGTCCAACATCGACTGCAACTGGATGCAGTAAAACGAGAAACAGGCTTCCGACACAGGAGATGGTCCAACACCGTTTTATTGAATCTGTTGATTGCTGTACATAATCTGCTGTGGGTTGACACTCTATTAACCTCACTGATAACTGGCTTGACCGGACTAGCTCTCTATCACATGGTGATGATGTTCATTGGCCTGTGCACTGTGACTATCGCCCTAGCCGTGTCCTGTGAGAGAGGGAGAACCTTAATACCCTGTGGGCTTTATAGTGATGGTGTCGTGTCTGGTGATTGGTTGTTCTGTGTCATGTGTGTTCATTGGTTATCCTGTGTGTCAATCACTGCCTGTCTGCATCTCATGATATACATGAGTGGATATTAGAACAGGTACACCCATATGTCTTCAGGTTATGAGGTGGTACAGTGGTTAGCACTGCTGTGTCACAGCGCCAGAGACTCGGGTTTCATTCCAGCCTTGGTGTGGAGTTTGGCATGTTCTTCCCGTGTCTTCGTGGGTTTTCTTCCACAGTCCAAAGGTCTGCATGTTACGTAAATTGGCCATGCTAAATTGCCCCCTAGTGTCCAAAGATGTGCAGGGTAGGTGGGGTTACAGGGACAGGGCGGAGGAGTGGGCGTAGGTAGGGTGCTTTTTTGGAGGGTCGGTGCACACCTGATGGGCTGAATGGCCACCTACTGCACTGTAATGGTGCGATGGGATTCTCTGAAGGTAGCAGGTGACGCAACTTTAAAATGTCAGCTGCAAAATGGCCAAAAAATGGCACCGCAGGGACTTTGCCCAATGTTCCTCCAATATCTGCAGGAATGACCACTGGCATCAGAACGCCATCAGAGCCTGCCGATATTATTTAAATTATTAAATGACCCTGGCTCTGGGAAATTTGGCAGGGCCAGAAATGTGAGCATGGAATGGAAGGAAGTCCAGCTCCACCAACATTACAGCTGACAAGATAATCTGCCCATGTCCTGTTATTTGGCAAGAACGGCGAATGCTGGTACCTGGGTAAAAAATAAGCACTCGCCAACATATTAAAACTCTTCCCTTTCAAGAAGCTCTTACATTCCTAACTGAAGTGATTTCAAGTAGCCAATTCCTAATGCTCGTGATCTTTAACGTTGGCGTTAAACAGCATTAAATTTAATATATTACCCAAAGGGGTAAGAGGAAAGAGCTACCAATTTTTATAACCTCAGAATATCTAAAAGTGTTTGACAATCAATCATGTAGGTTGTAATGAAGGGTCAAAGGAGAGCTATTTGTACACATGAGGGACCCACAAATACTAATGCGATAAATAACCAAATCATCTGTCTTAGTAATAGTCAGGTAAATATTGGCCCAAAACTTCAGACGAACCCCCTTCCTCCATTTTGAGTAGTGCCATGAGATCATTTATGTCCATTTGAGAGGATCGATAGAGAAAGAAAGAAAGATGTACATTTATCTGTCACTTTTCATAACCTCGGGACAACTCAGGATGATGCAGCTGTACAAAACCTTGGTCAGGCCACATTTGGAGTACTGTGTGCAGTTCTGGTCACCTCATTTTAGGAAGGATGTGGAAGCTTTGGAAAAGGTGCAAAGGAGATTTACCAGGATGTTGCCTGGAATGGAGAGTAGGTCATACGAGGAAAGATTGAGGGTGCTAGGCCTTTTCTCATTAGAACGGAGAAGGATGAGGGGCGACTTGATAGAGGTTTATAAGATGATCAGGGGAATAGATAGAGTAGACAGTCAGAGACTTTTTCCCCGGGTGGAACACACCATTACAAGGGGACATAAATTTAAGATAAATGGTGGAAGATATAGAGGGGATGTCAGAGGTAGGTTCTTTACCCAGAGAGTAGTGGGGGCATGGAATGCACTGCCTGTGGTAGTAGTTGAGTCGGAAAATTTATGGACCTTCAAGCGGCTATTGGATAGGTACTTGGATTAGGGTAGAATAAGGGAGTGTAGGTTAACTTCTTAAGGGCAGCACGGTAGCATTGTGGATAGCACAATTGCTTCACAGCTCCAGGGTCCCAAGTTCGATTTCGACTTGGGTCACTGTCTGTGTGGAGTCTGCACATCCTCCCCGTGACTGCGTGGGTTTCCTCCGGGTACTCCGGTTTCCTCCCACAGTCCAAAGATGTGCAGGTTGGGTGGATTGGCCATGACAAATTGTCCAAAATTCTATGATTAACCTAGGACAAAAGTTCGGCGCAACATCGTGGGCCGAAGGGCCTGTTCTGTGCTGTATTTCTCTATACTCTATACTCTAATTCCAAAACAGCTTTTTTAAAATTCATTTAGGGCAGTGTTCTTCAAAGTCGGGGGCGCGACCCGCAGGTGGGTCACGGGCGGGTGTCGGGAGGGTCGCAGAGCCGTTGTCCGCGGCGCTCCCGATCGCACAAATCCCCGCGCAGCAGCCGGCTTTTTATAACGCCGGCTGCGAGCGGCCGCGAACATGTTAAAAAAAAAATCGGCTGCATTGCGCATGCACGGCATTAATCGGGCACGCATGTGCAGTGCGGCTGCTATTTTTTTAAACGGTTGCAGCTTTTTGTTTTACTAGTTCTGTAGTGGTTTTTATTCATTTATTTTATTCATTTAATTTTTATTTTTTTCATTTATATTATCCATTTTATTTTTTTTACAAGTTTGGGAGGGTTTATTCATTTTTTTCATTTATTTTATTCATTTGTTTTTACAAGTTCGGGGGGGTTTTATACATTTTTTTCATTTATTTTACTCATTTTATTTTTTATTTTTTTTTACAAATTCGGGGGCGGGGTTTATTTGATCGTAGATCATAGAACAGTACAGCACAGAACAGGCCCTTCGGCCCTCGATGTTGTGCCGAGCAATGATCACCCTACTCAAACCCACGTATCCACCCTATACCCGTAACCCAACAACCCCCCCCTGAACCTTTGATAAAATTTTACAGGAAAAAAATTCAGAACTTTGGACAGATGAAGACTCCATACTTTCCGACACCAGAAGGCTTCACCTTCATCCAACAGGTTCCATTGGAGGAGCGTGTACGAGGGCCAAAGGGGCCCAGAACCATTTCCTCCATTTTGTCAGCGGAAAACAAGGTAAGAGAAAATGGTGGGTTGCGCAGGTCGGCCGGCGTGGGTCGCGAAGGTCGGCCGGGTTGGGTCCCGAAGGTTGGCCGGTTGGTAAAAATGGGTCCCCGGAAAAAAAGTTTGAAGAACACTGATTTAGGGGATGTGGGCATTGCTAGCTCGGCCAGCATTTATTGTCGATCCATAATTGACTTTGAGAAGGTGGTGGTGAGCTGCCTTCTTGAACTGCTGCAGTCTCTGTGGTATAGGTATGCCCACAACACTGTTAGGAAAGCGTTCTAAGATTTTGACCTAGCGACAGTGAAGGAACAGTGATATAGTTCCAAGTCAGTAGGGTGAGTGACTTGGAGGGGATTTTACAGGTGATGGTATTCCCATGTATCTGCAGCCCTTGTCCTTCTAGATGATAGCGATCGTCGGTTTGGAAGGTGCTGCCTAAGGAGATTTGGTGAGTTCCTGCAGTGCATCTTGTCGACAGTGCACATGGTTGCTACTGTTCATCGATAGTGGAGGGAGTGAATATTTGTGGAAGGGGGAAGCAATGAAACGGGCTGCTTTGTCCTGGATGGTGTTGAGTTTCTTGAGTGTTGTTGGAGCTGCACTCATCCAGGCACGAGGAGAACATTCCATCACACACACTAACTCACCTTCTGACTTGTACCTTGTAGGCGGTGGACCAGGCTTTGGGGAGTCAGTTACTCGCCACAGGATTCCTTGGCTCTGAACTGCTTTTGTAGCCATAGTATTTATATGCGAGTCCAGTTCAGTGCCTGACCACTGGTAATCCCCAGCATGAAGCCAAAGAAGAACTGTTGAACTAAGTTTTGACGTAGCATAGAAAACATGGCAGCCAATTTCAAAGTCCAATGAGATCGCAATGAGATAGTAAACAGTAATTTTTTGAATAGTTGTCGATAGATAAATATTGCCTGGGGACATGGAGGCAGAACTCCTTTGTTGTTCTTTGCATGCACCAAGGAATCATGGAATCATCTATGTGCAACTCTTGAGGACATGTGGGGCTTTTTAACATCTTATATGAAAGATTGCCCATCTGTGCAAGGATTGTCTGGTGCATTGTTCCCCACTCAGCGTGTGAGCCATACTCTTACTGATCTGCTGTAACAATCTGCCATATTTTTATCAATGGGATTCTGCATAAAATATTGTATCCAAGTCGGCACCTCTAAGAGTGCAGCATTCCCTCAGCGCTACATTTTGTCCTCACATTTTGTACTTGCATCCACAACCTCTAATCCAAAGGCAGGAATGCAACCCAGTAAGTCAAAGGCGATGGACAATGATGGAAAATAGGAATACCACCGATGATCCTCCACCACTTCCACTTAAGGATATTTTCAGGTTGGAGTAGAGGATACCACTTTTCATCCAAACCATGCTGTGCCTGGTGGGTTCATTGAATAGAAAATGTTGAAATATTGAAACATTTTCCATTCCCAGCTCAAAAAAAAAATACCATCGACTGAATTACGAAAAAGAAAATAAATGGGAGAAAAATACGATCTTGGAATCTTGTCTCATAAAATGAAGTACGCAGTGTAGTTGTGCATGATTCAACAGAAACAGCCAGAGTTGCTGGGCATTGCGGTATGGAACACTTCAAAGTTAAAGAAACAAATACGTATTTTTCAATCAACAGAAGAAGGAAATTACCGGGACATTTGTAACAATCTGAAAGTCTAATGAAGATGCATTTGAAATACTTCAACAGCATCTAGCCCATGTTAGCACAGGCAGAGAGATAGTACAATTTGAGAAGGCAGACGCAGATGGATATTTGCCGTAATTGCTCCTAAATGCTGTTGTTTGATAAAGTCAGGTTGTTGAAAGTTGTCACAGCTAATGGCACTATTGAAACAACATGGATAACAGCAGCGTTGCTACAATCCAACTCCATGGTCCAAAAGGTTAATTGACAGGGATAAACTCATCTGTACCCAAACATCAACTCCACAGTGTGTTCATAAGCTAACCCCTCATCACTCACATGCCTCCTGTATGTCTTGAAAAGATATGCATGCAATGTGTTACTGTGGTTTGTGGCCCTGACCTAATAATGCAATCAGTCTATGTCATCTCCCATCTGATCCTTTCTGGCTCTTTATTTCTCTACAAGACCATGATTAACAAGCCTTGATGAATGGCCCGTACACACTTTGTAAGCTTTTGACTGAACAGGGCAAGTTCCCAATGAAATATATCTGAATCTGCTATTGTTTCAAAGCTAAATCTGTCTAATACGACATTTATTTTGTGCGTTATTTATTTATTTCTTACTTCAACAAGGCAATTAGGTCAGAGTTACAGCCTTTTTTGAGGTAGAGTTTATTCGCTGTGATTTTTATAAGGGCCTCACCCAAAGACGTATATTGAGGAAAAAGGTCTAATGTATTCACTATTGGTTCCGAGCATTGTAAATCAGACAGAAATGTTTTTACAGCTTTACAAAAGAAATACATTTCTTTCTCCTCTTCCCCTTCCTAAAAATACATGACTATTAGATTTCAAGCTATCCATCACTACTTGAAATCACACCTTTCCTCCATCAATTGATCCTACTTTTGCCCAAGAACCCCCTCCCCTGTTCGGATAGGAAAGCAGGTGAGTGAGAGAGGGGGGCCGCATTAAGGTCACTTCCTAAGATTTCAGTGTCAACTGTGCGCAGCTGGCAGAAAAAGGCTGAATTTACGTTCAGGGTCATGAATCCACATCGTGTTGACACCTGACGTGCCTTATGGTTTTCGATGAGTCGTCAGCTTATTGACCAGGGTGCATGCTCGCCATCTAATTAAGGGGTGCGGAGGGCCAAAAAGAGGCCCCCCCAACACTGACAGATCGGCAAGCCCACCGCCAGACGTTGGCGCTGCCGATGTCAGTAAAAGAGAAAGAGAGATAGAAAGTAATTCAAGATGGCGGCACCCTCTATGAAGAGATTTAAAATATCTTTAACATTGTAAAGGCCACAGATCCCAGGCTGTGGTCATGTAGGGGTAACCCTGGGGTTACAATTGCATAGATGAATGGAGCACTAATCACCCTCCCATCCCCCCCAATATCTGAAGAGTGACCATAACAGGCCTTTTAATTGGCCTAATGGGCCACTTGCGGCTGCCATCTTCTCCCTCTATTCTGAACTTCTCGTAAAGAAAATGGCCCGGAAGCAGATCAATGGCAGGAGACTAACATGCCAGACGGTGGGTGATAGGCAACACAGCCATCTCAACAATTAACCAAACGTCCAATTTCTGTTGTTTTGTGATGTGTAACAAAAAGAAAGACTTGCATTGGCACAGCACCTTTTATATCCGCAGGACGTCCCAAAATGCTTCACAGCAGATGAAGTACTGTTGACGTGTAGTCACTGTGCTCACGAAGGAAAGGTGGCGGCCAATTTATGCCCAGCAAGGTGCCACAAACAGCAAAGTGAATGGTTTTTAGTCACGTTGTTTCAGCGATGAAAATTGGGTATATATTGGGCAGTCGCTGCACAGAAATATTTTTTCATAATATAGCTGGTGTTACGTTTTTATTCAGTGTCGGATCAAATGTCGCTCTTGAGCATGGACAGGTGACATGTGGCATCCCATCCCATTGTAATCAATACTTTCAGAAGCATTTACTAAAAGTCCCTATCCTGTCATTTGTTGGGGTGATGTAGCCTAAAAATTTTAAAATATTTATTTCCACAGAACAATGAGTGGAGAAAATGGCCAGGATTTTCTGTTCGTGGTCATGTCGGATGGGCTTGGTGGTGACCTGCACTTCTTTGGGTTGTGGGGGTGCAGACCCATGCAGACACGGGGAGAATGTGCAAACCCCACACGTACAGTGACCCGGGGTCAGGTTCAAACCCGGAACCTCGGCATCGTGAGGCAGCAGTGCTAACCACTGTGCCACCGTGCCCCCTTCCCCCTCCTCTAGTGGCAGGCTGCGTTTCCTGCCATTCAACATCAAGAACCTGTCACTATCGGGCCCGTACACTGGAATCACACCTACACGTCAGATAATATGTCCATGGCGACAGCTGGCAGAATGGCGTGATGCATGAC
This sequence comes from Scyliorhinus canicula, assembly GCF_902713615.1. NCBI lineage: Eukaryota > Metazoa > Chordata > Chondrichthyes > Carcharhiniformes > Scyliorhinidae > Scyliorhinus > Scyliorhinus canicula. The sequence goes on from NC_052152.1 coordinate 194,038,178, forward strand.
TGGTCTCAGAAGGAATGCAACTAACAAGCAGTACCCTCAGGGGGAGCCAGGAGGTGAGTGCAGATGCTTGTGGACCAGCTCTGCACTTGGGGAAGGGGTAGTGGATGGGGGGGGGGGGTTGAATAGGGGTGTGAGGATGTGTGTCAGGAGGTGAAGAATGTTTCCTGGTTTACTGAGTGTGCGTTTGGAGCCCTTTGAATATAGCGGCCTGGTTATTGAAGCATTGACCTGAGGGTGAGCGAATCTGAGATCACACACCAGCGGACCGGTGTGGAATCCATGCATGGATTTTGTTTCAACTAAATCCTGTGCTATTTGCCGTAAAAAAACGCCATTGCCGTCGGCTGGTTCAGTGTTGCTTCTCCTACCTGACATTGCACTTTGCCAATATCGGACAAAATTCCAGGCAAGCATTTTATTTAGGCAACACTGCCTCAGCTGCCAAAGGGCAGAGGAAGCAGATTCAATAGTAACTTCAAAAAGGAAATCGGATAAATACTTGAATAGAATTTTGCAGAGCCTTGGAAAAAATGCAAGTGACACTAAGTGGATAGCTCTTTCAAAGAGCCAGAAGAGGCAGAATGGGTTGAATAGACTCCTTCAGTGCTGCATGATTCTTCAAAAATTAATTTCAACACATGTATTTTCAATCTTACAGAGCTACATATCCTCGAGGACAACACAGTGGCGCAGTGGTTAGCACTGCCGCCACATGGTGTTGAGGACCTGTGTTCGTTCCCGGCCCAGGATCACTGTCCATGTGGAGTATGCACATTCTCCCCACAACCCAAAGATGTGCAGTGCAGGTGGATTGGGCACGCTAAATTACCCCAAAATTGGAAAACATTTGAAAAGAAAGAAATACGGGTGCAATTCTCCGGTATGGAGGCCAAGTGTTCGCGCCGTCGTGAACGCCGCGAACAGAGCCCGGGCGTGACCTATTCTGGACCCCACAGGGGGCCAGCACAGCACTGGGCGGATCACGCTGTTCCAGCCTCCTTACGCAATGGGCGCCGCACCAACCCGCGCATGCGCAGTTGGGCCAGCTCAATCCTGCGCATGCACAGTTGGGCCGCGCCATCCTGTGCATGCGCAGTTGGGCCGCACCATCCGCATGCGCAGGGAACTTCTTATGTGCGCCGGCCTCAGCCCAACATGGGGTCGGTGTTCAGGGGCCGGTGAGTAGGCCCGGGGGGGGGGGGGGGGGGGGGGGGGGGGAGAGGCCAGCCCGTCGATCAGTGGGCCCTGATCGCGGACCAGACCCCATCGGAAACCTCCCCCCAGTGAAAGAGGCCCCCCCCCCCCCACAGGCCGCCCCCCCCCCCCTCCCCCCCCCCCCGAGCATTCCCGCCGGCAGCGACCAGGGGTGAACGGCGCTGGAGCAGGGGTGAACGGCCGGAGAATCGGTGGCCCCGCCGATTGCAGTGGCCTACGGCCGGCACCGCGCTAAATGCTGCGGCGCAAATGGCACCGATTCTCCGCACCTCGGAGAATCGTGCGTCGGTGTCAGGGCGTCGGGGCGCGGTTGCTCCGATTCTCCGGCCCGGCTCTGGGCTCTGAGAATCGCCCCCACACATCCTCCTGAAGACTAAAGTTTGAAGCTAAGTATGTTCCTCTTACCAATCCAACGATCATACATCAAGAGACCTGTTGCCCATATTAACCCATCCACGGTATAAAGATGGATACACAGCCCTTACCATTTTATCACAGTGTATCAATTTGTGATGAAGGTATTAGGTTTTCCAGTTACATAAAGCAAGTCTCAGTTTAACTGAACAATGTACCAGACAATATCAATTTTGTTGAACTGCATAAATACAGAGCTTCACTGATCTTGAGCTCCTTAATAAACTACGATCACAGCTGTGGTGTAAAATGCCCACTAAATAACATTACTTGAGTTAATTCTTTTCCAGCCCCACCAGAAGCAATGTAATAGCGACTGAGCTGACATTTCCACAGGATTCTACACTTACTGTATGGCCCTTTTAAAAAAAAATAAGATATGAAGATATGTCAAAAAGGACAGGAAAATCCTCTGACAAGCATTTATTGAACTGGATGGCATGTTCAGTCAGCAAATTGTTCTTCCCCATTTGGCACCTGAACTGGAACTCAACCCAGACTGATGAACTGAAAGTCTTCCTCTGTTTTCTGTGAGGAGGTTTGCGGTCTCAATCCTCAGACAGATCTCTCACTCCATCACCAAGCTGCTTTCTCAAAGGTGGATGGCATGGGAAATGAATGAAGTACTTGTGTGATTGGGGTTAAGGACCATCGTTGGCCAGGTACGCAGCTCCATCTAACACCCATTGAAATTCCTGTATCTAGATATGAAAGCACTTGAAGGTTGTCAAGAGTAATAGACAGGTGATTAAAGGATCCCATTGACCTGGTTTATCATGTGCTGACTATCACGTTGGACTAAATAATATCAAATTTTAATGCTAATGTTTATGCTAAAATGGTAGAGGAGAATTTTGGGTTTATTAAGATCCTAACCGTCTTTGACCAACACAAGCACTTTACTGAACAATAACTTTTGCGAAAAGCCCCGACCCCTACATCCGCTCCTCCTATTAAAACAGAACTGCTATCTATGGTAGTTCTTCTTCTTTGGCGATCACTCGCTCATGAGTATGATTGTCCACTTAAGAAACTCCATGTCACTGGTCATGGGTTTTGTGGGTTCCTGCATGGCTGTTGAGCCCCATCCTAGATGCGCATATTCAATGGCATACTTGTTTCCGGGAGGTGGGATCAGTCCTTGGACTCAGGTCACTGGGATTCCTTACTCAGGCTCCTTTCCGGGCCTCCTCTTGCCATCGGATGTCCTCGAAGAATTGTGTCCCTTCAATCAGGAGGTCCCCCAAAGTCAGTCTCTTTTGTGCAAGGCTCTCCCAGGATTTGTATACCACAGGCAGACACCCCTCGCTTTCTACACTTCTGTGCTTGCACCACTAAAACACCCAACTGGAGGCTGAAAAATAATCTTCACTATTTAAAAGTTACATCAAACAGATAGTTGTAAAGTCTGAATTTCAGCATAGAGCAACAAATGTATCAGATCTCCTTCGTTATTAGTTGATACTTATTGACAAAATCCAGAGTAGGTTTTCTCCACAACACATATTAATGGAGAAGGTTTTATCGCCATTAGTGAGGGAGCAATCATTGAGGACTGCTGTATTATATTACCATGTTATGGAGAGGGAAAGCAATTTAGAGATAGTGTTAATATAGAATGGGTTAGCTATAAATAAAGGTTATATTATATGAAGCAGGTGCAATTAGAAAGACAAATGTGGTGGAGAATATGTATACTAGGAGCCATAATTACAGTCTAAACTTCAAGGGAATCCCACTTAAATACTGTCCTATGCAGATGCAGCATTTTGCTTACCAGTGCAAAGAAGCTATTACAAACTAGCTCTGTGGTGCAGTGTAATGTGATTATTATAGATTTGAATAAGAAACCATTAATTCCTACTGGGAAGAACTGTTACCCTTTGTACTGCATTAATGCACTAAAGTGGAGGGTCAATCTTCCTGTGAAAATAAACATTAATCTCAATCTATAATCAACTTTCATATTAAACACTGATTGCAGCCACAGATAACAGTGATAATATTATGTTAATATGGTTCTAATTCATAGCTTTCAGTTCCTGAACAAATATTTTTCTTGGGCAATCAATACTAATTTCAGTTAAGTGACTGAAAGTCACATTGTAATGGCAATATTTCGTCCATGCTTCCATGTGGAAACTGTCTCCCATGGAAACAAAGATTTCCAAATGTTTGCTTTGATAAAGTGTGATATCAATTATAGAATGATACAGCAAGAAGGAGGTCATTCGGTCCATCATCGGTGTGCCAGCTATTTGAATAAACTATCTAATTAGATTTAGTCGCCTGCTTTTTCTTTGAAACCCTGCAATGTCCTTTCTTTTTCAGTATTTATCCAATTTCCCATTGAAAGTTTCTATTGAATCTGAAACCAAGCAGGCAGTGCATTCCACACGTCATAGAGGGTTGGGGCACAGAAAGACTTTCAGTTCTCATGTCCACTTAGTTTTGCAACGATGAAATTTACATCAGTAGAATATGCACTGTTGAGAATAGCCTACTGGTTGACACAAAACCATTTATGGGGCAGAGGTGCAATAGACCAATGTTTGGTTAAATGACTTAATGAAATACACCAGTTTCCTGTTCAATAATCTTTTTGCCCACTTGGTAAATGTGCTGTGTTTCCCAAAGCTTGCAATTGGCTCCTATGCATTAGGGAATCTTTGTTTTCTTCCTTCTGGCTCAAAGTAAAAGGGGTAAATCATTGTATGTTTCTCAAGGGCAAACACTCAGCCAGGGCAAATGTCATGATGGTGATATGATGTGGAGATGCCGGCGTTGGACTGGGGTGAGCACTTTAAGAAGTCTTACAACACCAGGTTAAAGTCCAACACCTAATTCACCTGAGGAAGAAGCAGTGTTCCGAAAGCTAGTGATTCGAAACAAACCTGTTGGACTTGAACCTCGTGTTGTAAGACTTCTTATTATGGTGATGGAGCTAGAGCAGAAGATGCAATAAATCTCATCCAGAGCTGGCTTGCCTGCACCAAGTGATTATGTTCATTTCAGTCATCACACATTCTTCTTGCCAAAAAATGTGGGTTCACCTCCGGGTTGGCTATTTCTCTGGAGTTGTTCACACGCTTACAAATTCTTGACACCATTTTCCCAACAATTCCTGAATAAGTTCAGGTTAGACATTTGCTGCAGTTGAATAATAGCTTCAAAATATTTTTTGAATTGCTTTTAAGTTTGAGTGCATGAACAACTGTGAAAGTGGAATGAAGATTATTAGTGTTATCATATGCTGTAGGTTGGCATTATCATACGCCATTGATTAATATCTCCTTGGTCGGTATTTCTTTCATTGATGTAATGTCCATGTCCTCTATTGTTGCTGTCATTATACCTTCAAGATTTGGGTACTTCCCATATCTCTACTGTAAAAGCCAAACTCCACAGCCAGATGTGACTGCACTTGGAGGGATCAGAGTCAATGTAACTTTCTCATCGAGGCTTATGCATTGACTGGCTAAAGAATAGTAGCACTGGCGCTGGAGCAGAAGACGGAGCACTGCTTGTGATTCATGCTGCAGGATTGAAGTTCATAACTGCAAAACATACAAGGAAGCTGGACAAGGACTCAGCAATCTGCTCTACTGTATTGTCCAGAGAGTCCAGGTAGCAAAACGATCTCTTCTGGAATCCGTGTGAACTATATGAATTATAAGATTTCAACAACAGATCCTTTGCCTCGACTGATACTGGATGCAGAATTCACCAACACTCAATCATCTTTACTTTTGCTCAATTTATTCTAATTGAACTATTGACCAGATTTAATCCAGGAAATGGGATGTACTGCCACGGTTACCTGTTTTATTTTCACTCAATACTGATTCAGAAAAATCCATTGGGCTGCTGGAATCCTTGGGGAGATGATGAAGGATATAGATATAGAAAGACAGCAAAAACATTCGAATTATGTCGATGTCATACTTTGTGGGGAGAGTACGTGCACCAAATTTCACAAATCTGACATTAGGGTTGATGTGTTGAATGAAGTGACAGACAGCAGACAGTTGTTTGGGCATGAGAGGAAATATCAGAAAGCAAAGATCATGGGGCCACTGTGCGATACGGATGGTGGATTTGTTTGCCCAGGAAAAAAAAATAAAGTAGACTTCCCATTTAAACGGAAGCCACATGAAGGTTTGGAGGAAGCGTGTGTTTATTGGGAACCCAACTCTCATTAACCTTTTCAGAACAACACAAATTACTCTTCGCCATACCAAGATATTCAATTTGTTAAATCTGGTCGATAGTTTAATTACAAGATCGGGTTAGGTGAAGGGGGTGGAAGTAGCCTAAAGTGGATCGTAACTGCTGGCACACATCAGTTGGACCAAATGATATTTTTGATACTAATTCTACGAATAAGAGAAATTAGTCAATGCACAAGTTTAATGTTACTCACAACATACCTTTTTGTTTGCAGGAACTGATCATTTGGCTAAAGTTGGGTATTAATATGATGCCAAACACTACTCTGCACTATTTTGTCAATAACAAAGAATAAATTATGGGGGGGATTTTCCAGCCACATTGAGCCAGGCGCAAATCCCGCTATGTCGACACAATTCCGGGAGAGACCTGAAACGGAATTAGCAGCAGGCGTCAAACAGTTTGCGATGATCCTGGATCCTGCCAGCAGATTTAATCAAGTTATAGGGCGAGGGCGTGATCTGATTACCATTCATTTAACTGCATTTAAATATTCAATGGGGGCTTAACGAAATGTCACCAGCGGGAAGAACTACCGGTCTCCACAAAGGGAGAGCCAGTTGCCTCAGAGGCCATTGTAGCCCCTGAGTGGTCAGGGAGATGGCACCCTGGTTGTGCCAACCTGACAGTGCCAACACAGGTTGGCACTGCGCATTGGCACTCCCAAGGTGCGGGGCCTGAAGGAGGCAGGGCCTGAAGGGGCAGGACCTTAAGGTGCAGGGTCTGAAGGGAGACCAATCGGAAGGGCGACAATGCAAGTGAACCTAGCGGGTTGGGGGTGGGGTGGGGAAGGGTTTTGATGCCAGGGATCCTTGGGAGTCAGTGAAGGGGGTCAATGCCAGCGATACTCGGGGGGGTGGGGGGTGGGGGGGGGGGGGGTGCTGATGCCAGTGATCCTTTGGGGGGGGGTGGAGTTGATGACGGCGATCATTGATGGGAGGGTCCCGATGTCCATGGGGTGGATGACATGGGGGGGGGGGGGGCTGTCATTTTACTTTGAGATTGAACATCCTTTAAAAATTGTGCCCTGCCCTTCTGAATGCTGGTGCAAATCTCTCCAAAAAAAAACTGACTACGTTGGGGTGGATTGCGATCAGGGATTGCGCCAACCCACCCGGCAGGAATCGCACCATTTTTCCCACTGGAGATGACATATGTCATTTTTGGGGAGAATTGCGCTCTATATTTTGTCATTTCGAAGCGGGATAAAGACTCGCAAAGCTGAGCCTTGTTTTCATTATGATGGTGCAACATGCCAATGATGCAAGGTCTCTACAACACTAAACACAAATTAAAACTTTATAATGTAGGATGAGAGGGTTTAGTCATGAGGAGAGAGGGACTCTTGGACTTTGAAGGTTAATTGGAGATCTGATGACATGTTCGAGGCTAAGAAAAGTTTCGATTATTGTATTATTGGAAACAAAAAAGTATTTGCACTAGTTGTTAAGAGAGTAGTTTTGAAATCATTCCCAGTAGAATGAAGAGAGAGGTTTAGAGAGTATTTCTAAAAACAAAGGAGAATTATTACAACGTGAAACACCCTATCAGAAACAAAGAATGATATAGTGTCCCTAAAAGCTTTCCAAGGAAAAGTGCTTCTGTGTGTGGACATTTAAAAAGGTACAGAAAAATGGCAAAGTCAGGAAAAGTGCCACGGACCTAATGGCATTTTCAATGCTGTAAAGGGTTGTGATTCATTAAATTATATTAATATGTCACATGATTGGAAACAGAAGGAAACATCTTTTGCTACAATTTTACAAGAGTCGGAATTTATCTCCGAAAATAAATAGAAAAGAAGATGCTGCAATTCTTCTCCATCTCCAAGGCCACCATTTTGGACCTCCTCTGCCCATCATCTGCAGTTGCACCTTACTCTATAGATCTGGATCACAATGAAACCTAGGTGAACAGCTACAGTGATTGATCACACCAATGTTAGTGGTTAGGGAATGCCAACAGGCGGCACAATGGCACAGTGGTTAGGACTGCTGCCTCACAGCGCCAGAGACCCAAGTTCAATACTGACCTCAGGTGACTGTCTATGTGGAGTTTACACATTCTCCCCATGCCTGCATGGGTTTCCTCCGGGTGCTCCCGTTTCTTCTCACAGTCCAAAGATGTGCAGGTTAGGTGGGGTTACGGGGATAGGGTGGGGTAATAGACCTAGATAGGATGCTCTTTCAGTGGGTCGGTGCAGACTTGATGGGCTGAATGGCCACCTTCTGCTTAGTAGGTATTCTACGGTTCAGTCGACTTTGCAAGCACCATTTTGGAAGGCTGCTCCGATCTTTTCTTGCCTCCCCCCCCTTCAGATACCCCCCAAATCCGACACCTCTGACCTTGGGTTGGCCCCCCTCCTCACCCCTTCTCCACCTAATAAGGCTCCCCCAGGACCGATCCCTGGCAGTCCCAATTTGGCACCATGGGAGTGCCTCTGCCAGACTGGCAGTGATAAGGTGCCCAAGTGCCAGGGGAGGGCTGGGATGCCACCCTGCCCTGAGACCATCTCTAATGGTCTCTAATGGCCTGGGAGATCCAGGAGGTGTTATTATGATTGTTCCATGTTTGTGTGGACCAGTAGTAAACAGTGCCCCAGCGAGGTCTCCCAGGTGCAGCCATTAAGTCCCAAACACCGGGAGAATGGCATATTAAATTAGCCAGCTGATCTGGGTCACACCCAGTGAGGGTGAGATCCAGATCGGGAAGGCTTGCAAGACTCCCATTAAATTTCACGAGACGTTTTGAGCGTTGCGAATCTCGCGAGATTCAACGGCCTCCTCCCAATACCAAGTCCAGCACGATGAGGCCACTGAATCATGCCTGCGGATTGCACTAGCAAAGTGCAAGTGCCATATGATGGGCTGAATGGCCCTTTTTAATAAACATAATAATAATAATTTTTGTAGTGTCTCAAGTAAGCTCACATTAACATGCAATGAAATGACTGTGAAAATCCCCTAGTCGCTAAACTCTGGTGCCTGTTTGGGTACACAGAGGGAGAATTCAAAATGTCCAATTCACCTAACAAGCACGTCTTTTGAGACTCGTGGGAGGAAACCGGAGCAGTCGGAGGAAACCTGCGCAGGCACGAGGAGAACAACAGACTCTGCACAGACCAGGACCCAAGCCGGGAATCAAACCCGGGCCCTTGGCGCTGTGTAGCAACAGTGCTACCATGCCACCCAACGCTTTAAAATTGTATGATTCTTGAACCTCTAGCTGTACTGAGCAAATGCAAATTTGCGTAAAGAAGAACCTTTGGTACAGTGAAATAAATAAAGACCATTTTAACTTCATATTAATTTTCCAGCATCAAACTTCCATGAATTCCTTTATGTCGCTCGGTTTAAAGTTTTGGTACTACTCCTGGTCAATTAGGGGCAATCTCTTTCAAAAATTACCTCGCCTGAATATTAACATCTATTTTGTTTTCATTTTATTAAACACGCTGAAGATATCTTTGCTTTAATAGCTCATACTCTATTTCTCATGGTAGATTAGTAGAAAGAGGCAGCACCATTAAGAGGAATCGATCTTTCGTGTTCCACACACCCTCATGAATAAGCAATAAAGCAGGAAATGCAGACCCTTATTTTACACTGAAATTTAATCCCAGAGTTAGCTGAATGAGACACACCTTATTCTGTACTGGTACAAATCTCAGATTTATGAAGTGTGGATAGGCTATTTATTATAATCCCAGATTTTTCAGGAGTGTAACTGCTTTTGATTCCAAATCAGTACACTGAGGGTAATCAGGAATGTAACATACTCCCTACTTTGTACTGATACTTGTCCCAAGGTTATCGAGAATGTAACATCCTCCTTATTCTGTAATCTACCATTATCTAGAGTGTAGGAATAATATACGTTCATTCCATTGAAAGGCACCTAGAAATTTGACCTTAAAATAGTCTCTGTTGAATACTGTTGAAAGTAAAAGAGTATAGGACAATTGTTTCTAATGCTCACTCTTGATGTAGCTGAGAATACTTTTGAAAGCCAAATGATCCCTTGTACAAAAGCAAGGAAAATCTGCTAAACAGTCATAAATAATTGGCGAGGCCTCAGCCTGGAGAAGGTTAATAGAGGATTAAATGGAGATATTCGAGTTTTGATGGTGTAACTGAAGAGAAGCTTTTTCCACTGACAGGACAGCTAGTAGCCAGTGAAAACAGATTTAAAATAATTGGTCGGCGGATCAGCGGAGAGTAGGTGCTTATGGTCTGGAATTTACTGTCTGTGGGTGTAGGTGGAAGCTGATTCAGTGTAAAAAGGGAGTTGAAAGGATTTTAGGGCTATGGGGAAAGAATGAGATTAGTTGGATAGGAGCTAGCATGGCAATGATGGACTGAATGGCCTCCTTCTGCTCGGGAGGATTCTGTGAAATCACTTGACATTATTCTGCTTCACAATGTGAGTCCCAAAGTCAGCTTTTTCATTTGTCAAAGAGCAATCTTGTGACTAATTTTTATAATTTCCTTTGCACAACACCTACGCTCCTGTAAAGGCCTCATACATTTATATGTAGAAGAATACATCAAAGATCACAGAGCAAAACATGTGTCTGAATCTAAAAGTAATTTACCTGCTTTGTTGAACTTCTCTTTAACTTGTCTTCAATTAGCTGAAGAGAAATGAGAGGGGAGAATTATTAGCGGATTAGGTAGCGAGCAACACTGAAGTGGATGTGATGGGACATATGTAAGTAATATCCTTAAATACACAGCAAAAACAGAGATGACACAATATCAATTAACATGACATATTAACATGAGGGTTGTAATTCCCTCGGAGCTGCCTCTCAGCAGCCTTGGTAATTTTTATCCATATGAGCATGCCTGTAGCAAATCTGAAGGTCAAGAATAAATCTGCACCAAAACCAACTGCAGGCTTGATGGTATCAACCATGATCGTCTTCGGAGGCCCAGAGTGAATGCCGGTTAGCATAAATGCAGTCCAGGCGTTCCCCTCTCGGTGAGGTCACCCAGGGATCGGGGGCCCCTGGGTTCTTGGGCTCTGGGCAGGGTGGTACATCTCTGATGCTATCTGGGCACCCTGGCACTGCCAGAGTGTCAAGGTGGCACTTCCTGGTTCATAGCGCCAAGGTGCCTGGGTGGCATTTTGCCATGCTGGTGATTGGACCCGCGGGTGCCCTGTTCTGATTAAGTGGGGTGTTGGGGGCTCGATGACCCTTTTATATGTGAGTTGGGCATGGAGGGGTGGGCAGGGTGGCTTTGAGTGTCTTGAGGTCGGGGCATCCTCTAAAAATAATTGAAAACGTTTTAAAATGGCACCTCGATCTCTTCCTGCACTGGCGAGCAGTGCTCCTCAGTGCACAAAATTGGACTAAGTATGGCCTCGGAGGGGTGTTTCCCGCTGAGCCCCAGAAATGAACGAGCTAGTGGGGTCTTTCTCAGCGTTGCGAGCACCGGGAAACACCCAGTTAAACCCCGCTCGACACATTTCCCTTAAATCGCCCGCATTGTCTGCCGTTTCAGATGAAAGTAAAAGATCTCATGGCACTACTTTAAAGACCAGGGGAGTCATCCTTAGTGCACTTGTCAATATTAATCCCTTCACTAACATACTAAAACCCATCACTGTACGACATTGCAGACCCAGAAAATTCAGTCACAGGTTATGGTCTACAATTGAAAGGTAAGGTAGAACTCAGCAAGGTGACATCAACAGATTTCAACACTGTTTACAACAGATGACCAGAAGAACCCTCATGGAAATGCAACCTCTATACTTTAGTACTGACTGTCACCACACTGCCAGCATGGCAGTGTAAAGATTGTTACCAGAAACTTGAGTGAAAGGTAAAATATCCCGCATCTAACTGCACGTGAATGCCAAAAAATAATTTCCTTGCAATATCATGCTGAAAGCTAACGGATGTAAACGCTGCTACTAACAGAGGTACAGACAATGAACAGAAACTAACGATTACCAAGTCAGCAATTCAACCTCGAGAAGAGAAGCATAAGCAGATTTCAAATTCTATGAATATAAATGGAAGTCCATTTAAGCAATATAATCTAGTCAGTGCAGACTGAATGGGCTGAATGGCCTTCTTCTACACTGTAGGGATTCTATGGTGAAAGAGGAAGTTATAGAGAATTGGGTAGGACGAGTAGCTCTGTGAAGAAATAAGTTCAACTACAAAATAGGCGTTAAGGGAGTGTCTATGTCTGGCGGGTCAAGGCTTGTGCCCGTCAGTGACTCTTACAGTTAAAACAGGAGGTTGTATTGACAGGAAGATTCACGGACCTGAGCTGTGACCAATGCACCCAGACACGGAAAAATAAAACTGCCTCACTGGGTCAGAGTATAGATTGAGTTTAAGGTAGAAGCTCGCATTGTTGAGAATCATTGGCCAGAATTTTCCAGCACCCCTCGGTGGGTTTTCCTATGATGGAGGAAGCTCACGCATGGTCGGTGGCCGGGTCTCCCAGTTTCGGCAAAGTCAATGGCAATTTGCCACGGCAGGAGCCGACTTCAGCGGAACCGGACGATCCGGCTGGCGGGAAGAATCAGTGCACCCATCTAGTCATTGTTGTTTATGTGTGTGTTTTTTTTCCCCCCTAAGTCTGTATAGTAAAGATTCTTGTTGCTGTTTCAGTTTAATCTTGGAGCCCTGTCATTTATTTCCTTAGTTATTGGTTTTTCCAAACATTACGGGCGTGATTCTCCGAGCCTCAGCGACGGAGTAATGAATGGGGCGTCAGACCCGCAATCAGGTCCGACGCCTTCCCGCGATTTTCCGGGGACTGGAGAATCGCCGGCAGTCGCGCGTGCGCGGACGACGCAGTGCCGGTCGGGGGCCATTCAAAGAGGCCCCCGCGGCAATTCTCCACCGACACCTGGCCGAGTTTCCGCTGGCGTGGTTCACTCATGGTCCCACTCTGGTAGGGGGGGGGGGGGGGCCTCCAGGACGGCCAGGCTTGCAATCGGCGGGTGCGCGCGATCTGGACGGGGGCCTATATTGTCAGGGCTGGCCCGCTGGGTCGGCCTCTCTACACTTTGCCAACCCATAGTGTACTCGGCATTGGAGAAGACTGGCTGCAATGAGAGGGCTGAGCGTTGATGTGGATGCCAGGGGTTGGCAGGGGGTGGGAGATGGCGGGAGAAGAGGGTGTCATCACCTGTGGGCAACCCATGAGGTGGCTGGCTGTGAGATCACCTTGAAGGTGCGAAAAGGTGCAGTGAGAGACTGATGGCAGGTGTACCCAGGCCACGCGCAGAAGGTCATCACCCTGCACTGCTGCCCCGCCCTCTTCTGGAGAGTGCTGGCAATCAGCAAGGCAGCTATTGCCTGCCAGATGGGGGTGGAAACCCTACTGGTAGGTCACCTCCTGGATTGTTGGACCACATCCAGGTGTCCAGTCAGGGCTCCCTCCGTGGAATGCAATGCTGGCATTCATGCTGCCACCCTCATGGGTCTGGAACAAGAGCTGGGCAGTGCTGGGGAAGTGTTTATATGGAGCTCCCCAGTGAGCACCCTGAGCAACCCCGTAGCCGGGTATCCTCACTTGGCTTGGGGGGGGGGGGGGGGGGTTACTGCCCATGTCTGAAGGGTGGGGGGGGGGGGGTACCCTCAAGCTCATGGAGAGATCGCGGCACCCTTTCAAAATGAGGAACCAGTCTCACCGGCGGGTTTACGTCCCGACTGCTGAAAAGATTTGAAATGTGGGTTGGACTGGAGAGAAACTCCCCGAGGCCGAAGAAAATGACTTACGTATGAATGAATACCGGTGTGGATCTTGCCCAAAAAGCCGACAGGAAACATCCCGCCAAACTTGCCCAAAATGGCACTTAGGGCTGGGTTCATCCGCTCTGCCCCGCCCACCCGCCGTCACGGGTGAGACATGGACAATGGAGAAGCCCATTGACCTCGGGCAGGATTGTCCAGTCGCCGGGCTGGCACGGCTGGAAAATCCCGCCCTGAGAAATATTTTGGTTCAATCGCGTCCTAGTAAGCTCGGATCCAGAATCACTACAGTGCAGAAGGAGGACATTTGGCCCATCAATTTTGAACCGATCCTCTGAAAGAACACCCTACCTAGGCCCACGCCCCGCACCTATCCTCGTAATCCAGTAACCCCACCTAATCTTTTGGACACTAAGGGCAATTGACCATGGTTAATCCTAACTTGCACGTCTTTGGTCTGAGGGAGGAAACCGGAGCACCTGGAGGAAACCCACGCAGATACAGGGAGAAAGTGCAATCTCCACACAGACAGTCTCCCAAGGCTGGAATTCAACCCCGTCCTTGGCTCTGTGAGGAAGCAGTGCTAACCACTGTGCCACCGTGCCGCCCATCGTGGAAGGATTGTTGGCTAAAACGCAAAAAAGGTAAGGCTACACTAATTGATTGAAGAAATTCCATTCAAAGAATACCTCATAACCGGATCCAAATAAGGTTTGTCCAGTTTAGGAGATGCCAAGCTCATGAGGGTTCATAGATTTCATAGAATTTACAGTGCAGAAGGAGGCCATTCCGCCCATCGAGTCTGCACCGGCTCTTGGAAAGAGCACCACCCAAGGTCAACACCTCCACCCTATCCTCATAACCCAGTAACCCCACCCAACACTAAGGGCAATTTTGGACACTAAGGACAATTTAGCATGGCCAATCCACCTAACCTGCACATCCTTGGACTGTGGGAGGAAACCGGAGCACCCGGAGGAAACCCACGCGCACACGGGGAGGACGTTCAGACTCCGCACAGACAGTGACCCAAGTCGGAATCGAACCTGGGACCCTGGAGCTGTGAAGCAATTGTGCTATCCACAATGCTACCGTGCTGCCCCCATCATTGCATTTGTCCCTTATCTCACTGTTTTTTTTTGCTAAAGCTCAGTAGTCTGCATTAGCTACTAGAATGGCATTGGTTACACGTTTACTACCCTGAACAAGCAAATGGATGAGTCAAGCTGCGAAGGATGTTAACACAATTTTAAATATATGATATGTGATTGTCCACCATCCAGCAAAACAGCTGCAGCTGGCCAATGCCTTAAACAGGGTTTATTTACTCTATTGTTGCAAGAATGAGCTACAAGAATGGTCAAAGATAATTCATTTGACAGAACACGTATCTATATGCAGGGCCTTGACTACGACCCAATGAATCAAAGCAGAAAAACGTCCAGATTTTAAACAGTCTGATCATGAATGATTGGGAACAGAGCAAGGTAGAGGCTCAAAATCCAATTCTCCCATTTCTTTATTTTCCAATGTGAACTCTGTTCCCAGAATCATATCCTATTTAAAGGAGAGCAAGTGATTGCCCCAGGGACATTGGGAAAATACATGATGCCATCTGCCTATCCATCCCATGTTGGAGTAGAAAGTTAAACCATAAGCACATAAGATGTTAGATCAGAAGTCGGCCCACCGAGTCTGCTCCACCATTCAATGAGATCATGACTGATGTGATGATGTGATAATCCTCAACTCCACTTTCCTGCCTTATCTCCATAACCCTTGATTCCCTTACTGATTAAAACTCTGTCTATCTCAGCCTTGAACATACTTTTTTAAAAATAAATTTAGAGTACCCAATTCATTTTTTTTCCAGTTGAGGGGCGATTTAGCGTGGCCAATCCACCTACCCTGCACATCTTTGGGTTGTGGGGGTGAGACCCACACAGTCACGGGGCGAATGTGCAAACTCCACACGGTAGTGACCTGGGGCTGGAATTGAATCAGGTCCTCGGCGTCGTGAGGCAACAGTGCTAACCACTGTGCCACCGTGCCGCCCAGTGGCCTTGAACGTACTTTTTATTTTTTTAAATAAAATTTAGAGTACCCAATTCATTTTTTCCAATTAAGGGGCAATTTAGCGTCTCCAATCCACCTAGCCTGCACATTTTTGGGTTGTGGGGGCGAAACCAACGCAAACACGGGGAGAATGTGCAAACTCCACACGGCAGTGACCCAGAGCCATGATCGAACCTGGGACCTCAGTGCGTTGAGGCAGCAGTGTCACTCACTGCGCCACTGTGCTGCCTGGCCTTGAACATACTTAACGACCCAGCCTCTGCAGCCCTCTGCGGTAACATTTCCGCAGATTCATTACCTTCTGAGAGAAGGAATTCCTCCTCATCTCTGTCTTAAATGGGCAACCGCTTACTCTGAGGTTATACCCTCTGGTCCTCAACTCTCCCACAAGGGGAAACCACCTCCCAGCAAAAAGACTGTCGCGCCCCCCCCCCCCCCCCCCCCCCCCCCCCGGAAGCCTCTGTGTCTCAATGAGGTTGTCTCTCATTCTTCTAAACTCCAATGAGTACAGGCCCAACCTCCTCAACCTCTCCTCATAGGCTCCTTGAGGAAGGGAATACAAATGTGTCTCCACGGGTCACAGATAGACGCAGAACTACAATATCATACTGAATAATGTAATATCTACAAACAGTAGGGGAATGATGAAGTGATGCTGATGTATCATGTAGTATCTGATCACCCATGGGCAAAGGATAGCATTGATTTCTTTCTGCTTTGTTATGCTTGATGGACTGATTGCTATCAATTACCATTCATAGAATCATGGATGTTATGATGCTGAGAAAGCCCATGTGGAACAACACGTGTGCATGGGTATATTTCTAAGTATGAGCCACCGTAGTTTAATGCCACTCTCCTGCTCATTCCGTGTGCCCTCTCATGTTCTTTTTCAAGCAACATTTTTTTTTCTGCGCAATTTTTAGACTTCACAGTTAGTGCCAGAGAAGTCCTCATCTGACCACTCTCTGTACAAGACTTTTGGGAAGAGAGTCACATTACATGCACCTATTTCTTTGGAAGAAAGAAAAAACAACTGTGACGGTGGGGGGAGGGGTGGGGGGGGGGGGGTGGTGCAAAGAATAGTTATCAAACAGTTGGAGTTTGAGCGGAGCATGGCGCGTCAGTATTAGGTGGGCTAACCATGAAGTGATCCTCAAAGCAGCCTCTGGAGACTGTCTCCTAAAAGGTGATAACATTTTCTTTCAATTCGTTCATTTTTGCGCTCCTTCTGGCTACCCCAAAAAAGTACTACACCACACTGCTGGCCCTAGCTGAGCAAGCGCTCCACCCCACTTTGCCCATAGCAGTGCATCCCCTCTCCCACCCACAAAACACTCCCATAGGCCAGCCCAGCTGACACCCCTAAGCCTCTGATCGGCAATTAAGTGATATCCATAGTTCGCTGGTTTGGTTCAAGTGAGGCCCCAATGTCATACTTGGCTCGAGCCTCTGACCAACATCTTCAGGCATGGATTTGAATTGTACTGCTTACTTAATGCCGCATGTTGCATTTCTCCCAAAATTTGTTTCCAGCCTTCATCTTATTTCCTTTTTCTGATTATCTTAAATCTGTGTCACCTTGCTAAAAACCAGTGGAAACAATCTAACACTGTCCTATCGTAAACCATTGTAATCTTAAAGAGCTTTATCGGGGCACCCTTGAACCTTCTCAGTGCCAGTGGGAGAAAGAAAACTCAAACTTTGTTTAGTTTTAATTTGTGGAAGTCAAGTTGAACTTTGAAATAGACCAGCCAATTTAATTAAACGCCCTGAAAAAAAAATGATGCAGCATATTGAATTTCGATGTTAAAGTAGTGAACAGCTTAAATATATTTCATTAGAAAATCATCAAATACAGACTGAGGAATTATAAGTACCTTTAAATATATTTTGAGTGGATACAGGGCCAGGGGCAAACAAAGTTGCCTTCGTTTGAGTAATGTAGTGTTTGACTTCTACTTGTATCAATTAATGTAATGACCCAGGAAGGATTATAAGTGGCAGTATCAAGCTTTAATGTTTCAGTAGGGTGAGGACAGAGCCGTGACCCAGGACAGACCTTTGGGATAGTAGGCACATGAAGTATTTTAGCACCAGATGTGAATGAGGCCGAATATGATACAAAAGCAAAATATGAGAGATGCTGGCAATCTGAAATCTGAAACATAAACTGGAATTACTCAGCAGATTGACAGCATCTATGGAGACAGAAACCTGTAACGTTTCATTTTGAGATTTCAGGTTTAGATTCATCCAAACATAACACCGATCTTTCCACTAAACCTCATCTCTCCAATAAACCTCTCCTTCGGATCATTCATTACAAAACCCATATTCCTCCTTCACCGCAAAACAAATATCTTTGAGGGCCTTATTTCACAAAACGAATGCTCCTTCTTTAGAATACCTGCCTTCCTGTGACCATTCTGCACTGTCATACACAACCTTTCAACAGCCATGGAAACACCATGTGCATAGATCAAAGTTGAAAATGTATAGATCACAAGAAAAGTTCAATATAAAATCAATAATATTAATAAAACTTGATACTTCTTACGAAATTACATGACCATAATGTAATCTTTCAGATTAGATGATGAACACAAAGCAGTCAATCTTTGCCGTGATTGCTGTAAAGCCCAAAATTGGATCACTGCCTTGTCAATTACCTATAACCATCTACTATCTTATTGATAACTTCCCAGCAACATCCACACAATAATTCACCAAGAGATATGTGATATTCTCTATAGAGCAAGCTGCATCATATGAACTGTGTAAGTTACTGATTCTCGTACATTGTGTAACTTCCTTGAGATATGTCACAGTTCCTGTATCCGCTGTATAAATCAGTTACACAAATCCAATATCTTCTGAAATATTAACTGAGGTATCCCATTTCCATATTTTCGGTACTTCACTGACAGAGAAGCAGATTTGGCTAATATATTAAAACTCACTGATTTCATTCTCAAACTTGCTGCTGAGCGCAATTAACCAAATTCCCTCTGCTCTTAATGTATCTCAGGACCCCTATTCTCTTTATAATTCACTGAGATTTTTTCTTCCAGTAAAGAGGCAATTTAGCATGGCAAATTCACCTGCCCTGCACATCTTTGGGTTGTGAGAGGGAGACCCTCACAAACATGGGGAGAATGTGCAAACTCCACACGTACAGTGACCCAGGGCTGGGATCGAACTTGGTCCTTGGCTCCGTGAAACAGAAGTGCTAAGCACTGCACCACTGTGTCGCCCTATAATTCACTGAGATATTCCACATTCAATATTCCCAGTATAGTTCACAGAGGGATATCCAAATTTGAGTACCCTCTGTAACTCACGATATCATATCCTGACTCCATTATTTTGTGCAGAACTCCTGATATCTGCATAAATCTTTACAACTCATTTAGAGATATCTCCATTCCTGTATCTTCTGATAACTGACTGAGATATTGCTGTTCAGTATAACTCACCGAGGTGTATTTTGTGATTTGGATAAAAATATTTGTAAAATGAGAAAATAGGGGGGGCAGGGTGGGGCAGTGGTTAGCACGGCTGCCTCACGGCACCACGGTCCCGGGTTCAAACCCGGCCCGGGGTCACTGTCCGTGCAGAGTTTGCACATTCTCCCCATGCCTGCGTGAGTCTCAACCCCCCCCCCCCCCCCCCACCCCCCACAACCCAAAGATGTGCACGGTAGGTGGATTGGCCACGCTAAATTGCAGAAGGTCGGTGCAGCTTTTGCGCCGCTTTTTTCTGGCGTAAGACATCATTGTTCCCACACCGGCATCAGCACTTCATCTGCAAATCGGAGAATTCAGCCCCAGTTCTTCGAAGGTGCATTCCTGACTTGCACCATTCAGTACCCATGCAATGGTTTTGCAAGACTTCAGGGGCAGGAGGGAGGATTGTGGGTGCAGTGAAGGGCGGAGATCAATAACTAGCGTACATGAATCCACGGCTTTCTCAAGGTGGCTTCCCGCTCTATTTCATAAAAACAGAAGAAAAGTACTTCCGCAGCTCAGACCTTGCAGGTCAGTTCCCCACAGTGCGATCAAATGGTTCAGTGGGACAACTGAGAATTGATAGGATTCAGAGAATTCTGAAGTTTTCTGATTGACAAACATCCCCATTCTCGTCCCGGGTACATACCATAAGGATTTTCGAGAATTAATCTCACGTTGTTTTTGGCTTTGCACCAGCTGCAGTATAGCTGCACCCACTCTGAAACCAACTTTTAAAAAGTTCCCAGTGATGTGAGGAACTGGCTGCCATGCAATTTCTGAAACTTCAGATTTAATGTTGGCAAAGAAACAAATGCGTTGATGGGTCTTACTTTAACATCAATGCTGGTAAACTGAGTACTACGTATGAAGTGTCCATGTACAAAAGCACATTAAAGATCAGTCAGCGATGCAGAGTTGGCAGTACAAACTCTAGCCCCAATGTATTCCAAGCAGACATTATTCTGAAATTCACATTTAGATTATTTTGGTTTATCCATAATGTTATTGCTCGTATTCTAAACAACACAAAACCCGCTCTTGGCTTTATGTTAGCTCAACCCCACTCTTGGCTTTATGTTAGCTCTTGGTCCTCCAACTCCTTAGCTTTAAAATAAGCACCCTTGTTTTAACCCTTTCCTATCTCCATATCTGCCTTTAGAAGGTATTGTGGTGCAGTGAGTCCCTGAGCCAGAAACTGCAGGTTTGAGTTGGTAGCCAAGGAAGGTGCGTTCATAACACATCCAAACAGGTTGAGTGTCAACCTGGAAAACCTTCCAAACACCCCAATGGCTGGCAGGAAGAGGGTGACAGGCTCCTGGTCAGCTATGCTTTATGTGGAGTGGCACCCCTCAATATATAAGCCTCTGGTGATGGACTCAGGACTTGTTCAGGGAACTACTAGCTATGGAAACAGACGAAAGTTTGTCATAGTGCACCAGTAGGTGCGGGAAGAGAATTGGAATATCTACCTTTCGCCCAATTTCACCTCTCTGCCACCTTTGTCTACCAACTGTTTCTCTGATTCCAACGTCTTGTGTTATTCACGTGCCACCCTGGCAGACTCTTTTTCAGCTACCTCTGGAATTCCACCCCGAGATCCCTCTGCACCTGACCTAACTTACACTCCTCCTTTAAAACCCCCCTTAATCCCTGCGTCTGGCCATTATTTGGTCACTCATCCTAGGCTTGACCGCATCCAATTTTCTTCATGCCTCTGTGAGGTGACTCAGAATTTGTTTTCTCTATGTTAATGGTGTCATTTCAATGCACGTTATTGTTGTTACTGCAGTTTGTGTGGAGATGGATGCCAGAGACACAGGTCCCAGAAAACCTTCTGCAGGAGATGTTTAGGAGACAATTAGAAAAAAAATTGCAAAGGCTCCACATATAGGGCGGGTTTCTGCGACCCCCCGCCGGGTCGGAGAATCGCAGTGGGGCGGCGTAAATCCCGTCCCTCTGCTCCGACACCGGCTGTCGAATTCTCCGGCGCCGGTTTTTGGGTGGGGGCGGGGAACGCGCCACGCCTGTCAGGGGTAGTTGGCAGTGGCCCCACCCCCAGCGATTCTCCAGTCCCCGATGGGCCGAGCGGCTGCCCATTTTCGGCCAGTCCCGCCGGCATGGTAGACCAGGTCCGTACCGGCGGGATCTGGCTTCGAGGGAGGCCTGTGGAGCCCTCAGGTGGGTGCGAGGGAGTGCAGGGGGATCCGGCCCTGGGGCGGTGCCCCCACGGTGGCCTGGCCCGCGATCGGGGTCCACCAATCTGCGGGTGGGCCTGTGCCGTGGGGGCACTCTTTTCCTCCGTGCCAGCCTGTGTGAGGCTCCACCATGGCCGGCTCGGAGAAGAAATACTCTGCGCATACGCAGGAAACACGCTAGCGGTTCTGCGCCTGCGCCAGAATACGCTGGCGCACCTACACATGCGCCAACTCGCGCCGGCCGGCGGAGGCCGTTCGCCACCGGTTGGCATGGCACCAACGCGACACCAACCACTCCAGCGCCAGCGTAGCCCACAGAGGTGCGGAGGATTCCGCACCTTCCGGGCTGCCCAATGCCAGAGTGGTTCACGCCACTCCTTGGCACGGTTCAGCCCACCCGCCGGTTCCCGGAGAATCCTGCCCCATGATCTATTGGTTGCTTCAACATAACAAAGGCACAGGAACTCACAGATATCAAAATTAGTGTAGGAGCTGATTATCATCACATCAGGTGAGAGTTCTTGACCATAAGCCATTGTGTGAGGATTGCAGTTACATTAATAAAAGCCAAATCATTTGAGTCTTGTGCTGAGAATATGCATCAGAGAGCTGTTAAGTAACTATAAATCTCTTGGTCATTAATAATGTATAATGAAAAAAACCTGTATTCTCACCAAACCCGCAATATATCATAAAAGGACAAAAAAGAAGCATTTCAGTAAACACAGCTGGACCATTTTTTAAGTCTCCTGTCACAACGAGCAACATTGTTCTGCTCTCAAGCAGCAAAGGCATTCTCTCTCACTCAACAGCAAATAGGTGATTAATGACTTTCTCTGGCACTTATGAATTTCAGTTGAAAGTGCTCGCTGTGGCCCCTGGCTTTAGCACGTTTTAGATTCCACATTCACATTTACCGCGTGCATGCAGGAAGAGTTCCTCATAAGAAGTCTTGATCTGTCAGTGCCAAATTACATTTCTTCTGCACGTTGCCAATCCGGTACCGTTTGCATTAAGACTTTAGTTATAATTCTGACGTTTGTAAGATTGTTATAGTTTGGGACTTTGTCTTTAATTTAGGGTAAAATGAAGGGTGACCTGTTCTGGGGTCTGCCTGACAGCAAGTCTGGGTGGTTTGATTGTCAAAGATTAAAGTGGGCCTGGATTGTTTTACTGGGAGGAAATCTTTATGGACCTGGGAACACATTCTTGCTGGTTATGCGACACGTGATGTGTAGGGACATCAGCAGAGCTTTGAGCGGATCACCATCTTTGATTGTATGAGCGACACTTCTTAGTAAACCTCTCGTAATGTTTTACAAGAACCCAGAGTGTGGGCGCCGCCATATCTATTCTCTTTGCGGCAACAAAGAAATGTAACAGGAGAGAAAACGGGCAGCAAGGATTGTGGCAGAAAAATCGCTGGGGAGAAGATTATCATCGACTAAATGTGGGACGCCATCAAGAGCAACGGTAGAATCTCGGCAACAGACTCACACGCTCTCAGACGTCGGGCGAAGCTGCCGATGTGAAAGTTTAACAAAAGTTTTCGGCAGCAACTGTGCCTAAGAAGACCAAAAGTCACATTGAAGTGAGTGGGGTCTGGGCTGGAAGAACAGCACACATAGGAAGCTATATGGGCTGTGGGGAACGGGAATTTCGAAGTCTGCCGACGCTGCTTGAGCCACTACCCAGAAGAGAAGTCAAAATACTCAGGTATAAAAGGGAAAGATTTTCTAGTTGCTTGTTCAAGGGATTGTTTGTGCAACACAGTCGGAAGGAGGAGGTGTAGGTCCTCAGAGCTGGGATCCAAATATGGCAGGAAAAACGGGCGCCATGGATGCGTTTGATGAGAATTAAGAAATATGGAATTCAAATGAAGAAAGATTACATTTTTTGTTAATAGCTAATCAGGCACCGAAGGACCTAAAGCTTGCAACATTTCTCAGCTCAGCTGACCATAAAACGTTTATGCTGCTGTAGAATTTTGTTTATCCAGCAAAACCAAGAGAAAAGTCCTTCAGTGAATTAATGAAAATCTTCTCTTGTAAACCGGTATTGATTGCAGAAAGGTTCAGATTGTACTGGCGTAGTCAGGAAGAAGGTGAAAGCATTTTATAGTTTATAACGTCTTTAAGAAGATTAGCTAGATATTGTGGCCGGGATTCTCCGAGCCTGCGCCAGGTCGGAGAATCGCCGGTGACGGCGAAAATTCCCGCCACGCCGCTCCGACGCTGGGAAGCGATTCTCCGCCGACCGGAGAAACGCCGACAGCCGTGCGCACGTGGTCGCCGTGGCTCCGTTGCGATTCTCCGCGGTCAACCGGCCGGGTTTCCGCCAAGTTCCGCTGGTGTGGTTCCAACCTGGTACCGCCCGGCGGGAGGTCGGACCCGCGGCCCCAGTGGCCGTCCTGGTGGTGGGGGGGGGGGGGGGGGGGGGGGGGGGGAGGGGGGGGGGCGGCGGAGTGATCAGACTCCGTGGGGAGCCTGCAAAACGGCCAGGCCCGCGATCAGAGGCAACCAATCGGCGGGCGCGCGCGATCTGGATGGGAGCTACCTCCTGCTGCGCGGGCCCGCTTTGCCACTATGTCATGTTGTGCGATGCCAGCGCGGAAACGGCCACCACGCGCATGCGCAGACCTGCACCGGCAGTGCAGGGCCGCATATTGGCACCGGAGCAATGCACAGCACTCCGGCGCCGTGCTGGCCCCCTGTGGACAACGGAATCGCTGGGCCAAGAGTCCTGTTAACGCCAGGCACCAACACTCCAGCACTCCGGTGTTTACGCTGGCGTCAACACTTGGCTGGGACTTTGGAGAATCCCAATTTCAGCAGCAACTGTGCGTAAGAAGACCAAAAGTCGGAGAAGACTCGCTCGCATT